>NC_085863.1:37323881-37423881 GCF_034702125.1 Engraulis encrasicolus
ATTGCCAGTGTTTGTGCTAAACTTACGAGGTGCTCCTTCTGCCATTTCGATGGCGGTGATCCCAAGGGACCAGATGTCACTCTGCAGGACAACAATATAAATACACAGTCACACAACGATGCACACACAGCAACACAGTCATATTTCAGAATAGCCCACACAGCAATATCCCTATGCAGAGGAGGAAGAGGAGGAAGATGGAGAGGAAGATGGAGAGGAGGAGGAGGAAGATGAAGAGGAGGGGGAAGAAGAAGAGGAAGAGGACGAGGAGGAGAAGGAGTGGGAAGAGGAGAAGGAGTGGGAGGAGGAGGAGGAGGAATAGGAGGAGGAGGAGGAGGAAGAAGAGGAGGAGGAGAAGGAGTGAGAGGAGGAGGAGGAAGAGAAGGAGGAGGAGGAAGAAGAAGAGGAGGGGGAAAAGGAGAAGAAGGAGGAGGAAGAGTTAGAGTAAGAGGAAGGGGGGGGCAAAGAGGAGGAATAAGAGGAGACTGCAGTCACCCTGTAGTCATATGACAAGCCAGACTAAAAAAAAGTATGGTCTGGCAATGCACTATAGGAAAAAAAGTGAAAGTAAAGGATAGCGGTAGCTGCTTAGTCACCATTATGCGTTATGACTGGAGGAGAGCCATGAGAGAATTCATGGCCCAGCTGGGGTTTTCCTCTGCTGAGCTCGACGTCAGGCAGAAATATATATTCCTTTGATCTTTTTTATATGAAGTATAATAAAAGGTGACACATACAGGATTTTCGTGCCATTTTGATGTTCATGCAGAGTTTATGTGGTAAGACTGTGATTTCTGAGTAAATGCATGTTGCCCACGTTAATAACCACAGAGATGTAATTCACAGAATTGACATGACAGGGGAAAGCGAATATGCAAATCCCAGAGCAGCAGAGGACAGGGCGGACTGATGCTAGCACACGAATTCTGAAAGATATCTAGGCAGTGGCATATAAAATAACAAGGTAAAGGAATATAATTTGATTGTCTGTAGAATTATTTCTTCACACTGGTATAGTAATTTTTTGCAAGCAATACATTTCACAATGGCACAAAAACCCGGAGAGGAGGAGGCTATAATCATTCAGCCTGTGGTAATACAGTATTGTATTATGTATATTATGTATATTATGTATATTATGTATATATTGTAGCGCCGAGCGGTAGCCACTTCAAAGGGATGACGGGAGGCAGAAGATACAGTTTTCGGTCTTTTTATTTCCTGCCCTCTTACACTCTAAAACGGGCAAAAGGAGGTGTCCCCAAAATAAAACAATAACTAATTTCACTACTCTAAAAATATTCGCCACTCAAACGGTCACACAGCTGCCCGTACAGTACACATTGTGGAGTCTGTCTTCTATTTGGTTCATTTCCTTGTAATGTGTAATGTGGAGTTAGGTGTCTTGCTCAAGGGCACTTCAGCCATGGATGGAGGTGAAGGGAGAGGTCAGGAGGGATTCGAACCTACTTACAACCCCCAGATTGTTAGGCCAACTCCCTACCCATTAGGCCACGGCTGCACCAAATGTTTTATGAATTATCTTTGAAATGAAAAACAATTCAAGAGGAGCAGTTAGTCACCCTGTAGTCGTATGTGGAGTCGGGGTTCTCGTCGCAGGCGATGACCTCCGGTGCCATCCAATAGGGCGTGCCGATGAAGGTGTTCCTCCGGCCCACCGTGCGGTCCAGCTGGGCACTCACGCCAAAGTCCACTAGGAGGGGCAGAGAGAGCAAGGAGGGAGCGGGGTGTGGATTAAGATGCTGTTGGATTCTCCTCTCTTACACTCTTGCTCTGTGTCTGTCTCATGCACTTTGCACATTATGCACGTTGACCATCTCCATCGCTCTCAGGCCGATTCACATCTTAACATGATGTGACCTTTTGATTGGTGAAGAGGGGTTGGCTTACATGCAGAGATGTACGTGTATATGGTAGAAGTAGAAGTACTCTCACAGGTGTAATTACAACACCAGTAGTATGATGCAATGTTGCATGTTGTAATGTATGTAGTTGACTAGACTTGACTTGACTTGAAAGCTTTAATGTCCTTAACAGGCCAATTTGTCTTACAGCACAGCAGAATGATATCAAAACATATAGGCCTACAATAAAAAACACATACAGTACAAACTCAATAAATAGCTAGACATATAAGTTAATATGTACATAAATACGTTAATAAATACAGACCACTGGTCAAATGCATCCGTTAACACAAGGGGATTGCTAAAAAGTAAAAAGAGGTCAATTGTGCACTAGAACAAATATGAATGTCCATATGTCAAGAATATATCTCCCACATCTTTTTCAATTCGTTAATTGCCATGGGGATGAAGGAGTTCTTTGCTCTATTCGTTCTAATGTTAGGGTATCTGTACCTGCGTCCTGAAGGAAGTGTTTGGAAAAGTAGTTGTATGACTGAAGTTGAAACCATGTAGCACCATACCACTAGTTTTATAGTAGAGTACCTCTACTTCTACTTCATACAACTCTACTTACAGGTCCACTCTCTAAAGATAAATAACTTCTGATTCCACATCAGAATCAGAACTGAAGAAGACAAAACACCTTCAAGTTCTGAAAAGGCGCCTACCAGTAAACTCTTTTGGCTAAGATGACCTGAGTGAATGGGGATTTGGGGAACTAGATTCTGAGAAAAACCAATCAGTCGTTCTGGTGACCTAGGTTTGCAAAGTAAAATGTGTGACAGACGCCATATGGGGGTATCTGAGTTCAATAGCCCTATTCAGAAAACCTGCCCTAGTTGTGACTATGCAAAAAATAATTTCCTCCATTTCTCTCTTTTTTTCTCCCCCCCTCCTCTCTCTTTCTCTCTCTGTCACACACATAGCACACACACACACAGCACACGCACACTTACACGCACACACACACACACCCCTGTGGCAAGGTATATGGACAACCATGTCAAGTCTTGATTAGCATGGGAGATTGCCTGTGGGGAGTTCATTACCGTGTGATAATTGTTAAATGAGGTTTGCAACTAAATTATAAAAATGAGGGTTTGGAGTGCAAAAAAACAGGAACTGGGCTAGACAAAAACCCAACACTCCAGGATACTAGTGTGCTAGGCTAACACAGGGTCAAGCAAAGCAATATTTACAGACTTCTTTGTAATCCCTTGCAGTCGCTCAATCACACGCGCACACACACGCACACACACAGACGGCCAATGGCATTGTTATTTTTATTAGCTACCCATTAACTGGACACGTCATGGGAAAACACACAGACACACACACAAACAGAAAGAGAGTGAGAGAGATAAGAAGTATTCATGAGAGACACAGATAAAGAAAAAGAAAGAAAGTGAAATAGAGAGAAAAAGAGAGAGAGAGAAAAAGAAAGAAAGAGAGAGAGAGAGAGAGAGAGAGAGAGAGAGAGAAAGAGAAAGAGAAAAGAGAGTAGAGTAGTATTCAAAGAAAGGAACTGTGTGCTGCTAGGTAGAACAACAGTTCCAACTTTGGCATGGCAGCAGAGCCCAATGCAAACAAGCGCACATACCAAGCTTGACCTCGGCGTTCTCCGTGAGTAGCACGTTCTGACCCTTGATGTCTCTGTGGATGACCTTGTGGGCGTGGAGGTGAGACAGGCCCTGTGAGGAGAGGAGAGGAGAGGAGAGGGGGAGAGGAAGACAAACACACAGCTCATCATCAGACATGTGACACCTCCAGTGGAATGCCTGCAGTGGATCTGAAAGCCTGTCTTTGAAGGAAACACCATGTTTTGACACTTGCGTACTCTACATAGTGTGTGTTGGTACAGGTGTGTTTGTGTCTGTGTGTGTGTGTCTGTGTGTGCGTGCGTGCGTGCGCGCGTGTGCGTGCACAGATGTGTGTGCATGCATGTGTTTCTGTGTATGTTGTGAATGTATGCATGCCAAGGTATGTATGCAAGTGCATGTGTGTTTATGTGTGAGGCTTTATGTGTGTAAGAAAGGGTGTGAGTACAGGCATGTCAAGGAATGTGTGAATGTGTAAGCATGCATGTGCGTTTAGGTGTGACGCCTTGCATGTTAGGGTGTGAAAATATGCATGTCGGCGTACTGTATGTGTGCAAGCGTGTTCTTGAAAGGTGCGTGTGTGTGTGTGTGTGTGTGTGTGTGTGTGTGTGTGTGTGTGTGTGTGTGTGTGTGTGTGTGTGTGTGTGTGTGTGTGTGTGTGTGTGTGTGTGTGTTCTTGCAACTCACGCGCAGGATTTCTCTGCAGATGTAGGCGATCCAGTCTTCCTTGAGCGAGTTGCCCTTGGTGTTCTTCACCAAGTCAGTCACGGAGCCCGCCCCGCAAAACTCCATCACCAGCTAGACAGAACAGCGCAATCTCATTTAAAAACATTATCAACTGCAACACACATACAGTAAAATATTGTCTTTATTAGGTGCCTATACTGTACTGTACTGTACATAATTTTGTTTGAGTGCAAAATGAAACCACATATTTTGATTTATCTACTGTATTATTTATTGAATTGTGTGTATGTTGTTTTGGGTTGTGTTGTGTGCATGTTTTGTTATACTACTGTTCATGTTATGTTTGGTCTATTGCGGTTCTACATACATTACACCCGAGTCAAGCTCCTTGTACATAAGTTAGTCAATAAAACTTGGATTCTGATGCTTGTCGAAACGCACATGCACACACATGCACATGCACACACATGCACACACATGCGCGCACACACATGCGCGCACACACACACACACACACACACACACACACACACACACACACACACACACACACACACACACACACACACACACAGTGTGGTCTTACACTGTCACACCAATGAGTCTACCATACTATTTTAGAGATCAGGGTTGTTTGTATGGTACCCCTTTTTCAAATTTTGGTAGGGCTAAACAATGCTACTAGTGATGGTCAACCTGGATTCAAAAGCCACAATCAGGGGCCACATACTCTGAATGGCCTGGTGTTACCTGCCCAAGTATGGGATTTGAACAGGTAAACCCAGGTAATATGGAATATGTGACACCGGGGTGCATTTCTCAAAACCACAGTTGCTAACTACGTTAGCTACTTTGTTGTTTGCAATGCAACTTCCCATTGACAACTACCCAAGTAGCTAACTGGCTAACAACTGCGCTTTCGAGAAACGCATCCCTGGATTGTAGCTTCTGAGTCCAAGTTGGTCATCACTGTTTGCTTCATGCAAAGACACACGAGCAACATGCATGCGCAAACTACATACTATACCAAACACACGGGCATGTGCTGTATGTACCCAGAGTTGGTCGTCGTGTCCCGGCGGGCTCTTCTTGACGAAGGCCCCGTAGTAGGTGGCGATGTTGCGGTGGTGCGAGTACTTCTTGAGCATGTTGATCTCCGCCTTGATCTCCTCCTCTTCCTCCTCCGTCACGTCCATCACCTTGATGGCCGCCAGCTGGCCAGTCTTCACGTGACGCCCCTGGGGACCAGACACACACACAGACACAGACACACAGGGAGGGACGGAGGGGACAGGACAGGAGGGAGAGAAGGAGAAGGCAGCAGAGAGAGAGAGAGAGAGAGAGAGAGAGAGAGAGAGAGAGAGAGAGAGAGAGAGAGAGAGAGAGCGAGAGCGAGAGAGAGAGCGAGAGCGAGAGAGAGAGAGAGAGAGAGACGATGCCAGACAGACAGACAGGGGAGCGACAGAGGAGGAACAGGACAGAAAGATGAAAGAGGGATAACATGGATGAAGGGAGGAAGAGAGAGGAACATGCCGCCAGATAGACAGATAGACAGACCAGGGAGCGAGGGAGCAAAGAACAGGAGGGAAGAGAGAGAGAAGGCAGACAGGGATGAAGAGAGGAAAAAAAGAGACACAACACCACACAGACAGGGGAGCGACAGAGGGAAGAAGAGGACAGAGGAGAAGGCAGACAGGGATGAAGAGAGAGAGAGAGAGAGATGGACACGCCACCAGACAGACAAGAGCAACAGAGGAACAGATTAGAAGAGGAGAGAGAGAGAGGAGGAAGAGGGAGAGAGAGAAAAAGAGAGGGTGAGCAATGGAAGAGATGAGAGAGAAAGAGGAAAAGTGAAGGGAGAAGGAGCAGAGAGAGGAGAGAGAAAGAGATGGAGGATGAGTGGAGAGGGAAGAGGGGAGAGCAGAAGAAAAGAGTCCAGAAGCCCAGAGGAAGAACAGACAGACAGAGATGGACAGAGAGGGAGAGAGAGATAAAGAGGAGGAGAGAGAAACAGAGCGAGTCAGGAGCCAGCAGTGTGAAGAATCACCCGTCTTACGTTCCTCCATCAGAGCAGAGCAGATGTTGCCCTCTAAATTAGCTAGGAAAGTCAAAACACCACTAAAACTATCCCGATATCTCTCCAAAAATGCTCCCAGATGCCCTATTAAAGACCTGATGTCTAAAATATCCCTTCCTCTAACCTGCCAGCATCCAAATGTGACAGTAGGTGAGGTGAATTCATTATGTTAAGGCAAGCGAAAAAATTGAAATTCAGAACTGCCCCTATAAAAGGGTAGTTCAAGATGGGGGTTATGTACTTTAATATGGAGGTTGTTACCTCCCTTCATGCCAAATTAAAAGTAAAAAATGAATATTTGAAGTTGATGGTGGATTTCGACAACCCAAGAACACAGAACACAAATTACACTCTGGACCATTAAAAACCCACATCAACCCCCTGGAACTCTCATCACACTCCATCTAGTAATATATTCGCTTCCTCTGCCTCTCACTCCCCTGCTTCGCCCCTCTCAGTCATCACTTGTGCATTATAGCACGTATCCATCAGTGCTGCTCTTGTCAAACTCCCTCTACACCCATCACTCCCTCTCCTTTTCCTCTCAGTCATTCTCAGTACATGGTTTCTTTCCAATAGAGCTCGAAAGTCCCGCCCCTTAGTTCCGCGTTTCACGGGACCTAAGCTGACCATCTAACAACATGGTAGAGAGTAAATATCTTCTGATCTCAGTTATGATATGCGCTGGGCTACAAATATGCTGTTTAAGAGGCTAGATAAAGATTATTCATGCAGAAGTATCAATGTTTTGTTCCGAGGCCGTCGGCATGAAAAATGTGAAGAAACACAGCTTTCTAAAAAGTTTGGGGGTTCGTACGAAAAATTAAGCAAAAATATCAGAAACAACATATATGGAGCTCGTGGCACAACTCGAAGGGGATCGAAATATCATTTTAATACCGCCATTGGATTACATGCTACGATTTTCGGCTAAAAACGCCGTTGAGGTCCCATGAAATCGGGGGAAGTGACGTCACTTTCGAGCTCTATATCCTGACTCCCGTCCTCGACCTGTGCTTGTGGCCTCGCGATTAACGTGACGTCCCATCTCCGTGGAGAAAACAATAACATTTCCCCCCCTGTCAACCTACCCACAACAACATTTTTCGAGGACTTCTCCCTTTTCCACATCCCGATTACAAATGAGAAAATGACCTTTCCATTGAACTTTTTGCGAGATATAATACTGAATTACACTTCTGTCGTCAATGACGTCTTGTGACAGCACCCGGAGGCCACAAGCACTTGGGGAGGACGGGAGTTAGGATAGAAGCCCATGTTGTGTCCATCAGTGTTCCTCTTGTCAGACTTCCTGGCTTGCTCCTCCGGATGCCACTTCCTGTCTGTCTCTAATCCCGGTGTAATCCCTCTCTTATCACTCCGCACAGACAGCCTCAGAATATCACACTAGACACTCGGCTGCCTTCCACCTGTGCAGGCCTCGTCCGCATGGCACTCTCCCTTGGCCTCCCTTACTGCACTCCTTCCAACACATCCATCCTTCTAGCAATCTATCCACGCATCCATCCATTTTTGTTTTGTTTCACTGACTTTCTACACGTGTCCGTAGGTGACACAGAATATTACTGCAGACTTCCATCTGAGCGGGTATTGTCTAAATGGCACTCTAACCTAACTGATCTTGTTCCAACATATCCATCCATTCCTCCATCAGCCTATCCTTCAATCCCTACCATGCATGGCACAACTCACCTGCTTCCTTTATTTGTTTGTTCATTTCATCCTTCTTTCTCTCCATCCATCCGTGCATCCACTCATCCATCCATCTATGTTTTTGGCACTATAACCTAACTGCTGTCATTCCAACCTCTCCATCCCTCCAGCTCTCCCTCAGCCTATCCTTCAATGATTAAAGTTCAATCCCTACCCACGACATAACTCACCTGCCTCCTTTATTTGTCTGTTCATTTCATCCCTCTCTCTCTCTCTCCATCCATCCATCCGTGCATCCACTCATCCATCCATGTTTTTGTTTGACTCACCTTGTACACCTGTCCGTAGGTGCCATTGCCGACGACCTCCACCAGCTCAAAGATCCCCGCAGGGTCCTGGATGAACGACAAGAATGTCAGTGGGGTGATGAGTTGAGACAGACAGGCCAGCGGATGGTGCAGGCTGCAGCCCAGTCCTGGGGCTAGACAGGGTACCACGGCCACAGCCTACTCTGCCACCCGAAAATACAGCAGCGCTATGCACAAACAACACTCAACTCATGACAGAACACCCCCCCCCCCCCCCGCCCAAAGCACACACTCTCTCTACCCATATTTAACCTTGTGCATTTTCCATTTTCCAGCCACCAGATCCATCTTTTATTCAACGCGCTGCCAAAAAAAATGAGGGAAATGTCAGCTGACAGCTGTGGCTGAAATTCATTCCAAAAGCGACTTGTTTTTCCTGCAGTTGCACGAAACAAGCTGAAAGACTCGGCCAGACATTATGTGAGGGGTACAGTGAGTAAAAACGCAGGGAGACCGGCTGTAGAATGTGTGAGAAGGAGGCTGCTGCCTCTCTCTCTCTCTGTGTCTGTCTGTGAATCTTGCAGGTGTCCTCAGAAGTCCTTTAGTCTCTGAGGGCTAATGAAGCCTTCCACAACAGACGGAGCAGAGGCCACAACATGGCAGAGATTAGGCAAGAATGCCTCGCAACAAATGGCCATATTAACAGAGGGCAAACGGACGCACAGAGAGAGACCTTACGGAAGAAATTAAACAGATAGTGAGAGAGAGACAAAGGGGTGGGGGTGGGGACCGAAAGGATGAGGAAGGTAGAGGAAACGGAGAATAAAGGAGAAAGTGTGTGAACTACAGCAAGAGAATCAGACAGATGCTGCATGGAGAGAGAGAGAGAGAGAGAGAGAGAGAGAGAGAGAGAGAGAGAGAGAGAGAGAGAGAGAGAGAGAGAGAGAGAGAAAAGCGCTAGCTCCATGCTCCCACTGTGATTCAATATGGCCCTGTGTGTGGAGGTGTGGGCGGAAAGGGCTAGCGCTCAGCTCAGGAGCTCAGTCGTACAGCGTGACTACTTCTCTCTCATCTGCCTCCAGAAATACGCTCTTCTCTCGCTCTCTTATCCCTCTCTCTCTCTCACCCCTTATTTTCCCCCTCTTCTCTTGTCTTTGGTCTCTGCGAAGCAAACAACACAAAAAGAGCGCAAGAGCTAATTCCCGACATGAGGAATTACCTAAGAGCAAGAACCAGACGTAACCAGCGAGATGCAAGTCAGGGGAATGTTGTGTTGTGCTGTGTTTGAGGCTGCCATGGATGGTTGTTGTGAGGTAGGAAAGAGTAAAAAAATGAATATACTGTAGGCTATGTGAGGAGATGTGACCGCTGTGCTGGTGTTTATGGTCTCTGTCACTGACTCTAGCACAGGTGTATGAAATGGAAGTGCTCACTGGTGTAACTACAATGCAGGTGCACAATCTTACATCATTTATACACCAGTTATTACATTATACCTTATGAGGTAGATACACTGTATTTGTACTTTCACTTCCTACACATCTGCTGTCTACTCTGTATTTGGCCTTACTCTTAAACCAAACCCTCTGAATCACCCATGCCTTCTGTGGTTTAGAGTCAGAGAGAAACTTCAGGTGGTGATGGTGGTGGTAAGGACAACCAACCCTCTGGCAAGAGAGAGAGAGTCAAGCAGGCACTCGAACGGGGGACCACCACACGGTGCGTTTACATGGAAGAGGAGCAGGAAGGCAGAGTTGGAGGCTTCAGATGCACCCCACAATCCAAAATAGCAAAATAAAAAGGGAAAGAGGTAGAGAGAAGAGGATGAGATAGCTTAGCAGGTGGCAGAGAGGTAACGGGTTGAGCAAACCCACTCGAATCAAATGAGAGTGTGACTGTTTGTGTGTTAAAGTTTTTGAACAAGGACCACTGCAAAAAAAGAGCAGGAGAGAGAGAGAGAGAGAGAGAGAGAGAGAGAGAGAGAGAGAGAGAGAGAGAGAGAGAGAGAGAAAGAGAAACCTGGCACAGAGCATGCTAAAGAAATTATCTTGAGGGCGAAGAGAAGGGAGACATGGCAGAGTCGCCCACATTGTGTGTACAGCGAGGAGTGGGGGCGGAGGAGAAGGAAGAAAAGACATGAAGAGAGAGGCAGGGATGGCAAGAATGAAGGAGTGCACAGATAGACGAGTCTGGGGAGTGCTGACGTCAACAAACCCATCTATTTTCTTTTTTTTCCTTCAGAAAAAAAGACAGAATGATGGAAAAGCATTCTTGAGGGAGGAAAACACAAAATGCATTCACTGGTGTGTGTGTGTGTGTGTGTGTGTGTGTGTGTGTGTGTGTGTGTGTGTGTGTGTGTGTGTGTGTGTGTGTGTGTGTGTGTGCTAGCTAGAGAGCATTGACTTGGGGGAGAGAGCTTGGTAAATGACTCACTTCTAACCTGGCTCTGGTAGCTAGTGCAGTGTTACATCAAAGGCGGTGTGGCTAACGCAGGGACATGTTCAACACTCATAGCGCTACGGCGAAAAACCTCAACAGTAACACAGTCTCAACTCTGTACTGTGACAGATGTAACATTAGAAAAGACTGACTGGTTACCACCTAGCCGCATTAGGTCAAACACTGTTTGATAGTTGATGACATACAATGCTACCCAGGGGACATGGAAACAAACATTCATGCTTTGCACAAATGTGTAGCCTATACCTTTAAACTGGCTAAAAAAAAACCAAATTATTAGCAGACCACCTGCAAGATCCTTAGGATGTGTTGACTGTTTATAAAATGAGACTTGTAAGTTAATTTGCATGAATTATGGATCTAAGTCATCTGAGTCCCATACGTACTTCTGCTGCATGACATATAAGATTGTCATCATAAGAAGGCCACATAAATCTTTCAAGGTCTTTTCTCACTCTGTTTACAAACAATAGAGATTCAAAGGATATAGTGGGTATGTAACAAAGAACCCCCTTTTAACGAGCACAATGAGTTCACTATGTCAATGTCACGTGTCCCGTGATCCACAGCAAAACTACTAGCTTCCTGTACAGGTCAAACAGGATCAACCTGAGGTTGGGTTTTGGGTGTCTGCCGTGCAGTATCATTACCTGAACTTGATTCAAGGGGCTTTCCCCCTTTTGTAGAGAGGCTAGGTGGTCTGGAGCAACAATTCTTTAGACTGTACTGTTAGCATGTGAAGTAAGGATAGACCATATCGGCCGAAATTTGCGTTTTTTTTTTTAAGTATCCGATACACGGCCGATACATGTATGGTTTTGGCCGATACGCAATATTTATTATTATTTTATGTTATTCGGCTTTTTTAAAAGCACCAAGACACTTTATTTTTGTATTTGATTTTTAGACATTACTTCATTGTTAGCGTGAGTGTTTAAATGTTACACGTTCTACCTCAATTTGATAATGTTAAATAAATGTATATTTTTAACTTGAGACCTGGAATATTTTTTTTACTTTTTTTTTTTACCCATATCGGCCTCCAATATCGGGTATCGGAAATCGGGTATCGGCCAAGGGTGATGAAAAAAAAAATCTGTAACGCATCGGCCATTAAAAAACCTGTATCGGTCGACCCCTAATGTGAAGCGCTATAATCATTTTCATATGCTTTTCTTTTTCTTTTCAGCCTATTCATACATAACAAACACAGACCCACAATGTCTGAGAAAACTTCACTGGGAAACAGCAGCTGTGAAAACAGCCTTGAGGGAAAAAAAACTATTCTTTATTTTCATTCAATGGTCATGTTGCTCAGGGGGGACTGATTAAATAAAAATGAGAAAACTTTTGTTTACAAACGGTAGACTGTGTGCAGTTGCATTTAGCGTAGGTTAACCTTGACAACAACACACAATCCCTATGAAAAGGGCAGGTTGGCCTCTTACTGAAAAGAATCTTTCGTTGGCACTAAAGAAACGTTCACAATGCAACCGTACTACAAACTACCTTGGACTGAATAATGTGGTAAGACCTCTATCTGTCTTATTCCAGGAAATGTCCCTTCTTCATAGCCTACTATGATGTTCAATCACAATGCTTTCCACTTTTACCTATGGGGTCTAGTCTGAACAGGCAATTTTCTTTGTTCTCCACACAAGAGCTGTTTTCAATACTCTAGTCCGTTAGAGGTGATAGGCGAAAAACATGATTGAGGATTTTTAAAAGTTCAATGTCTCTCCAGTTCATAGGCCCTAAAGCACAGACATTCACATGGAAAATACATGCATGCACAAATCAAAACCAGGGGACATAAGAGGATTGAAACTATGTTAAGTTCTATTGTATTTTTTACATGTGAAGTCAACTGAAAGTACACATTAAGCACACACCACACTGTGGTTTCACATGGCACTGGCTGAGAATGACCCTCAATGCGAGTTATTAGGCCTAGTGATGGGAGTGATCAGGACACATTGTGGAATGGGCACATAATGACTCCCACCTGTTGCAAACTCTATATAGAGATCTTTACACTTGCAAAGCAAGCAAATAAACTAAAGCAACCAAAACGCATTGTGTCTTACTTCCTCTTGATTGGTAAATGTGTAAACCTCTATAACTTTGATGACCTTACCGCTAAACCATCTTCGACATAATGATAGAGATATGGTAAAAGTCGGGCCTACACTTATACCATCACATGGTAGAAATGGGGTAGCCATCAAAGTGGGTTCTTTCACCTTATTACACATTCATAACATGAGACAACATCACATAATTCACATGTGTTTTGTCCTCCAATAGCCAAAATACATGGGCTTACACCAGACTTCCGAATAATTTTTCAATGATAACGCAGCAATAGTAAACGATGTGGGCCTGTGCTGTGTGTGTGCATCCTGACTGGCATTAGAGTGGCAAGAGAGTGGGCGCTATATAGGACAGCTATCAAACAATGAGCCCAAGTGAATCATCCTTCTCTAAGCTCTCTCTCTCTCTCTCTCTCTCTCTCTCTCTCTCTCTCTCTCTCTCTCTCTCTCTCTCTCTCTCTCTCTCTCTCTCTCTCTCTCTCTCCTTCCATCTCTGTAAAACTGTGCAGCTGAGAAACAGAGTGTTCTGTCTGTCTGAAGCCCACTGTACCATCGTACCGTTGGGGTATGAATAAGGGAGTGGAATGCAGTCTCTCTTCGCACTGAGTGGGCTTACATGACCACTATATACACCACTTGCGCACACATGAAATAGATCCTTGTTGAAAGGTGGTGGAGAGGGAAGGAGGGAGGAGAGGGAGGGCTCTGACCCAGAACCCAGGAGCCTAATCGGTTTCATTCCTCCTGCCCCTGGGCACTGCAATCCAACAGGTTTTTAAGATAGCTTGGGAACACAAGTACCGGTAACACTAGAGGAATTCTACTGGAACAATGTCCATGTTTTCCTCTAGTGAAGTTATACTGTGTGGGAGTTCACTTTCCCCATTACACCCTGTGCTTGAAGAGGGCCAAAACAACATGCATTTTAATGTGATCAAGCTCTCTCACATGCTGAGAGACCTGTGTCCATTTTGGCTTGACAAATATATGCATTGAAATGGTTTTGTTTCATGCAGGCCATATTGGCCAAAGTGCACACCGTCCATCACTCAGACTGCAAAGTCTGACAGCAGACTGCAGCCAACTGGGCCTTGTGATTACATGCCCACGCACTTGACAGGTGACTAGGCCCATGCACTTCATCTTGTAGGTAATAACTCTTCTTAGCCATGACGAGCTTGATGATGCACGATGATGCAAAGTTGGAGGGCAAGCCACTACAGCCAGCAATACTAATATAAGCGAAGGGGGCGAGTATGGCTTAATCAACATTTGTCTTAAGCTCGTGGAGATGTAAACCCATGTCACTTTAAAAGTACTTAATACGTCATTAAGGGACTCGTTTGTTTTAATAACAAGGGTAACTAACTAACCAGAATACTTACCCGCAAAGCTGCGAGGTCGATGTCATCTAGACTTCGTGTGGGTGCGTTTTCTGTCATGATGGCCCAGATTTGTCACTTGTCACCGTTTAATGATAAGAAAGTCCAGTAGTGTCACCAAAAAAACAACAGGGCGGCCAACTAGGCGTTAGAGGGACACGAATTGTTATTCCTGGGAAAACACTTGTGACATCCAGATAGCCACAGATACTCCGGGGTCAAACTATAACTAGCTTTATAGCACACGGAAATGAGTCCATTTAGATACTGTGGAAGTAATGTTCTGCCCGAAAAATTAGACTGCGAACGTGTCAATGTGCAATACTACCTCTGGTGTCCAAATAAAAACGTGTCATCATCTACAGTCATCGGATTGAGGAGTTATTTAATCCGATATGTTAGCTCCTCTGTCGGCAGATATTTGTTAATCTTTAAGATTACACTGTAACATCATACTCGCTTGAAGTGCCACTCCAGTAGAGTGGAAACCGAGACCCGATATTATCTGGTGTGGTGCACCCTTTTCTGCGTTCATTTTAGCAACACTGCGTAGGCAAAATGCCTCTCTAGACTATTACAGACACACTGCATGGAAACTGCCCTCTTTCACGCCAGAATAACCTTTAGGACTGAAGCTAATATTTTGACGCGTTGCAAAAAGTTGTGGCTAAGTAACCCGCTAACTGACTAGCCAAGCTAATAAACAAGAGCGCCTGTGGCGAAAATCCGCATCAACCTCGACAGACTGCCATAACATTAGCGTTACCAACCTACCCACGCACACGTCTAACAGATCTCCTGCATTAGGTTTAGATCGTCGCTTTACTGTCATCTATCTATGCTTTCCCCTGCAAGCAGTAAACGTATTTTTGTTGACGCCACCAGCACAAGTTATATCCCACGCCCAGCCATATATCCTTGAAGGCTTGCGTCGAATATTCCGTCTTGACAAACTTTCATTCCGTTTGCAGTGTCGCCTTTGGCTGCGCCCACAGCCCTCACTGATTTGTCGAAGCAAATAGGGAAAGGGAAAAAGAAAAGAGAAAAATGCTTAAAAATAAAAGGTGTTGCCGCCGCCCGGGCCTTGTTAATACTTGCTGCGAAGCATTCTACGAAGCAAATAATCATAAAAAAATAAATCAAATACGCCACCGACGGATAGAAAAACAATGCACTTTAAATCCATATCTAGTGCATCCCACGCGACGCAATAACTGCGGCCAACTTATTTCTATTTGAGCCTGTTTTTCTCTGAGATCGGGTTATGACGTTCCTCCTCTGTAAGTATACAAGACTCACTTCATTTTTTTCTACCCCCTCACTTCCAGTTCCACTCTTCCTGGACTAGAGTGCTCTACGGTACTGCAACAGGGACAAACTACCTGAGACACACACACAGTCTGTGTGTAGAGTAATGACAGGCTAATTCAACAGTTATAATTGGAGTTACAAAATGTTTATTATGTTACAGAGAAATGCACAAATGTTAAACAGTGGTTTACAAAGACAAGTATCGTTGCATTAATTCAGGAAGTTTTCTTTTATTTTTAGCTATTCCGATTTTAAGTAGACCAACAATTAGTATTTTTAAATCCTGGAATAATGCATCACTGTGAACAATTATGAGCAAACTTGTAACAGGGTTAAAGGCACTTTTGCAATCACTTTCTGCCCTCTATAAACAGAGGGCTAATGTAGAGGACTGGGTCATCTCTCCACAGTTGAAATCAGCGACAGCTCTGCTTCCAGCCTATAGGGGGCCAAAACTGAAACCTATTAGTGTTGCTTTAAAATGTAGCTATGTTACACATATATTGTAGAATAGACTGGTTACACACCATAGGCCTACCTCCTACAATATGGAATTTTCTGATTTTCATTGGAATATGAATATGAATACATTTACATGGTAGTGTGCTGGTATCTGCACCGCGTTGACAACACCATTTCATTTTTTTTAAAAACACCTTTTCAGAATATTCAGAAAACATTTGATACCAAGTAGGCCTATGAGCCGTTGCTGCTTTCCTAGTGGTCACTTCTGCATGCCAACAAGAGTGCCCCAACCAGGACTTTGTAAGTGTGAGCTTTCCAGGCCATTCTATCCATAGACTCACTGTACTGTATCCAGCCTATGAGAACACCTGCTCTCGTCTGAGGCTCCCCCTTCCCCTTACCATGGAATCTTCTAAATCGCTGACATGATTACATAACAATAATTCAATTGGTTGCCATGGTGATGCCAGGAGACAGCGTGATCAGTGTACATGTGAGGAGGACCGACCCACTCAATCAGTTTTTACCATGATGCACACTTCTCACGCATCTACCGACCCCTATTCTTGGGGCAGCCCACACTGCCCACTCCCTACCCCCCTCCAAAAATAAAACGTGCAAATGATCCACCCACCCACGCAGCATCCAATTTATCCTCATTTTGCTTTTCCTGTTCTGATCTTCCCCACCCTCTGTAATTTGTCATCCCCTAATATGCAAGGGGGGGGNGGGTCTAATGTTTACCCATTTCCACTCTCCTGCATTCTTGCGATATCTTTCCATCCAGATCACTTTCTCTCTCACTCTCTCTCAGTCTGACTCAACAGCCACAAACCAGTCAGCTCTTTATACCCGTCTCCATAACAACCACCAATGTTCAGACAGATCCGCTGGCACTGCACGGAGAGGTGTAGTGTTTGAGAGGCACAGAGAGAGAGAGAGAGAGAGAGAGAGAGAGAGAGAGAGAGAGAGAGAGAGAGAGAGAGAGAGAGAGAGAGAGAGAGAGAGAGAGAGAGAGAGAGAGAGAGAGAGAGACTGCTATATCCGCCCACACACTTGCTGCAATAATTGTACGTTCCGTTCTTCCATAATCATCAGAGACACTCGACTTCTGATCTCCAAACTGGATTTGCCATGCATCCCATCTTATACATTTGCTGTAAACACAAGTCACAGATACACACAGTTCTCTGGCAGCCATTTTGAACTCATCAGCCACGAATCGGACTGACATCTTAGTTAAGCGAAAGTGCACCCTTAATTTTAGAGCTGTTGACATCATCATTCCATAATCTCAGCGTCAGACATTGAGTGGTTTGCCCTGAATGATAAAATACTCTATAAACAGTTACTTCTAAAGTTAAAATATATAAACATACATACAAAATGTCAACTGAATAAAACTGAAATGTTAATACAAGGCTTCCTGGAAAGCAGCATTGTTAAAATAAAGGCTAGGTATTAAAAGATGCACAAAAGGTATCACTTAGGAATACATGAGAATAATACAGCATCTGTAAACATGAATAAATGCATGGTGAAATGCAAAGTAAACACAGGTATAGTAACTACTCTTACAAAAGTAAAACAATAAAAAATAGAATGTCTGGCATCAAATATATAGGAAAACAATTGCAGGCTGTGTAATATGGTAAACATGATCTGACATGTTGAGAGTTCTGGTGTCATCCTTTGCAAAAACCCCAAGGGTTGGGGCATGGCTATGAATACCAGCCTACATTATACAGCTAAGATGTAAGGTTTTTAAATGTTCTCAAATAAAGAAAATAAAAGCTACGTTAGACAAAATAGTTTCTCCATATTTGTGTACGTACAATGTATAAAATATGTGCTGCAGGTGATTGTCTAAGTGGTCCTCCATGTTAAAAAGTTAAAATATAGGCGCATACCTGTATGGTAGCAGGTAGAAATGTCAAAATACAATTTACTGTGTATGTGTCAATTTTAGGCATGCACGGTTAGTTCTTTTTTTATGTAGAAGAAATAAAATGGATCCTTCGCCCATCCTAATGTCTATTTTGCTTGGTACACAGAAATGCCTTCATGTCATCACACTGCACTGGTACCACTGATGTGCCTCTGAAGAGACATCGGCTCCTCCAGGTCGCTCCTTGTAAGTTTTTCTCTGCCCGTTTCACTCATCCGTCCAAGCCAGGGGTTGAGTTTCTCAACAGCCTTGTTGCTAACCAAGTAAGCCACTGACTTGGCTGCAATGCAATTTCCCATAGGAAACCAACTCAGTGAACCTAACGGGTTAGCAACAACGCTTCCAAGAAACGGGGTCCTGCTCCCGTCAGCCCTCTACGTCCACACTTCCACAGGGATGATGCCCTCCTTGCTGCTGAGGGGGGGCAACAGGTTCTCGTCGCACAGGAAGTGCAGGGGGAAGTGGACCAGGATGCCCCTGACCGCCTTCAGCTCCTCCCTCGCCGCCTCGGGGTCCGTCTCGTTCAGGCTGCTGATGTTGACATGGGCCTGCAGGGCCGCCATGCTACGGATCGAGTCTGACGGCAGACAGTGGAACACCTGGAGGGTGGGAGGGGGAGAAAGAAAGAAAGAAAGAAAGAAAGAAAGAAAGAAAGAAAGAAAGAAAGAAAGAAAGAAAGAAAGAAAGAAAGAAAGAAAGAAAGAAAGAATGGGGGGCACAATGGGGCATAAAGAAAGATAAATTGAGCGTGGACTAATTAGGAATGGTCAGTATGTGAAGCACACATCATTTGTGTAGGCATACTGTATACAGTATGCTCGTGCAAATTATGTTAGTGTATCGTTTTGTGTGTGTGTGAGTGTACCCATACATACATTCTCTCAAATGAATCCTACCAATATATCCAAATGTACATTCTAAATGGCATCATTCTCAAATTACCTTCTCGTAGACTTCTGCATTCAGTTTGGCAATGCGATTCCACACCTCCTCATAGAAATGGTCACTGACTGGATCATCAAGGTTGATGTTGGGCTCAGATTCTGCCCCCAGGAGAACTCTGTGTGGAATAGAGGAAAGATAGGGCAAATTTGTTTTGGGACTTTCTGAATATAGTACTTGTTTTGCTGGTATATGTCCTATATCTTGAGACTAGAACAGTCAAACTGAATTGCCTACTGTGTTATTTATAGTGTTCATTTGACTTTTATTATTTATAGGATTTTATTTTATTGTTATCCATCCTATTTATTCAGGCTAGTACAAGGGCAAACTGAATTGCCCATTGTTAGCACAACTTGAGTTTTCCCATTTCTGGTTCTCAGGCATACTGGGTGTGGTGACAGGCTGGCATTGGCATTGACGCTAGCACCAGAGTTTGTCCAGAGCCCCTGTTCCTGCGCTCCACACAAATGAGCCTCTGAAACAGGCCCTTGGCCAACAACCACATCGTGCCCAATCAAGCAAAGTAGACGCACAGCGGTGGCCAAAAAGGTGGCTCGGAAAAACACAAGGTCACCTTCTAAGCCCGCCACCACCACTCACTCACTCCACCACAAAAACAAAACTTC
Source organism: Engraulis encrasicolus (assembly GCF_034702125.1). NCBI lineage: Eukaryota > Metazoa > Chordata > Actinopteri > Clupeiformes > Engraulidae > Engraulis > Engraulis encrasicolus. The sequence continues at coordinate 37,343,384 of NC_085863.1, forward strand.
TCCTTCACACAGTGGCAGAGAGAGAGAGAGAGAGAGAGAGAGAGAGAGAGAGAGAGAGAGAGAGAGAGAGAGAGAGAGAGAGAGAGAGACCAATGCCAAATGCTGCTTTTACTCTCAGTCCCAGTAGCTTGTTACCTAGGTAACCCATCTGGGGTGATTCCACTTTATGGATGTGACAGACCAGAAGTAAAGACAATATTCTTTCAAACGTTTTCTAGAATCTTCTGAAACCAAAAGGGAAAAATGTCTGTGAATCATGTAGTGATATTACATCTTGCACATACCATGGGTTTTTATGGCCGTTATAGACATCATTAAGACTCAACTTTCGACAAAATTGTCCATTTAGGCTCGTATATATGAAATTTATATGTAGATGGGATTATGTGCGGAGGTGGCTGGGAGAGTGGCACTCACGGCATGCCGATGCAAATTGCCACTCTCAAAACTCAGGACAGGAAATCCTGCCGAGGAACAGTATGCTCACGTGTCTGTGGCAGAGACAGCCATCCAGTCGCCCACGCAGCGAGTGACTGGATGCCGCTAGCGCCACTCGGGAACATTACAGACCCACAACGCAAAAAACCCTCTAAATCACAGTTCACTGTGCATATCTGATGGTATGTTGCTTGTGTGTGTGTGTCTGGTACTTCAGTGACAAAGGCTTGGACATGGATGCCGTGTGTGTGTGTGTGTGTGTGTGTGTGTGTGTGTGTGTGTGTGTGTGTGTGTGTGTGTGTGTGTGTGTGTGTGTGTGTGTGTGTGTGTGTGTGTGTGTGTGTGTGTGTGTGTGTGTGTGTGTTAGGGAGGGGGGAGGAGGAGGGGGGAGCATACCAGGATAATCTGCCAAGCAGGGGAAATGAGGAGGAGCGCGGCTGATATCTCCTGAATGTTTAAACGATGCTGCCCTGCCTGTTTACATCATAAACAAAACAAACAGCACAAGCCATCTCTGTGTTCCTTCTTGAAAAAAAAAAAAACACACACACACACACAAAAAAAGCGCAACACATCAGTGTATTCCTCTGAGCCCTAACTAATAATCCAAATAAAATCCCCGACTCGGAACGCAGTGCAAGGGGCTGGAAACGAAGCGGTTTGTAGGTGTGGGTGTGTGTGTGTGATTTATCTCCTGAATGTGAATGATCTCTGGGGGAGTGTTAAGCCCTTTATATCCCTTGGCACACTGTAAATCACAGCGCGCCCGTGTTATTTCCCCAGCCCCTTTAATTCAGGTGTAGCGCATCAGTCATTCCAACCAAATCCTGTTTACCCTTTCCTTTAGTGAATGAACACTGCCATTACCACCTCTCCCTCTGTGTCTTTACTGTGTGTGTGTGTGTGTGTGTGTGTGTGTGTGTGTGTGTGTGTGTGTGTGTGTGTGTGTGTGTGTGTGTGTGTGTGTGTGTGTGTGTGTGTGTGTGTGTGTGTGTGTGTGTGTGTGTGTGTGTGTGTGCGCCGCACATGTGTGTACATGCCAATCTCTAATGTCTGAAATAAATCACTCTAAAATAAGTCTGTGACGAAATGAGCAGGACTTAAAGGGTGGCACAAGTCACCACGGGAAACAAACAGAAATTGAATGCACTGCAATTTAATATACTGCCAGAGACTGCGTAACGCCATCCTTTAAGGGTCTTTGCCATTACAGCTGCCAACCAAATCAATCCAACCGTTAAATGTACGATGTAATACTTCCCTATTACTATGTATTAACCTCTAAAGCAGCAGCACGACACACAGAAGCTACACGGGGCACTAAAAAGCACAGGTGGGTCATAACGCTCAAAAGGCCTACAGCCTGGGACACTTGTGTACTAAACGGCGTATCAACAGCTTGTCAACATCAAACCTCTATAAAGAGAACGACGCCTGCGTTGCACGCTGCTACGGGACTCTGAGGGCATGTGCTATAAGAAGACATAGGAGTCAGATGTATAGAGCGTGACATTGAGAAGGGAAAGTCTGACTAAGCCTCTCTCTAAGTTTACAGTAATAAATTACATTTTTATTACGATACCAGAGTATGTTGGGGCATTCATTCACAAGCTCCCCTTGCTCACCGGCCGCCACCTGCCTACTAAATAGCTGTACCGTATATAGTTTGATTGATGGTCTTCACAGTAGTCACACACATAGTTGCACTATGCATTCTGCAAAGCCTATGTCAGTCAGTCAGCAGCTCAGTATTTCTCATGGTAATGTGGATAAGAGTTATGAGTGTGTTTGGCTATTTAATGGCTTCACTGGGGGGATGGCGTGGCTCTGTGGCCTATTACACAGTACCATAACGCTGGGGGCCGGAGTTCGATTTCAGCCTGAAGTAATTTCCCAAACGTACCCCATCCCTCTCTCCCCATTCATTTCCTGTCTCCATCATGGTCATGCCTAGATAATAATGGTGTAAATTCCAATTAGATATGTCTAAGAAATGGCTTCACTGAAGCTGGTTAGCAACAAACAGGTTATTTAAGTCTCTGGACTGTGGGAAGACCCTCAATTTGACCTGGGGGTGGCGTATACCTTTGAAGAAATACTAAACTGACATGTTTGGGTTTTTTTGCATTAATAGATGAATACACCAAAACACCCCCAAAAAAACATAATGTCCTTATCCACCCATTTACGGTTTCCACGTAAATTCTGTAACATTGATCATAGGTCTGCGAAAATTGTTGTATAATGTGTATTCATACTAGGATTTGCTCACATAAAGCAGAAGACAACACCATCGATATCTTTCAAATAATCTTCAAAAAACATTTTGCCTAACAGCATTAGCCCCACTGTATGTCACTATTTAAGTGACTTCTGTTTAACCAAACAGGTTCTCGTCTTTTTGTCCACATCCAAAGCCCTCTTTGTAGAGAGCCAGGTTGACTGGGCATGCATTACTTTTTAAAACTGAACAAGACTGAGCTATTCGACTAATAAATGGCATTGCTGGAGCTGATAAACCAACATTCTTCTGTCTTTAGGGTATTCCAAGAACCTGTCTCAGTAGTAAACCAAATTATGCTAAACCATCTATGTAGTAGAAGAGTGTGGAGTCCTCATTTTATTAATTAAATGACACCTGTGGGCTATCTATTACAGCAGTGAGTTTACTACTTTCTTTAGGTAAACCATGGTTCTTGCAATACCCCCACGGTCCTCACCTGAAGCACTCCTTGCGCAGCGCCAGGGTGACTGGTCCTGCCTCGTACTCCTCCCCGTTCATCAGCGATGGCACCCGCTCCTCGTCCTCCACCAGGATGGCCAGCTCGCTGTCGCGGCTACCCAGCATGCTCCTGTCGTTGATGTTAGCGGACCCTGCATGGTTACCAGGGAGACAGGATTATGATGATGGGGATTAGGATCATTGGACCAATGTCTGAGTAGCAGGAGGTAAAATATTAAAAAAATGTATTCACTGTTTGAATACAATAAACAAAGATTATTTGAATAGGTTTAATTATTTTTATAGGCAAAGTAACATTTGCATTAACAATTTACTGTATATATTGCACACTGTATGTGCAGGAGTCAAGTAAGACTAGACTACACAGAGTGGGTGGGTGGGTGTTCCGGTTTGGAGTTACAAATCCTGTTACCATCACTCAGGGGTGTTGTTCAAGTGTAAATGAGTCACCAGGGCCCCATGTATATACTGTAGGGGGCCCACACACAGACTGATATATGAAAACTATGGCTGAGGCGAGCTGATTGTACACATAGGGCCCAAATTTTGTTGCTACGCCCCTGCCACCACTATACAGTACATAAAATAAAGCATCACTAAAATGTTGAGTATTGCTGGAGCTTTACCAATATCTGTATTAATACAGAAGTTTGCAAATGAATAGTGGAAGTCTGCTTGAAGCAACAGACGGAAAAAGAGAAACCTTGCTAATGCAGAGTTGGCAGCTATGATTGTGTTAAAATTCCTCATATCATAAAGAAAAGCGGACAAGATTCTACATGTGGCCCATCCAATCAAGACTTGAATCAAAACAGATGAGGCGACTGATTCCTCCATCTGGTCCTGATGTGAATGAAGATGCCTGCAACTTCCAATGTCTGACAGCAGGGGGCAGGATCATTACATCATTCAGTATGTGCTCTGTATTAAAGGACCAGTTCAGTCAATTTCAACATGCTGTTGTATTGCTCACGCTACCCTTGACTTGTCAGTACCCGGTGATGCCACATTTTTTTGGCTCAGCCCTTTCCGAGATATGAGCTATTCTAATGGGGGCAGATTTTGTTTACATTTTTAAAAAATGAAACACAGGCCAACTCCAAATATTTTCCCAAAAGGTACTGCTGTTTGCTAGTTGTCTGCTGATGTTTTATAACCTTTTGGATGTTTTTGGGAATAAATAAAAATGTTTTTTTGAAATGTAAACAAAGAGCTGCCCCCATTACAATGACCAGGATCTCGGAAATAGCTAAAGAAGAAGAAGAAACAAATCTCAGGCACTGACAAGTCCAGGGTAGTGTGAGCATTACAACTGCATGTTGAAATTGACAGAACTGTCCCTTTAAGATGCCACTGATAAAAACACTACTAATAAAAATACAGACCTCATGTGTCACTCAGATCAAATTGCAAATAAATTCTTCTCAAATATACCATGATTTACATTTGTAGTTTGAGAGACTGACATTTTTAGAGATTGACAGTAGCCTCTTAGTGCAGTTGGGAATGTCAGAGTTTTCTTTGCTGGAAGCACTCAACTTAATCATAGCAACATTACCATGTATGACATTAGTGAAAGCCAGTTAAGGTCATTTCATTACAATTTTGGTGACAATAAAGAGGCTTGGTGCAAAAGACAAAGTATTCCTACAAAAGTACCGAACATGTCAGTTGCAACTTCAGTTTTGTTGTTGTTGCCGTTGTTTGTTCTTGTTGTTTGTTCAGTAATGGTAGAATATATTACCGGCTAACCCAAATGTCATCTTGACACAAGCTCTTAACAATAGTGAGTCACAGGCCCATCAGTTTTGTCTGCCACTCGACGGTCGCTGGCGTTGACTCACCAATGATGTAGCGCCGGTCGTCTGCGATCAGGGCCTTGCTGTGCACGTAGATGAGCTCGGTGACCGAGGACTCGCACAGGCGGTCGTGGGTTCGCAGTCCGCAGAGGGAGATGTACTGGGTCCAGTCGTCCTGCACTGTAGAGGCAGAAGCACCTTTACTGATCAAGTTGGAGAGGGGTTTTCCTCAGTTTTTTAACGTTTAAAAACCTATTATAAGACTATTCTTTTCAATTCACATTAAGTTGAGTAACTGCACGGCCATGGATATTTTGGGGTGTGATTGTTGATTTTTACAACATTAACTTGTTTTGTTTTACATTTTTAAGTTCATAACTCTTTCAAATAGCTCTACCTACAATGCTGTAATAATAACCATAACCAATACATCTTTAGGACCCTTGGAGTTGCATAAGGATCAATGTCAAGGTGTAGGTTTGGTGCACTACTGATGCCCCAAAAAAACTCAAAACCAAAATACAACTGATACTATGAAAGACACATACGATGCAAAAAAGCAAAAGAATAGATTACTTTGCTCCTTCAGCCTGGCCAGGATGGAGTACTCGCCACGGTTGATGGTCCTGAAAAACAGGCAATTGTTGGAGCAGTTAATCACCAAGGGAAAACTGAAACCACCTGTAGAGTGTGTGTGTGTGTGTGTGTGTGTGTGTGTGTGTGTGTGTGTGTGTGTGTGTGTGTGTGTGTGTGTGTGTGTGTGTGTGTGTGTGTGTGTGTGTGTGTGTGTGTGTGTGTGTGTGTGTGTTTTGTGCACCTGTATGTAAAATGCAGTATGGCCTGGATAGAGTTGCCTCCTCCCTGGGAAATGTCTCCTTCAAAGCCCGGTAGGATAGGCACCACCACGAACACCCGATACTTCTTCTGCTCTCTAATGGAGGGAAACCACACACACACACACACACACACACACACACACACACACACACACACACACACACACACACACACAATAAGACACACACACACACACACACACACACACACACACACACACACACACCATAAGTATCACGCAACACACACACACAAAGAAATAACCAGCAGCCACAACCAAAGCATTACGCAATACACACACGCGCACACACACACACACACACGTTGTGAGTGTGGCACACACTGCAGTGGGAGTGACTCATTGGTTCTTATGAAAGGCCTCAGCCTGGCTGCTACTGTGGGTGTGATCAGATCTGGGTTGCATTTCAAAATGACACACTCAGAAGACCTGACAGACAACACTCTGAGCATCATCTGGATTTTGTTGGAGATGGATAAACAAAATGCTTAAGCACATGGACAAGCCTGCTACAAAAAGGATCGGCTATGGCTACTGCGGGTACATTTGAAGAGTTTCGTTGCAAAACGCTGCATCCACAATTTTTGAGTTTCGCATGTTATTATTGGAAAACTGTGTGAATTCTTGCCATTCAAACATTTTGAGAACTTGCTTTTCAAACCTATATGCAATGCACAATACTAAGAAATCAATTTCAAAATGGATATACAACATTTTGCAACAAATTCCTTTATCTATACAATACAATCTACTGCATAATTTAATATGGAACCCTAATAGTTTAATAAGGTTTATAGTCAGAGAGCATGCAAGTATAAACATTCTGCAAGATATGGGTAATAGTGAAGAACGATTAACGTCTTCAATGGTTTGTAGACAAAAATGGTTAATCCCAAAAATACCAGAGGTGCGCAAATCTTCAATGTTCTCAAATCTTTGGTCAGGTTGGCATCACGTTATCAGTTGTTCCCACACAGAAAAGAAATAAAAAACGATTCATACTTGTGTGCACGAAGAATTCGCTCAACGATAGCGTCCCCAATGCCATTGTGTACACTCCTGCCATCCGCACAGCTGATGAAGAACTGGTTCTGTGGATGACAAAAAGGTTGCACTTTGGCTGCCTAGCATAAATTTAGACTTGAACTTCACCCAGCATTGGCAGCCAAAGTGCTTTTGAAAGCAATATAATTTAGAATGGGTTTGACCGTGCACAGAGCACATCTAGAAGATTAAAAGACTTTGAAAGGAACCTGAGTGTTTTCGAAACTGTTATAGTGGCACCACAAAAGTAGACCGAATTCATTAATAGTAGTTACAATTTGACAACAATGTCACTTTATACAATGTGGAAAACAAACTCTATACGTTCATTGTTGACTAGGAAGACACTCGCTGGATTACCCAATAACTTCCTCACATGACTCAGAGAGTGCCTTTCCATCCACATTCCGTACACACATTATTTTCTATTTGGCAAGTGAATCTCAGGGAGGAAAGCTTGCATTCGCATGAACTCTACAAATGTTTTATAAGTAATGACACCCGATTTCTGTCATTTTATTTCAACAAACTCCATATGCGCATAAGGCATCATTACCATGGGTGGAATGGGTAGCATGATAAGGTGATCTTCAGGTCAACTTTATGAGCAATGCTGTGAGGACATGTTATTTACTGTTTGTATTGTAACTAGCTAGAACTCCTGTGCATCATCTCCTTAAGTACAGATACCCAGAATGCATTATGGCTGTATCGACCGTATGTACTAATACAATAGAGTACTGTACACATAAAGAATACCGCCATTGCAACATACCTCAATGTAGATGTAGTGCTCGCTGTTCTTGATGGTCTCCACGTACGCATTCATGATGGAGCACTCACAAGCCCCCACCGACCAGCGATCTGCTGAACGAAGCACCTGCATAAAGAACAGCACATTACAGTCAGGGGCTAGACCTCTTCAACTGCACACAGCACAGCCAGCGGCAAACCTCTTCAAATGCTTAACCCCATTTTCAGGCAGTTTTCATGAAAGCCTCTTGAAGCTATATTTAAAATCTGTGATCATGTGATCTGAGAAAGAGAGACAGAGAAAAGCGAGAGGAAAGAAAGAAAGAATGAAACTACAAACCCCAACTCCGATGAAGTTGGGACGTTTGGTAAACAGTGAATAAAATCAAAATGCTATCATTTTCAAAACATTCAATCTATTCATTAGATGGAGAATAGTGAAAAGACAACATATTAAGTGTTAAAACCGAGAAAAAATATTGTTTTGGGGGACATATGTACTCATTTCTAATTTGATAAATCCAACATGTCTCAAAAGAGTTGGGACGGGGATCAGTGAAATTTAGTAAACATCCAAATAAGATAAAACAACAAAGAAGAACATTTCAAAATGAATTGTACTGACGGACAATATAGGTGTCCAGGTATAAGATCATCACAGAGAGGCTGAGTCACTCAGAATTAAAGATGCAAAGGGAATAATTACCATAGTTATTACATACATTTTTGAATTCCCTTTGATTTACCACGGTTGAGTGTATATAAGACATATTTTTGTTAATAAAATCATTGTATAGGTTCATGACATCATGAAATATATATTGGCTGTAGTCTCACTCTAATTCCTGGAGTGCTAGAGCTATTGAAAATTGACCATATTAAGAATGCTTAATGCATGAAAATGATACAGGGGTTTAACATTCTTCTAAGCACCTGAGCTCACTTGAAATAGACCCAGAAGACATGGGAAACTGTCCTTTGCTTACAGAAGTCAGCAGAAGTTGTAGAAGTCCATTCTTTTTGACAATAATAGAGCATTGCACATCCTGTGCTACAGTGAAAATTGACCATCCAACTTGTGTTAGTGCTAGCTTCAAAAGTCAGCCTCCATGATGGCATGCGGATGCAGTAGTGCATTGGTTAAGATGTTCTCACTCATCTGTAGAGTTAAATACAGTGCTGAATGGTATAAATGGGTTTTAAACAGCATGAAAAGCCACTCATGCATTATATTTTGAAGGGAGATCTTCGATTACTGCCACATAGTAAGGTCAAATTGCATTCTCTACTATGTTTTAACAGTTTGGCTCCATCATAAGGACCAGCAGGTGATAAAATGGTGGGTTTTTGGTCAAGACCTGTCACACTGTAAGCACTACAGAAAGGAAAACATTGCAAAACATGACAAGGGATACACCCACCATTTAAGCTGGTGAAATCATGTCCAAGATAGTAATTAACACTGTTTTTTTATATAAAATCATCTCATCGGTTAATGTATTTAACTGTTAAGTGTTGTCTTTTGTTTTGTTTTTAGTCTTCCTCGACATTTGCTGCCATTTATTGTCCCCGTCCCAACTCTTTTGAGACGTGTTGGATTTATCAAATTAGAAATGAGTACATATGTCCCCCAAAACAATATTTTTTCTCGGTTTTAACACTTAATATGTTGTCTTTTCACTATTCTCCATCTAATGAATAGATTGAATGTTTTGAAAATGATAGCATTTTGATTTTATTCACTGTTTACCAAACGTCCCAACTTCATCGGAGTTGGGGTTTGTAAACAAAGTAAAAGTGAGAGAGAGAGAGAGAGAGAGAGCGAGAGAGCGAGAGAGAGAGAGAGCGCTCATGTCTGCACACCTGTACTGAGGCTTTGCCTGAGCCGGGCACTGTAAAAGGGAGATCGTCTGCAGTGCTGTTGCACTTGGGCAGCAGGTACGGGTAGAACTCATCCTTGTGCTTTGTGAAGATCTGAAACAGAATGCAGATGAGTCAAAGAAACTTACAAATCAATTCATCACAGTCAAGTGGTAAAAAAGTGTTTTAGGCATCATTATTCATCATCGTCATCATCATCATCATCATCCAAAATGCTGCAATGACATCCCTAATTCTTCTAAGATAAATGGAGATTTGGAACAGTTAATTTGCCACGTCTTCACCAGTTTAAAGTTAAATTCGCTTTTTACGTGCAAACTGTTATTACGAATCTCATTTTTGGAATTATATTGGAATCTCTTCCTTTGATATACCAGATAGTTAACTACAGGAGCATACTAGAATCCAGTGCCACATATTACAAAATACCTTATTTTACCGGTCCAGTTGCCCTATTTGGACAAGTAAAACCAGCTATTTTGGAATATGCGGCAATGGATTTTAACCTCTAAATGCAGGTTGCCCATCACAGTCTCTTCTCTATACCTTGGTAAAGTTCCAGCGCTGGATGAAGTGGCGAGCCAGGTCCCTGGCAGCCTTGCCATGGTGGGCTGCGGCCAAGTCACGCCAGGGCACGCGGGGAACCTTGTTACGGTCAATATTATCTGGTGGGAAATGAGAAAATGAGCTTTATAACGTGTTCAACTCTCCAAAAAAAGAGCAACTTCATTCTGTAAGAAACATTCAAAAGGAAGGAGACAGGACAGCACCCCTAGTTGCTTGTACCGATACTTGACAGGGAATAAAGTGCAAGCAAGCAACTAGGATTGCTGTACTGTCTCCTTACTTCGGAAATGAGAAAATTCGATCAAATGATATAACATGCCAGGGCCGGTTCTGGCTTATTTGGTGCCCTAGGCGAGTTTGATTTCTGGCGCCCCCCCCCCCCCCCCCCCCCCCCCCCCCCCCCCCCCCCCCCCCCCCCCCCCCACCCCCCCCCCCCCCCCTTACCTTTGAAAGAAAAAAAAAAATCTTTCTTATACCTCACAGAACACAAGACTAATATCCTTAGTAAGCTTAACTAAATAGCATCAAGAACAATAACCGTTTTTCATCAAATGGATTTGTGGTTCTTTTTGACAGGCGACCAACACATCAGATTGAGTCGCATGAAAGTAGCTTCACTGTGTGGTGTGTTGGATGTGATGGTGGTGGGGCCCCCAACCCCAGATGAGAGGGAGGTTATCAATGTGTTTGAATTGTAACGTGAAATTGAAATGCCAGGAGAGTGATACAGTACATTTGCATGTAAAATGCATGTGTAGACAATAAGCCTACCAAGGAGGTCTGCATTGATCTACACTATCTACAGCATCACAAAGCATGGCAGCATAACAATTTTAATAAGCTACACATTTGTGCTGTCTTCCAAACCAATTTCATTTCTGGACTGGAAATAGTGGTGCATTTGTGAGTAGGAGAATGAGAAGGGGGCTATCTATGTGTTTGGAGGGACAGGGTGAGAGAAAGGGAGAAGAGCTGTCACGCTATTGAATTTCTTAATATACAAAATATAGTAAATAGCCTCACTTGTCTGCTGTGCATGGTTCTGTTACATGATTAATGTAGGCTATGTCATTCTGGTCTGGAAATTAATGTTTTTTTAAGCTTACAACAAGCAGGTAATTCATGTGGATGGAAGGAGATATGGCAGCTAAAATTGTTTTAAACATTGCACCAGTCTTACTTTACATTGCTTGTCAACCTAAGCAAGTATTATGATATCAGGTGGGTGTTAGTGAGTAGTGAGTAGGCTACTAACAGCTACTTTACTGGATTTCATTGCTTGGCATACTTGGCTAATGTTAGCATGCTAACTAGCGATTTCTCTGATCAAAAACAAAGCTCTTTTTCTCTCTAATTCCAAATAGTAACCTCATAACTATTAGGCTTTCCATAATCACAAACGGTTGCTGATTAAATCACATAGTTCCAAAACACCCTCTGAAACTCCTGCATCATGCAATGAGTGGTTTAATGAGAACATAATAATCTCCATCCAGCAGAGCAGCACTACTGTTTGCGCTTGCCCCCTCTGTCTCTCGAGTGAGTCTCCAAATTCAAAATAGACCGCACGCTGTCACTCGTCCCGCCCCCTTTCTCAGAACTGTCTGTTTATTGGTTCACAGACTTGCCAGAGACAGAGCTGTAGAGAAAAGAGTTGGAGCATCCTTTGATCTTTGCCGACGAGTGGTCACGTGGTTTGCGTAGTCTACGCCCACCGCAGAAGGGTCCTATACACCGGGAGCTGTCAATACATTTCATTGAGCGAGAGCGTCCTTTAACGGTAATTATATCAGATTATGCCGCCCCCAAAAGAACGAGTTCGTTTTGTTTTTTGTAGGCCATTTTATGGCCTTCATTGTCATATAAAAACATTGAAGTGTCAGTACCGTAATACGGTAATATCATTGCAGTTACACTTTGGGAGGGAAACGTCATCTTAGCTAGGAAGCTCCATTACTTACCATTGAGATGCTAATTGTCCGTAGCCCTTGATAATGTCTATTTGTTTTGGATTCAGCAGATTTGCAGTAGGATATTTTAATGGGTAAAATACTTCCAATACATAAAAAGATAAATACATAAACCCAGCATGTCCCAGTTGTAGGCCTACAGTAATATAGCATTTGTTAATTTCAGCCTTTATGATGCTGGTCATCAGACCTGTCAAACCACTCAATGCAGGATGCAAATGAACATGAACATGATGCAATGAACATGAAGTAAATAACCCACAGCTGTACAACCTGTGCTTGAATGGTTCAATCTTTTATTTGAAATAAAAAAAATACTCCAAATAGAAACATAAACAGCCCAAACAAAATAACTATGAATAAAACGGCATGTCTGTGTACATGACAAGACGTGTGTGTGTGTGTGTGTGTGTGTGTGTGTGTGTGTGTGTGTGTGTGTGTGTGTGTGTGTGTGTGTGTGTGTGTGTGAAATCAATAATGCATGAAGAATTGGAATTCACTGGAACATGCTGCAACTTCCAATGCATTGAAAGCATCAACCTATGACCAGAGAGGAGCAGACAGGAGAAGAAAAAAGAGAGAGATTTATTTATATACATGGCATGGCTGTTGGTGCTGAAAGGGATTGATTTGAATATTTCAGAAAAGACTGATCTGCTGGGATATTCACACATAACCATCTCTGGGGTTAACAAACAATGGTAAGGTGGGGGGGGAATACAGTGAGCAGCGATTCTGTGGGCAAAAATGTCTTGTTGATGGCAGAGGAGAATAGCCAGACTGGTTGGAGCTGATACAAAGGCAACATTAAGTCAAATAACCACTCAGTACAACAAAGGTATGCATAAGAGAATCCCTGATTACACAGCACATCTTGAGGCAAATGGGTTACAGCAGCAGAAAAACACATTTGGTGCCACTCCTGTCAGCCAAGAACAGGAAAATGAGGCAACAATTTCGACTGGCTCACCATAAACGACACTAAAAGATCGGAAAAATGTTGCCTAGTCTGATGAGTCTTGATATCTACATCTACACTCTCAGGTGGAATTGACAGAATTTTGTCGATAACAACATGAAAAGATGGACTCTGTCTTACATCAACGTTTCATGCAGGAGATATAATGGCATAGGGATATTTCCTAAGCACATTTTGGGCCAATTAGAACCAATTTATATTTGTTGGAATGCCACAGCCTACCCAAGACTTTGTTTAAAGGTACAGTGCCAAAATGGTAGGCCACACCCTGGAGGGACATTTATTGGAAAGTTAAATGGATCACACAGCAAGAATGGCGGACAAGATTGCTCTGGACCCTTTGCTAAACCAATAATTAGCGTTCCTCCCTTCTGGAAGAAATTTTAGAATGTCTTGCTGCTGAAAAAAAAAAAATATAAACACCATTTTCACCCTCATCCTATAGTATTGCTTCACAGAAGTGGAGAACAGTAGAATGCACACATCTACATGGAAAGCATATTTTTTTTAATACCACAGAGGAATATTTTAAGTTTTTTTTTTGGCAACTTAATTTATTGTACTGTGCTGCCCTAACAGCTTGGGCCTAGAGGACCTAGAGGACAAGACCAATGGCCATATTGTTTTTAAATGCCTGTTTACATGTGGATTGTGGAGAAGTGTCACGCTAGACAAATTTCTGTGAAAACAGACACTAAAAGTTAGTTATCTGATCTTACAAGGGTGGCAAGACTAGGCATTGCAACTATGCTGCCCATTCCTACTTGTCATTAACATTTATTAAAGTAATACATTTAAATTCACTGTGACACAGTACTCCACAAAATTCAAGTGAACACTGCACACTAGAAAATTGCATTTCTGCCTCATCCATGCAAGGGGGCAGTCCCCAATGGCGCAGTGTGGCGGGACGGTACCATGATCAGGGTACCTCAGTCAGGGAGGAGGATGGGGGAGAGCACTGGTTAATTACTCCCCGCACCAACCTGGCGGGTCGGAGTCGAACCAGCATCCTTTGGGCTACAAGTCTGACACCCTAACCGCTTACCCACGAATACGACACAAATACCATTGTCTTGACACCCTGTCTGTCAACAGTCACTTTCACTAGTCCATACCTTTGAAAACTGTCCTCTGGTATTTCATGACCCAGTCTTGACTCAATTAACTTGTTGAATGGTTGTTCGGCGTCTTCCATTCTTACCTTGGCTATGTCTCTGAGTGCTCAATACCCTGTGCTTCTTAAAATACTCCTGTCCTGCACACCTTCCAGGCCATTCACAATCTTGCAACAATCTTGCCTTGCCATTCCCTCTCGCTACCTCGGTTTGTCCTCGACCATCCTCCTCTCTGTCCCTCTGCCCATCTCAGTACCATGGGGAATAGAGCTTTTCAGTTGCTCTGCTCCTCAGCTCTGGAATGCACTGCCCCCTGACTTATTACCCAAGTTCAAATGCAGACTAAAAACTCATTTGTTTCAGTTAGCCTATTCCTTAGGACTTTTTAACTACCGTTTTATTTTTGTTAAAAATGTGTTAATGTGTCTTCGTTTTATTATTACTTCTCTCTGATCCTTGAATGTTTTGAAAGGCACTTTTATTCTCTTGTTACCGTAGTTTCATTTGAATTCCATTGGGATGGCGTATAGAAACAAAAAAAAGACAACTATGTTGCTGTGCACATATATCCGGCCCTACTAGTCTGACCAAAGTCCTATACATTTTGCAGCTAAAGACCTCAATCACCGGAAATACAAAATGTTAGACACAGATATAATATTACTTACTGTAAGGGTCCTCAAAAGGTTAGTTAGGTTACCTTATCAGTGCAACTCAAGAAAGCCACCACCTGCAACTAAGCCATTTCTGGCAAAAGCACTTCCCCATCAACAGCAGCAGTCTCATGCAGTAGGAGCAGAATCATTTCCACCTGTAACACAACTCAATGGGAATACAAAAGACAAAAACAGTGATATTAGTCAAATGTTGAACTGGATCTGGACGGTTAAATATTTCACAGCCAGTCACTGCTGATTGAAAGAAGTGATTTTCAATGAATCTGTGGTATCATTATGACCAAGTGAATAATTACAACAGATGACAGCTATGATTCTAGCACTTGGTAGACACACCACCACCACCAGCCACCCATCCACCAAATGCACTCACAAAAGCGGAGTCCTGTGTGCTATACCATCTGGCCGGATACGTCATCAAGGGTGTACTAGGCGGCTCTTTGTGTTCGGCCTGTAAGCCTGCCTTAAGGAACAGTGACGACGCTGTACCGGACAACGCCACACTGCTGCAGATGAAGGAGTACAGAGAGGGCGCACTTCACCAGCCATCTGCGGATGTATTCTCTTTACTGCAGCACGTTGAGCAGCTGTTCCGGGCCAGGACATCAGAAGCCCTAATGGAGTGCTCAGTCAGTGAACTAGTGGAAGAGGCCATGACTGTGAAATCAAACCTTCCATCCTGCCATGATGTCAAGAGGAGAGTGATCACCAAATACACCAGGTTGAGGCTCAGGATTGCAGGTAAATGCATCAATAATGAAAGGGAAGAACCATGGGAAGGGAAAAAGCTACCTTGGCAGTAAAAGTCAAGCAAAGAAGGCTCCACCTCCTGCCAAATCCCTTCCGATGGCTGTAGCGGTCCCCACCAACACCACCAGTCTGCACCAGCCTGCTGTAGCGGTCTCCACCAACAATCTGCTAGAACCTAGATCCGAACAGAAAAATGACAACATGAACATCACCATTTCAATGCCTCGCAGTTCATTGTGAATCTAGCTATCGTAAAGATACACGAGTAATGTAAGCTTAATGTCAGCTTAACAAGAAATGAGCAGGTAACATCACCATTGTATACTACCCAAAAACAACAAATGACATCCTCGGAGACTGTACTTGTGATAGCCTGTGTCGACTCGACACACGACACAGTAGACACTCAATGGCACAAAAATCCCAAATTCTACTTAAGTAATACCTGAAGCCATGAACATCAGCATTTGAATGCCTCGTAGTCCATTATTGGATCTAGTTAGATAGCATAAAGATCTCCGTGCATCAACTAACTTGTTGACATTAGCTTCCAGCTAGCTTAGAAACATTAGCTATTTATAAATGACCGATAAGCAAATAGCTCTGAAATCAAACACAACGACTGTATGGATATTGACAGAAGACAACAGGACGGTATCTTATAAAATATGTGACATGTCATCGTTTAAAATATAGATTGAAAGGTAGCATCGATGTTTTGCGAACACGGCAAATCCAAAGTTGAACCAGAAGCGCCGTGTTGAAAACGCTAGCTATTACCACACGATTAACGTTTTTTCACATTACCATTGTGATTTTATATTACCCAAACTGGCAAAATTACATCCTCAGAGACTGTACTTGTGATAGCTTACGCTGACAAAGACAGACAACTTTGATTAATCTCCCTATTTTATCAACTTACCTGGGAAGTGGTCGACAAGCCAACGACACTCAATGGCGTCCCCGTTGCTGCACAGGACCCTTTGAGCAAAATGAAGTGACGGCGAAACCCCGGATGTAGAGCAGCCATGCTCGTCCGCGGCCGTCAACGGCTTCAGGACAACTCTTTCTCTACAGCTCTGGCACACAGACAGTTGGAAGAGATATTAATATTGGCTGAGGGGCGCTTTGCCGTGAGGAGCGCTTTCGCCACTCTTTGTTGATTGCGACTTCATAAAAAAACTTCATATCGCAAAATTACGCATAGGAGAGCGCCATTTCGGCGCCCCTTCTTCACATGGCGCTCTAGGCGACCGCCTAGCCGGCCTATGCTAAAAACCGGCCCTGTAACATGCTGTACCTGACTGACAGTAAGCAGACACATTAAAGATGAAAACTAGTCAAAGACTAATTTTGTTGCATTCGCAACAGAATTGATTGTTGTGGTAATGTTGATGAATGCACAGAATATTGTCCCATCATAAATAAAACTTACACACAGACGTAAATACACTAACTTTATGTGTGTGCTTGTGCCTGTCTGTGTGCCTGTCTGTCTATGTCTGTGTGTGCCTCCCTGTGTGTCTGTATACATGTCCACCAATAACTACCATCAAAAGGGCAGTCCAGTTGCGTCCAGTCCTTCTTGTAGAAGTTGCTGTAGTCTTTGCCCAGCCAGTAGCGCGTGTTGCCCTTCAGGCTGACTTGGCCCTCCTGTATGGGCTCTGGCTCTGGCTCTGGCTCCGCCTCTTCCTCCGTGAGAGGGGTGGTAGCGTCCACCTCGTCACCAGCCAGCTGAAAGGAAACAGGAGGGTAGTTAAGACCATGGGTTGTTCCATTATCCTAACCCCCGTCCTGCCTTGTGCTTGTGGCCTTGCCGTTGCAAGACGTCATTGACGACAGAGGTTTAATTCAATATCTCACAAAAGTGCAATTCAAAGGTCATTTTCTCATTTGCAATTGGGATGTTGAATGGGGAAAAGTCCCCCAAAAGGTGATGTGGCTAGGGTGACAGCAGGGAAATGTTATGACTTTCTCCATGGAACGAAGCACAAGGCCACAAGCACAGGTTGAGGACAGGAGTTAGGATATTGGAATAGACCCCTACAAGGTTGAGGACAGGAGTTAGGATATTGGAATAGAGCCCTAGAAGGTTGAGGACAGGAGTTAGGATATTGGAATAGACCCCTACAAGGTTGAGGACAGGAGTTAGGATATTGGAATAGAGCCCTAGAAGCAAGACAACACAACAGCATGCCAGCAAATGAAATTATAAAACATCCATGCCATTTAAATAACCATGCATATCTAAATAACATACGGTTCATTCACTTTATAATAGATAGAGATATAGACATAGATAATTATGTAGATAATAGGAGAATGGTAAACTTAATAATACAGTAATACATGTTATTTCGACGTGGCTGCCATGATGTTTTAGGACACTGTAACACTGTACATGAAATAAAAGCATGCCATTTCAATTCCTGCTACAGACCCAGCACTTATGCAGGTATCAATCACATGAACACTGCCATTATCCCTCCCAACTGTGTATGTGCACCTACCCATTAGCATGTGAGTAAATGTTATTTTCCTGTAATAGCATGATTCATTATGACCCTCTCTATCCGTAAGCATAACGTGTAAATAACAAAGTCAAGCATTTCTGTAGCGACTGTGGGACTCAGTGTTCCCAGATGGGAAATGTTGAACTATCATACCAAAACCTCAAAATTACTGTTTTTTGTTTTGCTTTGTTTTTTGTTTCTTTTGCTTGTTTTTTTTATTGTTTTTTTATTACCATACACAAACCAAATGGACATTGTAAGGCAACTGAATGAAAACGCATGTTTTTTTTCAAACCATTGATCGTACAGAGGACAAACTTGGGGTACAAATACGATAACTTATTATTGTACATCTGGCAACACTGGTGCCACTCCATGCTTCTCCCGACTCACCTCTGGATCCCCGTTTGGTATGAGTTTGGCTGCGGGTGGAGAGTGAAGGTCAGACAGCCTATAGGAGCTGTCGTCCCATCTGCCAAAGCAGAGGTCGATCCCGCCCATGAAGGCCACCGATTGGTCGATGGCCACCATCTTCTCGTGATGAGCCCACAGGAACACCACCGACGCCACGTGGTTCGGATGCCTCATCACCTGGGCAACAGAGACAAGCAAACAGAGCCTGTCACACATGGGCATGGTGCATGTCACATAATGCTGCAGACAACTGCCATTACAAAAAGGCTCTCACATTAGATTCACGACCAATGTCATAATAAATAAAGTTTGGGGACAAATTCAAAGCAATGGTTGAAATCCTACCCATATTGATGTAATGTAACATTTTGTGCTCCACTAACATCCAAGATGGTACTGCCAACATGATAGCTGAAAATGCTTCAGTTTTCCACTTAACTATTTTTTGGTACATAAAAATAAAAATTGTACACTTCCAGCAGTCACCACTGTGCTTCTCCATATTTTCCCTGGAGAGCTGCAGTGATGCTGACCTATAGGAACCTGTGTGGTGCCTCTGTATTTAAACCTGCAGCTCTGCCTGTTGCTGTCCAATGCGGAGCAGCACTGCCACCTCCTGATCACAGTGGTAGTGGCAGCAGCACTGCTGTGTCTGGTGTAAAGGCTGCAATGCAAATGCTAACTGGAAGTTGATGAGCTGTCAGTAACACTTAAGAATAGGGTTCACATGTCAATAGCCACTAATACATGCTTAATTACTGCCAGTGTGAGTGACATGTAGTAAGGAAAATCAAGGGCATATTGGGTCCTTGTTATGATAATAATAAAGGCGTTATGGCAACAAACAATACATTTGTGAATATGCACCTAACAAATGATTGATTTTGTGGTTCCTAAGTTACCTATACAGTTAGGCATGCATTTGTGGCAAGTGAGCCCTTTTCTACAGTATTACAAACTCTCTATCCATCCATTTCTCCATCTTTCCTTTCCATCTTGTGTCTTTAAGGTTGTGGCTTGGCAGAGGAACAGGCATTGTGTATGAGGACAGGTCTTGCTCTCCACATAACCATGGGTGAGTTTTATTAGCATGACAAACAGAGACTTGGTATGGGTGAAGGAGTCACTACGGACTGGCCTTTAAAAAATCCTTGCACAAACCTTATGAAAAATATCGATTGTATTTTCTGAGGAGGACCGGGACATGGCCTTGGGCGAAACCCGTGTTCAGTAGAAGACCACATCCAAGGCCATTACTCCTATTGTTATACGGGACACATTGTGCAGTCAGACAGACCTTGATGTTTGGGTGCAGGCCCATCAGAGTTCTCTTGCTGTAGCCACTGTTGATTCCCAGGGCCAGCTCCACTTCTTTATAGAGCAGCACACACACCTTCACACCTTGCTCCTACACGACAAACAAAACACAGACAAAGAAAAAGACACAGAGAGTGAGAAGGGGATGCACAGGTATAAAAAAAAGAAATCGCTATAGAAGGCACATCATTTAAGAGACAATTAATGGTTCATGCTGATGGTTACAGAGCGTGCCTAATAAATACATGTTTTATGAGTCGAGTTGATGAATTATGAATGAATGCCATTCAGGGTGGCTCTTGTATCTCCTTTCACAAGTGCTAATTTGATCTGCCAGGCCACGGGGGAGCTCCCTAAAAAAGGAAACCTGATGCCACTCTAACATGCCACGTGATGCCAGCCACCCACTGCTGCTGTGAGCTGGCAGCACCCGGCCACTCCCTAGCACTCATCCAACTGCTCTTCACATGTGTGTGGAGAAGTGAAGTGATGTGAGCACTATGCACCAGACTGCATACATACATCACTGGTTTGCAGCTGGAAGTGAACACTGACTCAGGGGCGTATCTTTCACCATGAAATACTACTACTTAAACTGTTGACATAAAATAACGGTTAAAAAATATTTTAACTGCTGATATGTCATGGCACATCTTTGGCTAGGAGACATACACGGGCGTTCAAGGCAGCAGTTCAATTTCTCACACATACACTTTAACTTCTAATATACACACAAGACATACACAGTGTCCATTTATAGGAGTTTTAGATCAACAGATGAACCCTATATAAACACTATTAAAGTCTTAGAAGAACTCAATTTGGTGAGGAAGGCTCACTGGCTCAGCCAACTACCCCAGTTGTAAATAAGCTCCTACATCTCATTCACAGGCCATATACTGTAGTTCCAGTGCAACATATTTATCTGTAGTGGCAGCCTTTAGCTATGGTTTGTTTGTAGATACTTTTTAATCTCTGAAATACTTTTGACATGACCTTGTTGCATGAAAGGTGAAGGACAGAGAGAGGGAGTAGGAGAAGATAAGGGGCTAAAAATGGATGACTGGGAAAAAAGAGAGGGAGCTAAATGGGGAGTGAGGTGGAGGGAGGGATGAGGCATTAAAAGCTACAGGGAAAAAATATTTTTTTTTCCTCTTCTGCGGTCTACACCCTCGCCTCAATCCTTGAAAAGCAGAACAGAAACCAGGAAGTGAGGAGATATCAGAACTACTGAAAAACAAAATCATCTTCTGTTGTCCATGGCCTCCTCCTAACTCCTGCAGATGCTATAACTGAAAGTTGGGACTTGTTCTGAAGGACGGCATGAAATCCACAGCTGAAATCTTCACCTCAGGTTTGGAATGCCAACCACAGAACGGCAAGGGAGGGCAAGACATATTATTAAACGAAACCTTGCAGTTTGTTTAACAGATCCACTATGTTGGCAACAGATGGGAAACCAGCTTTCAATCACCGTTTAAAAGGTATTTTTAAACGGTTTAGATCAACCTCCCCTTCAAGAAAATGAATACAAGTAGATGTTTCCAGACTATAGGGGCCTACCTCACTCACGTAATGTAGCGAAAGTCAAGCTAAGGGATCTGAGGCCAGACAAACGTGTATTCAAGTCAAATACTGTATTCAAGTGAGTGCTTACTGCTTTGCGCTTCAGAATGGTGTCCAGGCGCCAGTAATCATCAGTGGCAGGTCGCTTCAGAAAGACCTCAGGACTGAGCCTGGACAACATAGACAACATTGACAAGGGGGAGAAACAAAGTTAAATCCATGGAAACCAGTCTGCGTGTTGAGAAGAATGCTGGACCGAAGTGCCATTAACAAAAAGCTTGGCGATTTACATGTTTCTCATTATGTCGCCGTGGCAACAGAAGCCAATCGCCTTACCACCAGTCTGTGATGAAGATCTCCTCCTTCGCCTGGTCCAGAGCGTCGGCCAAGTCGGCGAAGTACTGGCTCCCATTCACGTACCTGGAGGCAGCAACACAGCAGGACATTAAGTGACAAATGATGAGAAATGACACATAGCCTAATGGTAGCCTAATGGGTTCTTGTTTTATGATTGTGTCCCGATCCACTGAATTGTTTTCAGCTCACACACCTATGGTGCATTTTCACCAATAACCAAATTGATTAAAATAATTTATCAAGCATTCTTTATAAAACAAAAGACTGTCAGTGTGTATGTATGATGACAATTTCATCATACAGTACAATGCTGGCACACATCACTTGGATAGATTTTCATCACAGTACAATGCTGGCACACATCACTTGGATAGATGGGTATTTGGCCAATTAGCTGACATAAAAACTGTTCTTTCGATTATTGTTTCTTTTAGTTTGCAAACATACTGTATTGCAAATATCATAACGCTGATGCTAGTTCATAGTCGGGAGCTGGAGTACCTAGAGTGTGCTCCCCAGGTCCTATGTTCTCAGATCAACCATTGGTTGATAGGTTCTGTCGTTTGAAAGTCACATTATGTGAGGTCATTTCTGTGTGACCATCCTCAATGAAAGTTTTCAACATACAGCTTTGCTCACGCCCAATGATGAGTCATAACTCAAGGGTAGTGTGAGCAATACAACTGCATATTGAAATGAGCAGCTCTTTAATGTGACCAGCAGAGAGTGTTTGAGAGCCATGGAATTCAGAGTTGTGTCAACGTGGGTACAGGAAGTCGGTTGGGGACATGATTCACGCAGATTCAAATAATTTCTTTTTTGCTAAAGACTAACACAGAACTAAGAAATAACAAGTAAAGGTGTTGTAGAAATGAATTACATTTACCTTACCCAGTACCTTACCATTACAGTACCTACTGCAATTTCTATGTTCGACGCTCACGTCCTGAAACTACATACTGTATAGTCGAGTACATCTATGGCCTTAATACACTAAACCCCCCAAAAAAATATACAAAAGGTTTTTTAAACTGATTTCAATACATCCAGGTGTCCTTACTAACATACTAAAAATCTAGGAAAATCTAACTTCAGGAAAGGTGTCATTTTCAAGATCAAAGTTTTTTTTAAACAAAGGTTATTACATGATAATTACATTATTAGCTAACTTCAAAAGACCTATTTCTTTTATATTGGAAACCCAGAAATGTTTTGTGTATGCTAATATGTTTTTGTCAGCAATATATATTTGTCAAATTTGACAGACGCTAACTTCCTTATATTGCTCAACTTCTCTATGTTATGGTGGATAAAGACACTACTGCTATGGTAAGATCCATGTGCTGTTTGTCAGGGCACATCATCAGTGATGAATCATGGTGTCACTGGGTGTTTTGGGTCTTTCAGCAGCTGAACTGAACAGACAGGAGCAGCCACTACTTGTGTAAGTAGAGGGCAAGGTGAAATGGTTGGTAGAGGAAGACAATGTCCTGGAAGGAACATGGGGCTTTAGCATAGCTTTCACATACGCCAGAGTAGGGCCTGTTGGAGCTTTGTAGGCAAGGGTCAGGGCCTTGTATTAAATTTGGCATGAAAAAGAGGAGTGACGTGCAGTAACATTTGCAAAGGTATTATTGCATAAGCTGGAAGACCAGTCAGGAGGGAGTTGCAGTAGTTGAGGTCAGATGGACAGTAGGCATACCAGAAGTTGAGTCATTTAGGTCAGACACAGTCTGATTGTATGTATATTGAAGTTACTGAGAAGCGATATGACTGGGAAACTGAGGCTATGTGGTCAGAGGATGATAGATGGTCATCAATAATGACATCTAGGTTTCTTGTGGCTTTATTTGGGGCAACAGCAGAGTCCATATTGAGTTTGATATCGTGGCAGCCCGATTCTTTGCCTGGGATCACCAGCAGTGCTATTTCAGCGGGACTCAACTGCAGGTGGCATTCCTTCATACTTTTGGATAGTTCAGAGAGGTAAGCTGTAAGGTGTGCGTAGACCGTGGAGTCATCTGGCATTTTTGCTAAAGACTAACACAGAACTACGAAATAACAAGTAAAGGTGTTGTAGAAATTAATGACATTTACCTTACCCAGTACCTTAGCATTACCTGCTGCAATTTCTATGTTCGACGCTCACGTCCTGAAACTACATACTGTATAGTCGAGTACATCTATGGCCTTAATACACTAAACCCCGCCCAAAAATATACAAAAGGTTTTTTAAACTGATTTCAATACATCCAGGTGTCCTTACTAACATACCGTACTAAAAATCTAGGAAAATCTAACTTCAGGAAAGGTGTCATTTTCAAGATCAAAGTTTTTTTTTAAACAAAGGTTATTACATGATAATTACATTATTAGCTAACTTCAAAAGACCTATTTCTTTTATATTGGAAACCCAGAAATGTTGTGTATGCTAATATGTTTTTGTCAGCAATATATATTTGTCAAATTTGACAGATGCTAACTTCCTTATATTGTTCAACTTCTCTATGTCATGGTGGATAAAGACACTACTGCTATGGTAAGATCCATGTGCTGTTTGTCAGGGCACATCATCAGTGATGAATCATGGTGTCACTGGGTGTTTTGGGTCTTTCAGCAGCTGAACTGAACAGACAGGAGCAGCCACTACTTGTGTAAGTAGAGGGCAAGGTGAAATGGTTGGTAGAGGAAGACAATGTCCTGGAAGGAACATGGGGCTTTAGCATAGCTTTCAGATACGCCAGAGTAGGGCCTGTTGTAGCTTTGTCGGCAAGGGTCAGGGCCTTGTATTCAATTTGGCATGAAAAAGAGGAGTGACGTGCAGTAACATTTGCAAAGGTATTATTGCATAAGCTGGAAGACCAGTCAGGAGGGAGTTGCAGTAGTTGAGGTCAGATGGACAGTAGGCATACCAGAAGTTGAGTCATTTAGGTCAGGCACAGTCTGATTGTATGTATATTGAAGTTACTGAGAAGCGACATGACTGGGAAACTGAGGCTATGTGGTCAGAGGATGATAGATGGTCATCAATAATGACACCTAGGTTTCTTGTGGCTTTATTTGGGGCAACAGCAGAGTCCATATTGAGTTTGATATCGTGGCAGCCCGATTCTTTGCCTGGGATCACCAGCAGTGCTATTTCAGCGGGACTCAACTGCAGGTGGCATTCCTTCATACTTTTGGATAGTTCAGAGAGGCAAGCGGTAAGGTGTGCGTAGACCGTGGAGTCATCTGCCACAAATTACAGTAGTATAAGAAGCTGTGAGTACAGATGACATGACACAGTGACGTGGTATACATGGCAAATAGGAGCCCCAGCACCAGCCCTTAGGACAGCCCTGTGGAGAGGCTATGAGCTGTGGACAGCTGACCTTGCCATGATACATGCTAAGAATGATATTACCAGACTCATAGAATGTCTGGAAGAACATGAGAAACATAAAACTCAATTATTTACATCTTAGAGAGGTGTTAAATAACCATGTTTTGAAAAACATTGCTAGCTGGCGTGTCTGCACAAAGGTCTTTAGATTTACTACAAAACAAAAAAAGATGTCCATAATCTCTTCTGAAGATATATTTTGGCTTACTAGAAACAAAATAAAAGAGTCATTTTGAGCCTGGGTTTTTCAGATTTTGAGTTTTTGCATTTTGAAAATGAATGAATTTAATGCATATTTAATTAGACATAGTCTAATTACTATATTAAAACATAACATCTCAGAAAACTTGCAATACATTTTTTCTCACAAATATGTGAGCAATCACCGGGTTAAGTTTCATGGTGATATCGGCAAGCTAAAATGTTTGGCCTATTCACCTGGAGTGTCTCTCTGCCCTTATAATAAGCCTATGGCAGCCATGTTGAACTCATTTCCCAAAGTCAGATTTAACTAGATTTTTAGTATGTCATTTAGCAGGTCCAATAGTAATAGAATCCATGAAAAAACCTTTTGTATCAATTTTTTTGGGGTTAAACCCTAAATGCACTCGCCTAGTATGTCAATGGAGATCTGTGTGTCAAGGCTCCATGGGCCCCCATCTTTGTGTGAAAATGGAGCTCAATGGGATTAGCTTAAAGGAACAGACCACCCTTTTTTGATTTTCACATATGTGCAGTATTTCCATGCATTATTCATGAATGTGCATATCATTTTCGTCTATGTGCTTGCATTGCCCCGTTTAACAGTATAGCCAAATTAGGCATACTAATGCAAGTCTATGGTACAAAATAAAACATCCTCAAATGTACTTATAAACCATTTTTAAATTAATGTAAAATTCACAAGAGTGTAAAACAGCAGTTTAATTCTGTCCAGTGATCACTTGTGACTTGATGCTAAAGATACCAGTTACTTCCAGTGATTATGCTAAGCTATGCTAATAATTCTGATCCAATGAATCTAAGAACTGAAAACACTGAGAAGAAAATGATATGCACATTCATGAATAATGCTGGGAAATACTGCAAATATGTGAAAATCAAAAAAGGGTGGTCTGTTCCTTTAACTCTTACTTCCATGGCTCTGACCATGTCTAGACCGTCCATAACCCACCCCTAACCATCACCTAATTTTGAAACTGACCACTGAACATACAGTGTAGGGCATGGTGAGCACAAGGGTGACCCCTGTGTGGTCCACTAAACATAGTATATAGCACAATGCTAGTAGCACATACGCACCACTTGGTGAGGGTGTTGGGGCGTGGCGGGGCGAAGCTCTGGAAGCGATGCAGCTGGAGGAAGTCGCTGGCCTCCGAGAGCCTCTTGATCTCGTGGCTCCACCACTGTGCCTGCCTGTAGGTGTTGCACTTGATGATCAACTTCCTGCAGAACCACACAAAATTGTGGAGGTCAGTTATACGCTTTGCACTTGATGATCAGCTACCTACGGATCCACAGAAGTTGTAGAGATCATTTATGCAACTTGCCATGTTGTGTTCCTAGCAACATTTGGAGCTTTTGACTGTGTGATCTGTGCTATACAAAAATGAAAAGTTAATACAAATGCTACATCATTTGAGGCTTTACTGTGAGACAGTAAGAAGACGGTCACGTGAATGTACCATTATAATTGCAGCAATTGCATGGTGTTATTTTGAGTTAATGTTGAAAATAATTCAGTGTGTTTTATTTCCTCCTTCAGTCATCAACAAGATAGTAAAAAACATGGTGTGTCAAAGTGGGGTATCCCTTTAAAAATAGAGAAGCAAACATGTAGGAAAGGACCAAAGTGCAATCAGACAACTACTGTGCTGATGTTGTCATCTTCATTTTACTGTGAAAGCCATTGAAGCAAATGTGGAATTTGTTGCTGCATGCTACCAAGTTGACGGTGAAGCAACTCTGTCTGGATTAAGCCTTTATCTCTGTAAATGGTTAGTTTGATAGGAGATATACTATCCTAGATCACATACACATGCATAGTGGAAGTGCTTGCTTGGGGAAGGTATTAATGCATACGCCATGCAGAGTCTCGTTGAGGGCATGGCCGCCATTTGGTTAATTTGAAAGGAGCCGATAAAATACATTGTACCAGAACACGTAACAGATTCTACCACAGTGGTAGTGATTGCCTGTTGAAGGTCTCAATGCACTTGATGCTGGGGCTGCACAATTGTTCAAAAATCGTGATTTTGGCCGCAACGATTAAAAATCGTGCCGCAATGATTAATTGTGATCTCACAGGGGGCAAGGCAGTGACCTCCCTTCAGGCGTACTTGAAGCCAGAACATGTTGACAGGCTGGTATTTCTGGACAAAAGTCTTTAGGTCCACCTGAGCTTCATGCTATTGCCTTTTACATAAGTATAATAATTCAGTTTATTTTGTTCATCCCTTATATAATACAACACATGATTTTAAATAACATTCTGCACACAATCGTGATGTCAATTTTGACCCAAAATCATCGAGATCATCATTTGTTCCTAATAGTGCAGCCTTAATATTGTCTGCCATAGTGGCAGTGCTTGCCTGGTATAAGTCTCCATGCAGACACCGTGCTGCATCTCGGTGTAGGTTTGATAGAGGCTGATCCAAGGCGGTATTGTACATACATATACACATATATTCTACCACGCTGGCAGTGAGTGCTTGCCTGGTGAACGTCTCGATGCAGACTCCGTGCTGCGTCTCCGTGTAGGAGCGGCCCACGTTGACCTTGAGCTCGGGGTCGAAGAGGAGCACGAAGGAGATGACGCCCGAGTCGCGGTGCATGTAGAGCAGGAAGGACTGCTTGACCACCAGCCAGCGGCGCGACCAGCGGAAGCAGACCTGGTGGTGGCCCACGCAGTTCAGGCCCTGGATGCGGTGGCCCCCCGAGCGCTTGTGGATCAAGCCCTCCCTGCAACGACGCATTGGCACAAGAGACACAAGGACACATGGATGTAAAAACAACATGGGGGGTGTGGCAGAACAAACATGGCCGTGAGGGGGTGGGGATCCAGAATGACATATACGTAGGGTTGTAAGCAAAACAACAACGTCAAGGGGAAAATAAATCAAAGTCCTATAAACGATTACTCAATCCCCACTGAAAAGATGTGTTCTATATAGTGACCCAAACCAGTATACAGTAAAATATCACAGACATGACAACACACTTCACAGTCTTTTCTCTGTTTTGGTGATTGACCATAGTGTCTGTTTGAGTAGATTAAGCTTCTGGTTGAAAGAAGACACCACACTTCATGTTGCTTATCATATCATAATAGGATTAACGTTAATTATTGAAAATATGTTTGTTCTACCACAAAGGCCTGCTTAGAGACATGTAATTGAGACAACCAACAACCATCATGGCATTGACACACAAAAAAGAGCACACAGACAATAGTAATGATATACAGCACATGAAACATTTACTTACAGGCCTTTGATGCCAAGATCTTTGATGAAGGACAATTGACTGACAGCCAGAAACTCCAACTTTAAAGAAAACAAAGACCAGATGACACACTTCAAATTAATTGTGCGTGCGTGTGTGTGTGTGTGTGTGTGTGTGTGTGTGTGTGTGTGTGTGTGTGTGTGTGTGTGTGTGTGTGTGTGTGTGTGTGTGTTCACCAATCCACTCAAGCACTATTTGTTCTGTAAATGCATGCAAAGCACGTGCTCACAACTGGACTCACCATTCCATGATAGTTTTTGCAAAAGTTATTGTCCAAAAGGCCATTCAGATAGTCCTCCAGGTATTTCTGAAGAGCACAACAGGATACATATAACCATTGGAGATGCTCTACAGTGAAATTTAAGATAGGAATACAGGGTTTTTGCTTTGATTCATTTCCGGCCGGGTAACAGACGAATACAAAGTGCATTTTAAAAGCATTTTCTGCTGTACCTCTTGAAACTTCATGTTCATGTGTCATATACATCTAATGGCAGAGATTAATGCTAAACATGATTCACTACACAATACTGTGGTAAGGCGTAATGAAAAAATAATCAGGAAAAAACGTATTTCATTTGCTGAAATTGCCCTCAAAAGGTTGTGAAAATATATATCTCAGAAAATAATACATCTCAACAACAAAAAGTCTGCAAGTAACCATCTGTCTGGTTGTGTAACCTAGTTTCCAGAAAAGCTCTTAAGCATACATGATGACAACCTGTCTGTTCAGATGTATTTGTACTTCATGATTATGTCAGCACACTCATCTTGTACAGAAGGATGTGGGGAGATATTTATGCATAATTTAGAAATCACGTTGCATGCTTGCAAGCTTTAAAATGCTGAGTAATGAAAAGAATGTTCCCTGTCAGCCCAGCCATGGCTTAATCAGTAGGGCACTAGGCTGCTACGCAGGCGACCCGGGTGCGATTCCCAATCCAAGGTCATTTCCCGATCCTCCCCTACCCCCCCCTCGCTTCCTGTCCCACTCTTCACTGTGCTGTCTAAATAAAGTTCAGCCCCACCCCCCTCCCAAAAAATAATGCTGGCTATGATTATGTCCTCCTTTGTAAGTCGCTTTGGTAATTAAGTGTCTGCCAAGTGCAATGTAATATATATACGGTATAAAGTTATTTTAAAAAAGAATGTTCCCCGTCATTGCTAACCATAGAAACTACCCAAAGCAAAAGAATATTACGGGACAATTTTGTCAGTATGTGTGTGCTGCTGGTTGTAGGAAACTACAGGCCTGAGACAATGCAATTCTGGGTGCCTCAAAATTGCACAAAAACTAGCGCAACATGGGACTGTGCAATAATGGCATAAAAGTGCAATAGTGGCGCGTACCATTTCCTGTTTCGTCATGGATGGAAGTAGTGAAAAACTTGAAAGGTTCATGAGCCCTGCCAGAAACCGTTATAGACTAAACAGTTTTGTCTTCAAGGCTATGACAACTGACAAGTGTCAGCTACTTTGCCACTGCAACTTTCATGACAGGTGTCACATCGACAGAACACATTGTCCGGTACACAAAATCTTGACCTTTCTTGGTCTTGAAAACAAAGACCGTTTATACAGCATATGGGAATGGTGAAATTTGGGTTCTACCGGCTTGCTGGAGGCTCGTCTCCTCTCCGTGCCGTGCAAAGTGGGCATCTCCTCAGTCATGTTCTCCAGCTCCTGCCTTTGAATGGCAAACCTTGGATGAAACAAAAACAGGTGGGCATGAATACATTAGATTACATTATTTACATTACGTAACATTTAGCAGATGTTTGTTGGCAAAGCGACTTACAAATGAGGACATTATCATGAGCATGCAATATGCAGGGAAATACGGAGTATACAGACTAAACCGGGTTAGACTGCAAGCAGATGAGCAGGGTTTGTTTCTTATGAAGGAAAACGGTCACGGAATAGAAGGGTTTTCACGACATTATGGAAATAAATGATTGAGACAATGCGTCTCAAAGGGAGGCTGCTATAATAATGACATAAAAGGCAGTCAATGGATCTGGAACAGGTGTGACAAAATCCTGACCTCCAGTGGGACCCACGTGATGGAGATCTGACCTGACGGATGCCAGAATTTTACTATTGATTTGCATGCATGCCTGTGCGTGAGGGCGTGTGTGAGTGAGTGAGAGTGAGCGAGCGTGTGTGTGCCACAGGGCAGTCATGGGTAAGCGGTTAGGGGGTCAGACTTGTAAATCCAAAGGATGCCGGTTCAACTCCCGACCCGTCAGGTTTGTGGAGGGAGAGTACCGGTAATTAACCAGTGCTCTGCCCCATCTTCCTCCATGACTGAGGTACCTTGAGCATGGAACCGTCTCACTGCAGTGCTCCCTTGGGCACCCTTTGTACGGGGGAGGGCATAAATGCAATTGTTGTGTGCAATGTGCACTTGCGTGCTGTGTCACAATGACAGTGGGAGTTAGAGTTTCCCAGGTGGGCTTTCACTTCACCAAGCAAAGCTTAGTCGCCATCTCATTCACATGACTCACCAGGATGATCCTCCTCATCTCGATGACAAGGAGCTTTCTTTGATCACAAACATGTCTCAACTCTTTCTGAACCTCCCTGCACACACTGCCAGTTACTTCTGGTCATTCATTTTGATTTCCCCCCCCCATATTTTTGGTCTTTCAGCTTGGGTCTACAGGCGTTAACTCTCCACCACTGAATTGCGCATGGTGCGAGGAACACATCAAACGATCACCTAGATAACCTTCATGAGTCCGGAAGCTCACACCAAGAACTGTAATGAAGACAGGTCAGGGCAGCTCATTTTTCACAAGCATCAGCAGGCACACATGCACACACCCACCCACCCACAGACACACCCTCTATACATAGGTGTGTAGTCATGATGATGATGGTCATGATGTTCTCACCTCCCGAGGGGCAGGAACTGCAGCATCATCTTGTGCTTGTAGAGGTCACGGTGAAGCTCCTGGAAGTGTTTGTACTTCCTCTTGACCGTCCACGTGAAGTCCCCATGGGTCAGCTTCACTGTGTACAGCGTACAGACACGCACCTGAGCCACACCACACACACAAATACATCATAACCACTTTTTGAAATGTAGTGTAATGTGAGTGTGAGTGACATCTGCTAATAGTAATTTTGCATTTTCTACTAATTACAGCATAAAGTGAGAACCAACAACTGCCAACTTCTCATAACATGCGTTTACCACATGTTTCAAGTCAAGTCAAGTCAAGTCAAGTTTATTGTCAATTTCTTTACATGCACTGGTCATACAAAGAATTTGAAATTGCGTTTCTTGCTCTCCCATGCAGACATAGACTAATCTAGGTAAGGACATAGACAGTATAGACATAGACATAGACAGTACTCATACATGGACGTAGACATTGCTCATACAGACATTTAAAGTGCAAGACTGGACAACAGAAGACTTGTAGAGAACATACATTAAGAGGAGGTATTTTGTTGTGCTTTTTCTAAAAGTCCTTTATAGCGTTCTGACATAGTAATAGTAGCATTTGAAGAAAATAAATAATTAAAAAAGGTTTTATTAAATACACCAGCAGCAGTATGTGTGTGTGTGTGTGTGTGTGTTTGTATGTGTTTTGTGTGCGTGTGTGTGTGTGTGTGTGTGTGTGTGTGTGTGTGTTTAGTGCAGGTAGAAAGTGCGGTGTGCGTCTGTGTGTGTGTACCTGTGTATGTGTGTGTGTGTGTGTGTGTGTGTGTGTGTGTGTGTGTGAGTATGAGTTGTGTGTCAGTGTGTGTATGTTTGGGTTTAGTGCAGAAAGTGCAGTGTGCTTGTGTGTATGTGTGTGTGTGTGTGTGTGTGTGTGTGTGTGTGTGTGTGTGTGTGTGTGTGTGTGTGTGTGTGTGTGTGTGTGTGTGTGTGTGTGTGTGTGTGTGTATGTGTGTATGTTTTGAGTTAGTGCAGGTTGAAAGTTCAGTCACAGATGTAGTAGTGCAGGTGGAATGTTCAGTCGCAGATATGGTGGTGGGGATGAGGAGGTGGGGGGGCGTTGTCAGTGGCCTGGCTGGCTAGAGGCTGACAGTGAAGGGAGAGTGGGTTGAGTGTTCAGTATCTTGATTGCTTGATGCATCGTGCTGCTTGCAAGCCTGGTGGTACGGGAACGGAGGCGCCTGTACCTCTTTCCAGAGGGCAGGAGGCTGAACAGTTTGTGTGCAGGGTGGCTTGTGTCTTTGATGATCATCAGTGCTTTTCGGGTGAGGCGTGCGGTGTAAATGTCCTGCAGGGAGGGGAGTGGTACTCCAATGATCTTCTTCGCTGTGTTCACAACACGCTGGAGTGTCTTCCTGTTTTTCTCCGTGCAGCTTCCTCCCCACACTGTGATGCAGCTGGACACGACGCTCTCTATGGTTCCTCTGTAGAATGTTGTCATGATGGAGGGTGTAGCACTTGCCTTCTTTAGTTTGCGCAAGAAGTAGAGACGCTGATGGGCCTTCTTCGCCAGTGATGTAGTGTTGGTGGTCCAAGAGAGGTCGTCGCTGATGTGCACTCCAAGGAACTTGGTGCTGCTCACTCTCTCCACAGCATCACCGTCGATGGTCAGTGGTGGCAGTTGTTTTTGGACCCTCTGAAAGTTGACAACAATCTCCTTGGTCTTGTTGACATTCAGCAGGAGGTTGTTGTCTTTGCACCATCTGGCCAGCAGGTCTACTTCTTCTCTGTAGTGGGTCTCATTGCCCTTAGTGATGAGGCCCACCAGTGTTGTATCATCCGCAAACTTCACTAGATGGTTAGTGCTGTGGGTCGTTGTGCAGTCATGTGTCAGCAGCGTGAACAGCAGGGGGCTGAGAACACAACCTTGCGGAGCCCCCGTGCTCAGGGTCAGGGTGCTTGAGGTGTTATTCCCTACCCGTACTGCTTGTGGTCTCTGCATCAGGAAGTCCAGCAGCCAGTTGCAGAGGGAGGTGCTGAAACCTAGTTTGTCCAGTTTTCTGATGAGTTGTTGTGGTATTATGGTATTGAATGCTGAACTGAAGTCAATGAACAGCATTCTCACATATGAGTCTTTATTGTCCAAGTGGGTGAGGGCTGGATGGAGGGCAGAGCAGATTGCATCCTCCGTGGATCGCTTGGCTCGGTATGCGAACTGGTAGGGGTCCAGGGTGGGGGGTAGGGTGGCTTTGATGTGTGACAGGACTAGCCGTTCGAAGCACTTCATGATTATGAGCGTCAGTGCTACAGGACGGTAGTCATTGAAGCATGATGGTGATGATTTCTTCGGCACGGGTATGATGGTAGCAGCTTTGAAAAGTGATGGGATGACTGCTTGCTCCAGAGAGATGTTAAAGATGTCTGTGAAGACATCCTTCAGCTCTTCTGCACAATCCTTCAACACTCGGCCAGGTATGTTGTCTGGGCCAGCTGCTTTGCGTGGGTTGATGGTGGCCAGTGTCCTCTTCACACTGGCAGAGGACGGGTACAGGGGTTGATCATGGGGGGGAGGGGGAGTTTTCTGTGGATGAGTGTCATTTTGTGCTTCAAAACGGGCAAAGAAACTGTTCAGGTCGTTTAGCAGAGAGGTGTTGTTGTCACAGCTTCGTGGTGCGGGCTTATAGTCCGTGATGGCCTGTATGCCCTGCCACAGGCTCTGTGCATCTCTGCTGTCTTTGAAGTGTGTTGTTATTTTGTCCGAGTATTCCTTTTTTGCTTTCCTGATGCCCTGGGACAGGTTTGCCCTTGCTGCTTTTAGGCCAGCTACGTCTCCTGCTCTGAAGGCTTTGTCTCTGGCCCTCAGCAGTCTGTGAACGTCTCCTGTGAACCATGGCTTCTGGTTGGCCCTGGTGGTGATGCGTTTTATTTCTGTAACATCATCAATGCATTTTGTGATGTAGGAGGTCACGGTGTCTGTGTACTCCTCAATGTCAATGTGGTTGCTGTGGGTGGCAGCTGTTTTGAACATGTCCCAATCTGTGGTTTCAAAGCAGTCTTGTAGTCGTGACACGGCTCCCTCTGGCCATTTTCTCACCTCCTTCAGAGCTGGTTTGGTGAGTTTTACCTTTTGTCTGTAGGCTGGCAGTAGCAGAATCGTTAGGTGGTCTGATAGGCCGATGTGGGGGATGGGCTTTGCCTTGTATGCTCCTTGTTTTGGGGTATAAACAAAGTCCAGGGTGTTTTGTCCTCTTGTTGGAAAGTTAACATGTTGGTGAAATTTTGGAAGTACTGTTTTGAGATTTCCGTGGTTGAAATCTCCCATGACCACTGTGAAGGCATCTGGGTGTGCATCTTGTTGTTCACTGATTCCCCGATGCAGCTCGTTCAGTGCCTCGCTTCTGACGCTGTTGGTGTTGCTAGGAGCGAGGTAAACTGCGACCAGTAGAATGGCGGATATTTCTCTTGGTAAATAGAAGGGTCGGCACTTGATGATCATGAACTCCACTAGTGGAGAGCAGTGTCTCTGTACCACCGTAGCATTTTTGCACCAAGCATCATGTGTGTAAACACATATTCCTCCCCCTCGTTTTTTCTCTGCAAGGGCTCTGTCCGCTCGGTGGCACGTAAGTTGCTCCAGTTGTAAAGCCGAGTCGGGTATGCCGTCGTTCAGCCATGATTCTGTAAACACGGTCACACAGCAGTTCCTCACAGTTTTGTTCGCTGATCTTAGTAGCCGTATGTCATCCATCTTATTGTCCATAGATCTTACGTTTGCCAAGAGAATTGATGGTATTGCTGGACGAGTTGGGTTGGCTGCAAGCCGTGTTTCGACGCCACCTCGTTTGCCTCTCTTCCTAATTCTGGAGCACCTCTTTCGCCGTCTCCATGTAGGCGAAGCAGACGGGTCCGATGTATGCCGCCGTAGTATCCCCAGTTCTTCCAGTATCTCTGTTGGTATATCCAATACATCGCTTAAGTTGTCCATTCTTATCTGCAACAGCTGTTGCCGACTGTACATGCGTTCCGACATAGTTTCCGACGATAGACATTTCGAATGACACATTATAACACAAATAAACACTGCGAGTTGGGAGAGTAAGGAGTCGCTGCAGCTACGTGCGCCACGTCCGGAAGTATCAATTTGTCAAGTGTCAAAACCACATCTCCTTTTCTTGCGTTTGCAACTAGAATTAGGCCAAGTCTGTTCCTCAAATTATACAACCACAAGTCATCAGGGTTTCCCCCAGCACTATAAAGGAGGCCACCTTGACCACCAACGCCTAACTCCTTGAATAGGTCCCCTGAAAACAAAAAAATGTTCTGAGAATGTAATTTCAGGAATTGCTTCATAAAAATTGTATCAGCCATTTATTTTATATAGGCCAACATAGCCTATCCAATGATTACAGTCACATTTCTTTGCTACCCCACCAACCCCACCCACCTTGACTAATAAGCTTGATTGCTCTGCTACTACTGCACTACTATGAATACTGTTCAAGACCAATCCCTGTTTCAGCTGAGTTTATAAGACCTGATAAGTGACGTGTTAAAAGGAGTAGTGGAATTGTGAAGGTCTCCATCCTAATTAAAATTCAGCATGATCATTGATCAAACAAATCATATTGGTGGGACAAACTAAAGCTGGGCTTACACTGTGCGACTTTTGACCCGATTTGGCACTCTCTCAATCGCAGGTCAATCGTGAGTCTCGCATCGTGCAGTGTAGGCCTACATGGGGTAACGACAAGCGATTTCGCCTCACGATCGTGCAATCGCAGGGTCGCAAGAAAATCAAAACTGTTTGAAATCCTGGTCGTGGCCCGTGCGTAAATCGCACAGTTAAAGCAGTGCTACGACCCGATTTGACACTTCACATGCACAAATGAATAGGGTTGTGCGATTCGCTGTTGAGCGCGACCTCATCTCCACCTCAGGTGCGCATGTTCTGCAGACCGAGGAAACGTGCCTGTCGCGTCGCACAGTGGAAGCATTTGGCTCACATCCAACTGTCGGCTCCTATAGTGTGTGAGATGTGTCGGACGTGAGTCGTGAGATGTGAACTTTTAAATAGTGAAATTTCATCGTGGAGTGTGAGCAGGAGCTTAATACCCACGAGTGAAAATATCGCACAGTGTATGCCCGGCTTAAGCATCCACATCCATGTAGCAAATGTTGCTCAATTTCTGCACTTGGATTTGATGTATGCTCCATGTTGACATTATGTGAGTGGTAATCTGCTAATAGTAGTTTGTATTTTTAGGTGAGTACATTTAGGGTTTAACCCCCAAAAAAATGATACAAAAGGTTTTTTCATGGATTCTACTACTATTGGACCTGCTAAATGACATACTAAAAATCTAGTTAAATCTGACTTTGGGAAATGATTTATTTTCAACATGGCTGCCATAGGCTTATTATAAGGGCAGAGAGACACTCCAGGTGAATAGGCCAAAAATGTTAGCTTGCCGATATCACCATGAAACTTAACCCGGTGATTACTCACATATTTGTGAGAAAAAAATGTATTGCAAGTTTTCTGAGATGTTATGTTTTAATATGGTAATTAGACTATGTCTAATTAAATATGCATTAAATTTCAAAATGCAAAAACTCAAAATCTGAAAACGCCAGGCTCAAAATTACCGTTTTATTTTGTATCTAGTAAACCAAAAGATATCTTCAGAAGAGATTATGGACATCTTTTTTTGTTTTGTAGTAAATCTAAAAATCTTTGTGCAGACACGCCAGCTAGCAATGTTTTTCAAAACATGGTTATTTAACACCTCTTTAAGATTTAAATAACTGAGTTTTATGTTTCTCATGTTCTTCCAGACATTCTATGAGTCTGGTAATATCATTCTTAGCATGTATCATGGCAAGGTCAGCTGTCCTCAACTCATAGCCTCTCCACAGGGCTGTCCTAAGGGCTGGTGCTGGGGCTCCTATTTGCCATGTATACCACGTCACTGGGTCATGTCATCTGTTCTCACAGCTTCTCATACTACTGTTACACTGATGAAGCAGTCATATATGTAATTTGTGCCATATGACTCCACAGTCTACGCACACCTTACCGCTTGCCTCTCTGAACTATACACAAGTATGAAAGAATGCCACCTGCAGTTGAGCCTCGCTAAAATAGCACTGTTGGTGATCCCAGGCAAAGAATCAGGCTGCCACGATATCAAACTCAATATGGACTCTGCTGTTGCCCCAAATAAGGCCACAAAAAACCTAGGTGTCATTATTGATGACCATCTACCATCCTCTGACCACATAGCCTCAGTTTCCCAGTCATGTCGCTTCTCAGTAACTTCAATATACATACAATCAGACAGTGCCTGATCTAAATGACTCAACTTCTGGTAGGCCTACTGTCCATCTGACCTCAACTACTGCAACTCCCTCCTGACTGGTCTTCCAGCTTGTGCGATAATACCATTGCAAATGTCACTGCACGTCACTCCTCTTTTTCATGCCAAATTTAATACAAGGCCCTGACCATTGCCTACAAAGCTACAACAGGCCCTACTCTGGCGTATGTGAAAGCTATGCTAAAGCCCCATGTTCCTTCCAGGACATTGTCTTCCTCAACCATTTCACCTTGCCCTTTACTTACACAAGTAGCCTAGTGGCTGCTGTCTGTTCAGTTCAGCTGCTGAAAGACCCAAAACACCCAGTGACACCATGATTCATCACTGATGATGTGCCCTGACAAACAGCACATGGATATTACCATAGCAGTAGTGTCTTTATCCAACATGACACAGTCCCTCCAGGATTTTGCGCTGGGATTTTGTGGTCAAAAAGTGGCTGCATTTTCTCATTTTTTGCAAAGATTTTGCGGCATTTTCTCATTTTTTGCAAAGATTTTGCACCCCTTTCTGGGTTTTTTTGGTAACTGAAAACCACAATCAGTCTAAGCAGGCTTACGACAAAAGAGAGAGAGATTCAGAAACACACTTCCTATATAATAGAATAATAAAATATTGACAATAATAAAATACTGCCAGAGCGTCTTATACAGTTGAGGACGATATTATTAGCCCCCCTCCTGAAATTAGACATATCTCTTCATTGATCATTGAGAATGATCATTATTAATAAATGTTATTCTGGAAACGAATACGCCATGGAGATAGTATCCAATAAGTTAAATTTGGACTTTTCCATTTTCACAATGAGTTTAAACAAAAAAGTGTAAAAATGGCAAGGACAAAATTAT
Source organism: Engraulis encrasicolus (assembly GCF_034702125.1). Classification (NCBI taxonomy): domain Eukaryota; kingdom Metazoa; phylum Chordata; class Actinopteri; order Clupeiformes; family Engraulidae; genus Engraulis; species Engraulis encrasicolus. Next base: position 37,382,136 of record NC_085863.1, read on the forward strand.
TAGCCCCCTTATCATTAATAGTCAATACAGTGCCATTTATGAACAAAAATTGACACCAGGCACTTTGATTAGTTGTTAACTATGTTGGCACCAGGCATTTTGGCCCATTTTTTTCATTGCAAATAGTTAAGCTGGTCCAAATTGCATGGATGTTGAGGATGGACATTCATTTCCAGCACTCTTCAAATACTGTCTAATGGATTGAGGTCTGAACCACTCCATGACCATGGTTTTGCTATCCTTGAAGAACATTTGAACTATTTTGGATGCAAGTTTTGGGTTATTATCTTATTGAAAGATCCAGTGAAGATCTTAACTCCCTCTATGAGCATATTTTTGCAAGGTCACTTTCCACATTCTATCATAATTTTCAGTTTTTATGGTGCCGTACACCCAAACAAGGTTTCCTGTGGCTGAGGCTGCCACAGAATGATGCATCCACCACCATGTTTAATTGTGGAAACCATCTTATAACGATTCAAGGCCTATCCCTTTCTTCACCTGACAGAAGCAGAATTCATGCATCAAAGCAGGTGCAATTGAATATCATCAGATGAAAGCAGAGACGTTCAAAACTCATTTTTGACTTTCAAATGTTCACAGACAAAGATCAATAACACTCTGATATGCACTGCCTTTAGTAAAGGGGTTCTTCTGTGTTGATGGCCCCAAAGCCCAATATGATGACAAGCCCTAACAACTGTCTTTCTTGGGGGGGGGGGGGGGGGGGGGGGGGGGGGGAAAAATACCTCCAGGTGAGGCCAGGTCAATAACAATCATCTAGGCAGCTGTCCAATGCTTCTTTGGTCTAATGAGGCTAAGCAGTTTCCACAGTTACACATAGTGGAAGGGCATCAAGTTTAGTCTGTTATTCAGCCTCAGACACAGGGAGTCTGGGTCTGAGTCAGGATTGCTTGGTCTTCCAACAACATTGTAACACAAAGTACACATTTAGATTAGTTCAGAGGCTCTTCAAGGACACTAAAACCATGATATTGGAATCACCCGCTCATAGTCCAGTCCTCAATCCCACTGAGAGTCTGTGGTTAATGTCTATGCTCAGCATCCATGCGATTTGGACCAGCTAGAACACTTTGCAGTGAAGAAATGGGCCAAAATCCCTAGTGGGGCACGGGCCAACCTAGGTAGCAACTTATCAGAGCCTGTTGTCAGTTTTGGTTCATAAATGGCGCCATATTGACTATTAATGATCAGGGGGCTAATAATTTTGTCCTTGTCATTTTTGCCCTTTTTTGTTTAAAATGATCGTAACAATAGAAAAATCCTAATTCAACTCATTGATTATTATCTCCATCAGTGTATTTGTTTCCAGAATAACAGAAACGGTGGATAATGGTAATACTTACTGGGAAATCAAGAGAAATGTCTAATTTCAGGAGGGGGGCTAATAATATCGTCCTCAACTGTAAGCCAGTGCGTCCAATGTGTAAAAAAAAAAATCATGGCTGCGCCACTCATAAATCTCTGTCGATATTTCATAACGACTTCGGGGGAAAACGGGACTGCGCGTTATGAAAAAATACTTGTGGGTATAGCCTACCAGTAGGCTAATGAAGAGCGTCGCGGGGTACAGTAGCCAGGTTGTATGCAAGCGTTACAATGGCACCTGTTGGTCTCTCTCTCTCTCTCTCTCTCTCTCTCTCTCTCTCTCTCTCTCTCTCTCTCTCTCTCTCTCCTCTCTCTCTCTCTCTCTCTCTCCTCTCTCTCTCTCTCTCTCTCTCTCTCTCTCTCTCTCTCTCTCTCTCTCTCTCTCTCTCTCTCTCTCTCTCTCTCTCATTGCAAGCTGTTGCATATGTTTCAATGTTTCAGTGACATATTAACAAAAATGCTTCCTATTGGTTTTCGTCTCCGGTGGTATTGTAGTCACATTTTTATTTTTTGACGAAAATATAAATCAATAAACTCCACAGAATGTTGAAGGGGACAAAGGGGAAAATTTGCGGGAAAATGCGGCTTTACAGGAATTACGTAGCATCGTGAAATTATGCAGAATATCATTGAATTTGCATGAATCCACGCGATCGCTGAATCGCGAAAAACTGGAGGGACTGATGACATAGTGACGTTGAACAATATAAGGAAGTTAGCATCTGGCAATTTTGACAAATATATATTGCTGACAAAAACATATTAACATACACAACATTTCTGGGTTTCCAATATCAAAGAAATAGCTCTTTTGAAGTTAGCTAATAATGTAATTATCATGTAATAACCTTTATTTTAAAAAAAGCTTTTTCCTAGATTTTTAGTATGTTAGTAAGGACACCTGGATGTATTGAAATCAGTTGAAAAACCTTTTGTATCAATTTCTTTGGGGTTTGGTGTATTAAGTTAAGGTCATAGATGTACTCGACTATTTCTACTAATTACAGTATATAGTGGGGACCAACAACTGCCAACTTCTCCTAACATGTGTTTACCACATCTCCTTTTCTTGTGTTTGCAACTAGAATTAGGCCAAGTCTGTTCCTGTGGTATGTGCCTTTAGCATTCTGCAAATGTGAAACATGGGACTCTCTGGGGACAAGAAGTCTTCTCTAAGATGGAGTTCATTCTTAGGTCCCAGAGTCAAAATAAGTGACCCTTGTATAACACAATATCATGTGTTTTATGAGTTTGTCATATCTATAAATACACCAGGGGTCTTAAGATTGTGCTACTGTTTTCTGGAAATTATGCCATCTGGGGTTTGTTTGTCGTTGTTTTGCCTACTTGGTGGCTGACAAAACAGTCAGATGCATGTGGTGGCTGGGGAGCATTTGTGCTATGTCAGCAGATCATGAGACAGAATAGGCTACCACATGCCCATCTATGGGAATCTGTGGGCAAGCAATGAGAGTTTCTTGACAGTGTAACAAGGTGAGTGAACCTTGTTGGGGGGATGCCGTTTCATCTCAGAAGTTATAGGTTTCTCCCTTGTACATGACTGGACTGTACATGACTGTACTTGCACTTGTGGCTGGGCAGCCACCTCCTGGCGGGGGACTCCCCTGGGCTGGACATGCTGATGGCTGGCTCCCTTGTACATGACTGGATGCATTTCATTTCCTCTTACACTACATAGAGTGCTCTTGGAAAGTTTTGTACAGTGATATGTGCAGCAATGTCTTCATATCTGCTTCATTTATCCACAAAACAATGCATGGTACGTGTCTGTATGACTAATAGACTCACCTTGGAGCGAGTGGTGTATCGCTCCGTGTTATCCACCTTGCAGGTGACAGGGTTGCCATGCAACAGGGGGGAGACGTGCTCCTCCTTCAGTAAGGGGAGGTGGTGGATGGCCAGGAAGGGCCGGAGCTCTGAGGGGGAGATTTGGGAGGGAGAGAGAAAGAGGAGGAGGCAGAGGTGTCATCACAACCAAAGGCCAAGGATCCAAGACAGTTTCGAGATTCAAGTCACGTCTTCCTGTCCTTGAAAAATTGGCAGTGAAACTAATTTTGTGACTACTCCCTTCTGTGTAAAAATAAATAATCCGAAAAGAAAAAGTGGATGGTTTATTGGCAGAAATGTGCATAATACGGCCATGGGCCATGCAAGGCGTTTCTGGGGGTGAAATGATGCTGAGCTATGACGCGCTTTCATGTAATGAACAGATCGCTTTCATGAAATGAACAGATCGCTTTCATGAAATGAACAGAGTTCCGCGCTTGAAAGTTTATGGATGTCCATAACCAGGAACTTCAGACTTATTTGACCATATATGGACATTTTCGGCTGTGATTGTTTATAACACCCTGTTTACCAGGCATCAAACAACATAAAAACCCCAAAAATGGCACCCAGTGGGCACAATGACACCGTCCATGGAATGGCACTTCCGTTCTACGTCATTGGCAGTGTATTTCCTAGGCTGTTATCTTGCTTGCCATCTAGGCTCTATGGTTACAATCACGACCAGAGGCACATTCACACCCTGCACAGGCTATCCCATAGGAATGCACACACAAGGCAAAACCGAAAGAAAAGAAAAGAACAAAAGTACAGCCCCCTAGGGTAACGCTAACGATAAGACAGTAGACCATGTGGTGTGTCTGACCTAACACCAGCCTCTTCATTTAGGCTGTTTAAGTTGTGGTATACAAAGGTACCACTTAGGAAGTGTAATTGTGTGTTTGTGTAAACAGGGACAGAAAGAATACTGTAAAAGAGATGGGTGAGAGTTCCACTGTTGATCATTCTGTACTTTAGAAACACTGGAGGTCAGTCATGCTTCTAAGAGACAAAGGGCAAAGCTACAAAGCAAAAGAAGAAAATAAAAGGGAGGAGAGAGAGAGAGAGAGAGAGAGAGAGAGAGAGAGAGAGAGAGAGAGAGAGAGAGAGAGAGAGACAGAGCAAGTGAGCGAGCGAGCGAGAGCGCGCGAGAGAGAGACAGAGCAAGTGAGCGAGCGAGAGCGCGAGAGAGAGAGACAGAGCAAGAACGAGCGAGAGCGAGAGAGAGTGAGAGAGAGACCCATAAAGACATCTGGATATATATTGAGAGAACGTCAGAAAAAGTGTACACAAGAGACAGAATTAGTAAGTGAGTGAGAGGGAGAGAGATAAGTGAGTGAATGAGACAGACACAGAATGAGAGGTGGAGAGAGAGAGAGAGAGAGAGAGAGAGAGAGAGAGAGAGAGAGAGAGAGAGAGAGAGAGAGAGAGAGAGAGAGAGGTGGGGAGAGAAAGAGAAAGAGAAAGAGAGAGAGAGAGGTGGCGAGAGAAAGAGAAAGAGAAAGAGAAAGAGAAAGAGAGAGAGAGAGAGAGAGAGAGAGAGAGAGAGAGAGAGAGAGAGAGAGATAGGGGAAGGGACTTAAGATGGAGAGGGAGTCCAAAAAAATGTGTTAGTTAAATGCGTTAGTGATGCTAGGGACACAGGAGGCGAAACGAGCAAGGCGAAGAGAGGCAAAATTCAGTGTTCAATTTTGACAGCTCAATCGTCATCAGGTCATCGCAGCAAATCAAATGGAATGGAACAGTTATGTTTCTTGATTTGATTGGCCGCCACAGGCAAAATTATCTCCTCATTTGCATAATACTAAACTTGGTTTAATAATTTTGCTTTGCTCGTGTTCGCTTGCTTTCGCCTCCTTCATAGGAATGAAAGGTGAAGTTCGCTTCACTTGGCCAAATTCGCGTCTATGTGTCCCTACCGTGAGTGACCGAAACAAAGAATTAAGAATTAGAGGGGGATGGACACAGTGAGAGAGAGACAGAGAGAGAGACAGAGAGAGAGACAGAAAGAGAGACAGAAAGAGAGACAGAAAAAGAGAAACCTGGCACAGAGCATGCTAAAGAAATTATCTTGAGGGCGAAGAGAAGGGAGACATGGCAGAGTCGCCCACATTGAGAGACAGAAAAAGAGACAGAAAGAGAGACAGATCTCACCGCTGTTGTCCTTGATGGCTTCGATCTGCTCCTCAGAGAGGTGCTCCTGCTTGCACTTGTGGCTGGGCAGCCACCTCCTGGCGGGGGACTCCCCTGGGCTGGACATGCTGATGGCTGGCTGAAGATCTTGGACTCCACCCTCCAGCCGCTACACTCACGCACTACTGCTACATGAAGAACAGATGGAGAAAGGAGACAAGAGACAGACACTCACTTTGAATAATGTCCCTGAGGCCAAGGAGAAAGAAAAACAGGTCTTTTAGATGACCATCGACTTCCTTTGTGAATCTGCACCAATAGGGTAATGTAGTTTTGGGGGTGGAGGACTAACTGGAATGGACTTTCAAAATAAGCTGAGAGCTACATATTAACTTCAAAATAGTCTTCAAGAATGATGCATTTCTATCCATCATGATTCTCTATTACCCTGAGGCTTGGCATTTTGGAAAATAACTTTTCACATGGCTGTGCAAAGCAGGTAAGTTAAGTTGAGAAAACCTGAAGTACAATGTGTACTAAATAAATCAGTCTAGTTCAGTCATCAGATGCCCAAAGTCTCATTTAATTGTGTAAAACAGAAACCAGGTACAATGTGGTCAGAAAGAAAAAATAAATAGAAATAACACATCAAACAGCTGCGTCATGACAGACAAGTAACCTCCCACTGGGGTGAGCTTTTGAAAGGAAGAAATGAATAGAAGTAGAAGTAGAATAGAGGTAAACGCATCAAACAGCTGCTTCACAACCGAGAGCTGACCCTGCAGTGAACACATTTCCCAGACTGAGGCTTTATTTTACTTTGACTGGACTTTAGCCTGTCTACTGCCAGACTATATCACACGAAACGAATAGTTTGGGAACTAACTTATCTATTCAACTCAGGCAAAGATTTCTGCAAAGGTTACCATGCCCTTCAGATCGTAACGAGCACACAAGGCAACAAGGGTATTCCCAGACTATTGGCCTCTGTTCCAAATAGCTTAAAACTCAATAACACCCCCCTGGTGAGAAAAAATCTGATTGTATTTACCCAGTTGCGATTGCCCAGACAATACTTAAAACATAAATAATAATAATAATAAAAAAAAATATCTATAGAAATTACACTTCAATGACCGTTATAGCATTTTGGAAAATAACTCTCCACAAAAGTCATTGTTGTGAAAAATAGCTCAGCTGTGAAACCAAGACCTTAATACAATGTGTGCTAAAGAAATGCTTACGAGTTTAGTTCTTTGGCCAGATGTCCGAGGTCTCATTTAATTGCACAATACTTCTGAAACCAGGTGCACTGTTGCACATCGAAAGAAAGAAAATCATAGGAATAACACCTTAAAACAGCTGCTTCACGACAGAGTTGAACTCTCAGTGAACACATATCCCACTGGGTTTATCTCCCTGATTGGACTTGGACTTGGTTCCGGACGGCTACAACTCAATAACAGCCCCCTGTCAGCTCCTCTCAGCCCACTATCCGGGACGAACAATGATGACTCTCAACACAGATGGTCTCTCATGAGGGAAACAGGAGAGGAGGCAGAGGGGAGTAGTAGTACTGGGCTTATCGTAGCATAGTGTACCGTACACTGTAGCTGGTCTGATGAGAGCAACAGGCAGGAGAGTAGAGAGAAGTGGTACTGGACGTATTGTACTGTGCTGCAGTTTGGAACCGCAATACTACAGGGAGGGGAATAACAATCCACCTACTCGGCAGAGCGGTTTTCCCGTAAAATGGTAAATGGATTGCGTTTTATAATTACCGTTTTTTCCACTCCTTAGCGCACTCAAAGCACTTTACAATGATGCACGCCTCAAATTCACCCATTCCCACTTACATTCACACACTGATGGTAGGGGCTGCCATGCAGAATGCCACCCTGCCACCAGGAGAAATTTTGGGGTCAAGTGTCATGCTCAAGGACACATCAATGGGGTAAAGCAGAGCGGGACTTGAAACTGGAACCTTCTGGTTGCCAAACAGGCTCCTCTACCACCTGCGCTACCACCAGCATAATCAATTACAAAAGACTTACTTTCAGGTTCAAACCAATCAAGTGTATCAAAAAGAAAAGGGAAGTTTTAAAAGGCATTGATAGATGTGGCTAACATACGATAATTAATAAAATGGCATGGTATTTCAATCCCAGATCTGATCTTCATCAGGGCAAAACTTTAACTTTTGGTACATTTGGATTTTAAATTCAGAATTACACTTTATCCAAAGTTTTCCCCATCATTTTCCTACTTGTTGTATAAAGTAGGTGTTCGGCATCAAACATCCTGAAGTGTTGGAAGCAAAAAGATTTTGAGTTATAGAATGGGACTTTGTGAATTTGAAAATAAGTGGCTACTTATGGAACCTACCTAAAGCCAACTCTGACCTGTCACTCAAAGTCAGGCATCCCACTGTTGTCATGACATTGACACTCCTTTGACATGTGAGACGGGGTGTGGTTCACAGATTCCTCTCCAGTGTTCCAGTGATATAGCACAACTATGAGCTCCTTTAACAAAAGGCCAGAGCTGACAAAGTCATGTAGATAAAAGATGAAATGTATGATCTCCAAAAAGAAGCCCAGTTGCTACAACTAAACTCTTATGTCTAAACTACTGTACATGTTGCATTTGGTGGCTCATCACCAACTTTTGGGAAAAGGAAAAACCTAGCCAGAAATGTTATGAGAAACAAATATTATGAGAATTGGTAAATATAATATGATTGTTGCATAGGCTTACTGTACTAGAGACAGACGTTTGGTGATAGACTGTTCAGTCAGAACCAATTAAAATTCTCATCATGTCCCCAAACTGCCTGATCCTGAAACGTAGACTAGTGGAGAATGTTTCCTGGGACTTCCTTTGTGCATCTGCATAATTGGCTAATTCAGCTTCAAATGTAAAGAGGCAGGACCAGGGGGTCGGGCCAGCACCGGCCCTTCTAAACATTCAGGACGCTGTGCACACAGTATGGACATGGCTGTGCAAAATAGGTCTGTTGTGAAATGCACACCGAAGTACAAACATGCACTAAAGAAATCAGGAGGTCGGTTTTTAGAGCAGATGCCTAAGGTGATGTCCTATCCTGCACATGTGAAATCTGAAACCAGACACACCATTGCACGTATTTGAAAAGAAAATAACACAACACAAAAAGCAAAACCAATTTCCTGCTGTGGATTTTCTGCACTGCTTGCAGATTTTTTACGGATGGTTAAAACTCCCAACAGCCAGCTCGGTGAGCTCCCTACAGCCCGCTGGTCCAGTGTCCGGTGCGAACAAAGTCAACTCTCAACACAGATGTCCTCTCCAGAGGGAGCAACAGGAGAGGAGGCAGAGAAACAGCACTGAATGGATCACAGTGTAGGCTGGAGTCACAACACTACAGGGAGTGGGAAGAACAAACGCAGGACTGGGCCAAAAAAAGTGGCCCCAGGCATTTTTGGCAAAGACCAGCCCCTCACCGAGCCCCCCTGTTTTTGTAACAATATAGTGGGCTGCTCAGTCCATTTGTTAACGATGGATCAATGAGCTGCCCTCTAAAGCTGATAATACACAGGGCAACGTTTGGGCAATGTCGCTGAGAAACAGCATGATTTGCTCCTAATTTGCTGATCCAAGTTCTGATTGAAGCGTTGTAGAGACTGTTGAAAAAAATGATTTAGTACCGTTGCCCAAAAGAGTAGCTCAAAAAAGCATCGCCCCTGACGACAGTCAGTTTGGCACAACTCATCTTCGGCTCTTCTTCTTATAATTGAGTGAGTTAATGTGAATGGCATATTATTAGCCATTGACATCTTGACAATGCAAGGATTTTGACTACATATTTACAGTAAATTTGCCGTTTAATATAGCTTAGCCTATCTGGGAGGCCAGGTTAATACGCCGGAGCGCTTTCTGCAGGGTAAAGAGTTCATTGGCCAGAATGTATTCCCATGCAGCTCTTGCACGAAGACTTAGGGCGCTTTGTTCAGCAACACAAATCCCAGTCAGCTACAGAATGGTGCAGATGTCAGAGCTGCAGGAAGTGGAGACCCTGTGATTGGAGAGCTGCAGCTGCAGATTCAAGCTGTTGCATTTAACAAGTGGTGCTCATGTCCAAAAAAGTGCCCAGAGACAAATAATGATTACATTGGCATGTCAAAAATTCCACGAGCTACTCACACATAACTGTAGTCCACCAATGCATGATCCAGTGCCAGATATTCCAAATTACCTTGTTCTACCATAAAGTGTCCTAAATTGGACAGGAAAAAAACTGGTTATTTGGGATTATGTGGCAGTTAAGAATCCAGGTTGCCAGTCACTGTCAGGTCAGGTGCACAGAATGCGTCCGTGTTCTCATATTCTGAAAAACAGGTGATGATTTTCTGTGCTACTGCATTGTACTCGTCTCACAACCCCCACACGACCACCAACCCCACCACCACCACCGCTACAACACGCGTCGCACACCGAAAAAAGGCACAATTCCTCTTTTTGCTCTGTACAAATTGTGCTGTAGGTAGGAAACTCATGAATGGAAGGAGACTGTAATGCGCAGCTCATGAATGTGTAGCCTGTAGCATGTTTCTGTTCTGGGAAAGGAAAAACACTCAAGTTCATTACTTCAAATGTTATGACATTCTGACTTTTGTGTACACTACAAGCGCATAGTTTATGCAAACTGCTTTACATACTCAAATCACTTGTAGGACCTTTGCTATGCATCTTCATCCATACAGGGCACTACGCAATTATAGTGTGGACATGACTGGGAGTGACAACTCTTGTACCCATGACACGGTCTGTGTGATGTTAAGACCAGCTCTGCTGATGATGGCGATTCTCTGTGTCGAGCTCATGGTCCCTGGCTGACTGCACCATCAGCAGTATTGGCGACAGGAAGCACAGGGATCTATTATAACCTCCATTCACAGACACAACATGGCCATCATGTGAAAACTACTAGGTCGAGAAAATAATTAGGATGGACCACGACCTTATTTGGCAAGGACTCAGAGCATGTCATCAGAGGCAATGTTGAGCCTGAATCATGTCCAAAACACAATTTTATAAAACCGGTACCCATTATTATTATACTTAACAATCCAAACAAAAAGCCAGAGAGATCATTGTACCACAACGTAAACCACTTCCATTAAGCTCCACATAGTAATCTTCAATCTCCACTACAAAAAAATCTCCTCTGATTTGCAGACAAGTGGCTTAATGATGTGGAACATGTCCATCGACAGACTATATACAGGGACAATAGTTGAAATGTGCTGCTGAAGATTTGCCTAACCAATATGAACTGATTTTAAAACATATTTGAATGACTCATGATTTAAGTAGATATTCAGCCCGAAATTTCAAATATTCAGCCATAACACCATGATATGAAGATATAGAGCACCACCTTAGCATAGGCCATGCTGCCATGGCTGATGAAGACAAGAAGACTAAATAGCTGTAGAACTTTAGTCTACTGTTGCAGCAACACTCTGCAGCCCATTTGAATACCAGACATACTGTCATACTAAAGTGTGAACCCAAGCTCACGCCAGTCCATCCACATGCAGAGGAAGTAAAGGGGGTCAGTGACCTCCATAGGCGACGTGACGACGCAGCCGACTATGGTAGTGTTTCTCAACAGGGGCTCTACAGCCTCCTAGGGGACATGCGGGAGCCGTTGGGGGCATTGAGGAGGAGGCAGCTGAGGGGGGATGCTCATTTGTCATTGGGGGGCATCTGCTTATGATGAGATCACTATGGCATTTGTTAAAAAAGGTTGAGAACCGCTCGACTATGGTATGCACTACTTTTGGCCACAAATCTTAATGCGTAGTTCCCAAACAGATGCAAAACCAGACTCTCGTTACCCAGGGCAATGCATATGAGGATTTATGCAAGTTTACACAGCTGAAGCACAGGCGAGGCAAGACACACACAAACATAATAAAAGGAACTGTGGCTTCTTTTAGTTCCAGTTCCAACTCTATTTCCATTTCTACTTTCACATGCCTACATCCTTTTAAATGCAATGCAATGAAAAAGAATTACAAACACAATGGCTGCTAAAATCATGCTATTGGGTTGTCTATAATCTAGGCCTATTGGTTGTCCAGGTCATGGTGCAGATAATGGCAATAGGCTATCTTCTAAGCTTCTCACTTCTCAAATATTATTTCTGTACGCCTTAACAGCAAAGACGAAAATAAACATGGTGCTGATGTTTATCAAGCTCTCCTCCACTCTGACCTCCAGCACATCATGAATGTGTAACGCACAGCTGTGTTGTCCAGCTTATGCCCCGTGTGCGTGTGTGAGGAAGTCAGCTAAGTGATGACATGGGTAACGATTTGCTTTACGCAGTGCTGTCATGGGAACCAACCAGGTTCCAGGTGGAACATTTGGAGAGGAAGGAGGAGGGTCTGGCAGCCGATGGTGACTGTGGTAGTGTGTGGATTCGGCATTTTTAATATAACAGCCTCGTTTTTACCCGTGTGTTTGTTTTGTTTTCTGCTTCCAAATATACTGGACGGGAATATATGAAGCTGGGTGTGGCATTTGACGAATGACGCACAGTTAAGGACCTTCATGCAAGATGCGCACGGCATAACAAGAAAAGGAGGAAACTTAGAGGCTGGAACTCGGCCATCATCACATCATTTCCTTAACGTCCCGTTTTCAGTTACTATAGAGTTTCCAGATAAATGCCAGGGGAAATCTGCATAACTGGTGTGTATTGGTAGGGTTTTCATGCAGTCATAAAACAAAACACTGGATAACCAGTCATCAGCAACTTTCTACTGAACCTAACGCTTATTTATCAGACATGGTAATGCCTCAAGTTAATAACCCACACAATGTTACAAATGTACATGGTTTCAATGTATTTCAACCAAAGGGCAACATTATCAGTGACGCTGATCACAAATCACAACATTGAAGAGTCATGAGTGACTTAACGAGCAAAAAAGCAGAAGCACGTCAGTGGAAAGACTTCAACAGGTAGAACACAGCACAGTAGTGACCTAATCAGTCTGGAAGACTGAAACTGTCTCAGAAGTAAATACTCCCCTGAATCACAAGTTATACACTATAGCTAATGTACTGAATGGATTTCGAGACATTCATTTTTAATTCAGATAAGCCGTAAGCTACCGCTTGGACGCACTTAGATTTGGAACTAGTGACAAAAGTTTGGAGACGATGGAGGACGGGTTATGCCACAGGCAATTAACATTCTTGTCATGTTCACCCGTCTCTCTATCGTACACTTCTCGATAAGAACATTTCCCTACTAATCTTGCAGCCATCATTAGAAAACTATACACGTGCTTTGGTTTACATTTTTGTATTAGCAATCAGACGCGTAAAAGGAATTTGAGTTTGAGCCATAGTTCTAGTTATAGCTGGTCCTTCAGTCTGTTCATTCGACGGCCAAAAATATGTTGTTTCCGAGCCAATAAAATACGTGAAATTCTGGAAGACGGTATGGAAATGTACTTACTTGCTAACCCAGACAACCATCTACGTAGCACACAAGCTTCGCATTGCTGTTCTTTTTTTGCCACAACTGGGAAAAACTTCCTAGGTTGGTTCTCTTTACCTCCACCCTCCGCCGAACAAGATTTACGGCAGCGAAAGCTTCTTTTCAGCTCTAAAAGAGGCAGAAGGGTATCTTACCGTAAGTTCCTGAATAGCATCCAGCGTAGGGTAGTCTCTCCGTTACTCATTCATGTTGGCTGGAAATTCCAATTATGGTCTGACTCAGTTCATGACAATGACACCGCGTTGGACGTATGCTTCAAATGCCAACGATAACTCTGATAAGAGTTTCAATTTCGAGTGTATTTTGAATGCGTAACTTACTTATCCCCGAGTCTCCGCCTAGTCCAATTTCATAGGCTACCCCTCATGCAGACCACATCCGTGCGTATGCATCTGAAAGCTAGTCCATTTGTGATATTCTTCAGATAATATTTTATCCATGTGGGAACGTAAATGTACTCAACCTCCTGTGACGCACCATGCGCACTGGAACGGGCATTCAGCTTACCTAGTGCTTCTTGCGATATCAAGTCAGCAGCAGCAGCAGCACACCTCACAGGTTTTATGAGGTAGGTATTGTGGGAGCAGGATGCACGGTGACAGATGTACAGTAGGCGAGGACACACGCGCCAGTATTCAGTACTGTCTAAACCAACAACTTCTTCAGGGTTTTGACTAGGGCTTTGAATAGCCTACGTCTTCTTGGAACACAATGTTGCTTTGGAACAGTTTGCCAATCTAGAAATGCTGATTGCAAGTTAAGACTGCTCAACTGCATAGTAGTATTGGCTATTATTAACTAAATATTACTAATGATCAAGCTGGTGTTAAATAACAACTAACCCAAACCAGCAGATGAAATGGTCAAAGTGCCAAGTGCCATGTGGCAATGACCAGGAATGCAGAGTAGATGGAAATGTGACTGAAGGGCATGTCTCAACACTGCTGGATTTAAAGGCAAGTCTCAACACAATTGCACACCTGGGGCTGGAGAGCTGAACAGGAAATGTGAAAAAACATCTGTTTACTCATGCCCTCTGCTGGTAAATTCACCCATTACAAGATACAAGAGGGGGTATGTAAAGTCCAGTGAGCAGTGACAGAGTAAAACTGAGTTATAAATTGCTCTAACACGGGGCAACTGGGTCCGAAATGGGCGTTTGGCTCAACTTCAGTATAATGTGTGAGATATATCATTCACTGCATATTCAACAACCTTTCCATAATTGGCATTGTCATTGACCAGAATTTTAAATTGGCACTTGATGTCAAAGGTTGGCGACACCTGAACTATAGGCCAACTACGTGTAAGAGTTGGAGACTTAATAAAGCTAATGCAGTGAGTATGCATACAAATAGCTTTGACTTTGGAGAAATTAAGAATCCTATTTGAAGATGGATACGTACATCTTAGTTTTAGGTCTGATACAAAAAGGAAAACATGGCCCTGCCGTGGCCAACGGTAGGGCACTCGTCTACCCTGCGGCTGACCCGGGTTCGATTCCCGGCCCGGGTCCTTTGCCGGCCCTTCCCCGTCTCTCTCTCCCCACTCGCTTCCTGTCACCATCCTCACTGCCCTATCATAAATAAAGACCAAAAATTAAAAAAACAATACATACAGTATATCACGAAAGTGAGTACACCCCTCACAGTTTTTGCAGATTTGTGATTATATCTTTTCATAGGAAAGCATTACAGAAATTTCACTTTGACACAATGATTAGTGACCTTTTAACAACATATTTAACCGCTTACATTTCTTGTTCACTCAGAAAAAAACTAAATACAGCCATTAATGTTTGAACATGTACTCACAAAAGTGAGTACACCCCAGATTAAAATCCAGCACAGAAGGAGCTGTGTTGGCTCGAATCGTCTCAAAATGAAAAGGCATTAAAAGGGAGGACATCAGTGTGCGTTTCAACCTTTCTTTGCATTGAACTTTTACATTTTGAGTTATTTTTATGTATGTTTGAAATGACATAGTATTTGTCCATAACACTGTTGACAAAATAATCAAGCAAATGTTCGCTTTCATTAGAGTATTTATCAAATGATTTAAGATTAAGCTTGGCAATTTGTTTGTTTAGAAACTTAAATATATACACTATGCAAACATCTAGGTAATTTATTTGGAAAAAATACTGATAATTGACATTTTGTATTTGCCAAAAGCGTACTGGAAATGTAGAATGACCCGCAATCTGAAATACACCTAAAAGAAACATGCATGTCAACATGCACTGTGTTCTCCTTAGGATTGCTATTCTATTGCTATTCCTATTTTCCATAGGATTGCATTCAAATCTCACACCAATCTATTTAAGCCAGGTGCACACTCAAAATGTAAAAGTTCAATGCAAAGAAAGGTTGAAACGCACACTGATGACCTCCCTTTTAATGCCTTTTCATTTCGAGACGATTCAAGCCAACACAGCCCCTTCTGTACCGGATTTTAATCTGGGGTGTACTCACTTTTGTGAGTACACGTTCAAACATTAATGGCTGTATTTAGTTTTTTTTCTGAGTGAACAAGAAATGTAAGCGGTTAAATATGTGACCCACCACCACGAAACCAGGCATAAGTCTTTGAACATCAAAAATGTGTTATCTATGTGGATTGATGGAGCAGAAACAAGGTTTATTATGGTGAAAAAATTATGTTTCTATCATAAGTAGAACCAGAGTTACGGAAAATGTACTTTTGGAGTTTGGACACATTTCGCGAAATGCCTTTTCGATCAATCGGCCGTCAAAGTTTTGGACTATTTTATAGGTATAAAGTCCTTAGCA
Source organism: Engraulis encrasicolus (assembly GCF_034702125.1). NCBI lineage: Eukaryota > Metazoa > Chordata > Actinopteri > Clupeiformes > Engraulidae > Engraulis > Engraulis encrasicolus. The sequence continues at coordinate 37,397,856 of NC_085863.1, forward strand.
ACGCATTTTAATTATCCGATTGACACTACATTTTCACAGAGGATTAATGACACTATAACGGACATGTCACAGAAGTTTTGTTTAAAATAAAGAACTTTAACATATTATTTAAACAGAAACTGACTTTTCCAACCAAATGGAATTTTGGGGAAATCATCCACCTGAAATATGATCATCCTATATCACCAATACATGCTCTCATACTGTATCTATCTTCATGTCATGCCTTAAAGAAAGTGAAAGCCCTACCTTTGTCATTGTGACACAGCACTCCACAGCACACAAGTGCACACTGCGCACAATGAAATTGTATTTATGCCTCAAAAGGGGGCAGCCCCCAATGGCGCCTGAAAGGGAGCAGTGCAGCAGGATGGAACCATACTCAGGGTACCTTAGCCATGGAGGATAATGGGGAGAGCACGAGTCGAACCGGCAACCTTTGGGCTACAGTCTGATGCCCTAACCGCTTACCCATGACTGCCCTACCGCTTACCCATGGCAGCCCTAAAAGCACTGCAAAAGACCATTTAACTTGCATATTCAAATTCAAATGTGCTATATTGGCATGCTTGGAAGTATCAGTGCTGCCAAAGCTTAAAAAAACAACATACAGTGCATCAAGGACATGAACATTTAGGTCAATATCGCATTAAATTAAATATATTTAGCATAAACACATACACACATGCGTGTGTACGCGCACACACACACGCGCACACACAAAAACTCACTACTCTTGTATTCCCTTGTGTACTTGCCACATATTTACAGATTTATAAGTTCATCTCCACGCCCACAACCAGGGCATTCTCAGAGTCAGTGTCAGATTCAGAGATACGTCGCTTTCTCTGCTCTTGTTGGTGCTTGATGGTCCAATAGTTCTTCTCTCTGAAAATAAAGATAATAAATGAACAGAAAAATAATTATTTAAGTAATCTATGTAGCTCATCATCTAGAGTAGAATTTAAACAATCGCCGCCCAAATCAAGATATTAAACTTAAAAGCAATGAAATATGACAGCTGCACATGAGATTGATTTAAATTTAAAAAAATGTCTACCAGCCAACTTTGACACCCATTAGATTACAAATAGGTTGGATGACCACATTATTTAAAAGAACATGTTAATTACCTGTCCCATGAAGAACATCTTTGTAGCTTTGGTTGACCTTGGTGGCAGTGTGAGCTGAAGGCAGGGGCTGTATATCATCACGTTTAAATCCAGGGACACGTCCAGGGAGCACTAGGGCATTTTGTGAACCTTATTGTTGGATGTATGTCACCTCTCCTTTAATGTTGTCCAGGTGAAGGGATCTGGATACTGTACATGTGTTCCCTTCTGTCCTGTCCCTCAGTGTAGTATCATTGTTGTTAAAAGGTCACTAATCATTGTGTCAAAGTGAAATTTCTGTAATGCTTTCCTATGAAAAGATATACTCACAAATCTGCAAAAACTGTGAGGGGTGTACTCACTTTCGTGATATACTGTAAAAAAACAAAAACACAAACAAAAGGAAAACATTGTGGCATATGTGTGGATGAGAATCTAACTTCTTAACACAGGTTCACCATGCCATCTCAACAGGGCCGGTTCTGGCTTATTTGGTGCCCTAGGCGAGTTTGATTTCTGGCGCCCCCCCCCCCCCCCCCCCCCCCTCCTTACCTTTGAAAGAAAAAAAAAAAATCTTTCTTATACCTCACAGAACACAAGACTAATATCCTTAGTAAGCTTAACTAAATAGCATCAAGAACAATAACCGTTTTTCATCAAATGGATTTGTGGTTCTTTTTGACAGGCGACCAACACATCAGATTGAGTCGCATGAAAGTAGCTTCACTGTGTGGTGTGTTGGATGTGATGGTGGTGGGGCCCCCAACCCCAGATGAGAGGGAGGTTATCAATGTGTTTGAATTGTAACGTGAAATTGAAATGCCAGGAGAGTGATACAGTACATTTGCATGTAAAATGCATGTGTAGACAATAAGCCTACCAAGGAGGTCTGCATTGATCTACACTATCTACAGCATCACAAAGCATGGCAGCATAACAATTTTAATAAGCTACACATTTGTGCTGTCTTCCAAACCAATTTCATTTCTGGACTGGAAATAGTGGTGCATTTGTGAGTAGGAGAATGAGAAGGGGGCTATCTATGTGTTTGGAGGGACAGGGTGAGAGAAAGGGAGAAGAGCTGTCACGCTATTGAATTTCTTAATATACAAAATATAGTAAATAGCCTCACTTGTCTGCTGTGCATGGTTCTGTTACATGATTAATGTAGGCTATGTCATTCTGGTCTGGAAATTAATGTTTTTTTAAGCTTACAACAAGCAGGTAATTCATGTGGATGGAAGGAGATATGGCAGCTAAAATTGTTTTAAACATTGCACCAGTCTTACTTTACATTGCTTGTCAACCTAAGCAAGTATTATGATATCAGGTGGGTGTTAGTGAGTAGTGAGTAGGCTACTAACAGCTACTTTACTGGATTTCATTGCTTGGCATACTTGTCTAATGTTAGCATGCTAACTAGCGATTTCTCTGATCAAAAACAAAGCTCTTTTTCTCTCTAATTCCAAATAGTAACCTCATAACTATTAGGCTTTCCATAATCACAAACGGTTGCTGATTAAATCACATAGTTCCAAAACACCCTCTGAAACTCCTGCATCATGCAATGAGTGGTTTAATGAGAACATAATAATCTCCATCCAGCAGAGCAGCACTACTGTTTGCGCTTGCCCCCTCTGTCTCTCGAGTGAGTCTCCAAATTCAAAATAGACCGCACGCTGTCACTCGTCCCGCCCCCTTTCTCAGAACTGTCTGTTTATTGGTTCACAGACTTGCCAGAGACAGTTGGAAGAGATATTAATATTGGCTGAGGGGCGCTTTGCCGTGAGGAGCGCTTTCGCCACTCTTTGTTGATTGCGACTTCATAAAAAAACTTCATATCGCAAAATTACGCATAGGAGAGCGCCATTTCGGCGCCCCTTCTTCACATGGCGCTCTAGGCGACCGCCTAGCCGGCCTATGCTAAAAACCGGCCCTGCATCTCAAAGATGTACCTATTCAATTGACCCAAACAGTCATTTGGTACCACAACAAAAAAGATAGATAGATAGACTTTATTTGACAATCTAAGTTCTTATATACAATTAAATGCAATACCTTCATGGTATGATATGCTGAGTCAATGCAGACATCATTAGGTTCTCATACACAACAAAATTGCATTCATGCCTCACTCGTGCAAGGGGGCAGCCCTAAATGGCGCCCCAAGGGAGCAGTGCGGCAGGACAGTACCATTCTCAGGGTATCTCGGTCATGGGGGAGAACACTGGTTAATTACTCCCCCCACCAACCTGATGGGTCAGGAGTCGAACCGGCAACCTTTGGTTTACAAGTCTGATGCCAGAACGGCTTACCCATGACTGCCCTTCATGGTATGATATGCTGAGTCAATGCAGACATCATTAGGTTATCTTTATAATTATGAGATATAGTATTATATCGTAATTATGAGATAACCTGGTGAAATTGTTATCATTGAGTGAATGCAATGAGCCATTGAAGCCAAAATGGATCAAGTATAATATTCACTTCCATGCTTCCAAGCATGTTCCATTCGTATTCGTTTGAAATGCTTGTCAGGCTTTGAACCTTGTCTTGCGAGTGTACGACTTTAAGGTTGTGCCACTCCAGATGGCCGCACGCTTCACTTTGAGAAACGGTCAGTGAGTGTATAACTTCGAAACTAAAAGCAACATACCGGTAGTTGGTTCCAGGAAAACTGGGTGCGCAATAATTGGACACATACTTACTCGTGATAAAACTGTGCAAGGATACTTAGGAAAATACATCAAGAATAAGTGATGAATAAACCAGTTTGAAGTTTACTGGCTTTGATACAAATAAGCATTTTAGGAAACTGTCTAAAAAAAGACGATAACATACATACAGTATATGCTTAGACTTAGAAAGTCTTACTGACACACCAGGACATAGTGTCAGGAGGGCATGAGGGTAGTGCATATTGGATATCACCCGAGGCAAGCAGGACACTTAACAAAATGAAGCTGCATCTAATGCATGCTTTAGGTGCTGGTTACTTACACGTATGCAGATATTTTAAATGCTGCATTGTCAACACAACATGTGGATAAAAATAATATCTGGATTGTGACCAGAGCATTTTATTTTATTTTTAAAATACAGAATTTTGAAATCAGCAGTCTAAAACTTGTGTGTAAACGAGAGGCCAAAAGCAATGCATTTTCAAAAATATCCATATACATGTAAACAGCCTGTGAAATCCATCACTCATGGGCATAAGGGGCTGAGATGGAATGCAGCATGGTCCAGTCAGCAGGGTGCTGTGCCAGCCTCATGCCCAGCCAATACAGTATCCCAGGGGCACCTCTGGCAGATGGTAGAATTGAACCTGTAGGCTTCTGGTTGCAGGTTATTTTACTATGGAAATTCAAAGTTCCCTCCAGTGATAGCTCCCCTCAGTTATTGCTAAAAAAAAAAATCATAAACCTTCGCTATACATTTACAAGCTAGTAATTTAGGGTACAGCATTGTGTCATTACAAAAATCACGACAAAGTCAAATGACTGGAATTTGCTTTTTTTAAAAGCACATACATACTACTGCAGTTCAGTTGGAGTGAACTTTGTGGGAACTCTGTAGGAATGTTGTGGGAACAAACCCTACAGGTTCCATACAGTACATAGGAAAGCATCAGGTTTTTACTCATTATGTAAGACCGCCTCTTGAGAGAATCTGTTAAAGCCATTCTGGACATTTTTTTCAGGTACATTCATTCTGTGCATTCTGTACTATGTACATAGTATACGTACATTCAGTATAGCAGGATCTGTTTAAAACATCAATGCTTAAAGCATTACACTGAAGTCATTGTTTAGAAAATGTCTGTTTTATTATTGGCATATTATATTATAATAACATCTTTAAAATTCACGCAGAGTTTCCTCTTTGCAGTCAACTTGCCATGCTGTTGCACATTTTTTCTTAAGCAAGGCGCTACGTACAGAAGGTTTCAAGTAAGAGAGTTTTTCTTCTTCTTAATCTCATGTACCATTAAACAGCACTTTTGAAATTCACAATTAACTACAGAAACCATCTGAAACCATTTAATACTGTATTAATGACTCAGTTTAATGGCACATGGTCACATTTAGTGTTAAACGAGTGAGTCTTCATTTGATGTAAACCTTAGGTGCTAAGCTCACAATGATATGTCTTATGATAATTAACTGGTGGTAATACAGATCCAGAATATCATCAGAAAGAGAAGGAGTTATGGTAACTGATAGCTTAGTAAGCTCGACTAAACTCTACCGGTAGAATTGTTTTTTGCCTGGTGGGTTGGTCTAGCCTCGCACCATGGGGGATAATCAATCGCAGCGAGCCATGAATCTGGCCTGGATCTCTCTTCCAATTACAATTTTCAGTTTTGAATCTGTGTATTCAGTCATTGGGATGGGCTTAGCACAGTGGTACCCATGGTGTGGGGTCAGACTATACATTTCATGTTAAAGTCTGGCTTGCCAGGCTAGTCAAATGAAGCTTTCCCAAATGTATTAAAGATGGAGATGAATGGCTGAAATGCCACAAAAGAATAACAAAATACTTTAGTTAATGACGCATAAAATAATGAACTTATGGCATGGCATTGTACAGTAGTACATACATAAACAATGAAAGACATCTCTACAAAAAATGTCAATAAAACACAAAACATCACATCCACGTCACCTCTGCATCATCAATAGACACTAGATGGTATTCATATAAATAGAATAAGTAAGTCATGTGCCACAAATATGGTTTGAAAACATTAAAAAATAACAAATATCACCTCATGAAGTAAGTTCAGACTTGGGGTATTCTAAGAAGATGGTTCAGTAGCAAACCAGGTTAATTTAGCCTATAGATGTAGGCTAAGGATGGATTACGGCATGGGCCTACCGGGCCCAGGCCCAGGGGGCCAAGAGTCAAGGGGGCCCTGAAGCCCAGGTTTCTATTTTCCATTCTCCATTGCGTTTAAAAAAACCTTTTAACAACTGTAGTTTCAAATTTTCTTGGGGGACGAACCCACGAACCCCCAACAATATCACGTCTCTAACATCTGGAGGGGGGCCTTTCTTGGCCCAGGGGCCCATGGATTCATGATCCGTCCCTGACGTAGGCCTAGTGGTAAATCATCCAATCATCTCGTTTGGTTTACTACATGTAGCCTGCAGGCTGTCGATTATCTTTACACTACTTTACACTACTTTGCACTACTTTCTGTAGGTTAACGTAGTCAGGTTTTCAACTCAACCATGCTCTTGGAACACCCCATTGCTAGAGCAGGCAAGCAGGTGTCCTGATTATTCCGGGGGGCTGTATCGCTTGTTCTCCCCAGGGAAAGGGAACTCGGGCACCTGGTTGAAGTGCCCCATGAGGAAGATGGCCACCGTGCCGATGGTGAACATCGCCATGGCAGCCCAGAAGCACACCTTGTCAATCATCTTCCCAATCAGCACCCAGCTCTCCACCTCCTGTGGACACCAGGCCAGAGAAGACAGGTGTAGAGTGAGTGAGAATGATAACCATACAGAGTGAAATGTATGAGGAAGACATAAGGAGGCTGAGAAGTGAGGCGCCAGTTTGTTTATAGCTCTGTGTAGACTGTGAGGAATTATGTGTCTTGACTTGTGTGGACTTTTATTGATAGACTCAACTCAACTCAACTTGACTTGACTTGACAGAACAGTTAACCTGAGGTCCAGCCGGTCACCAGTGACCATTTCGACCACCATTTCGAATTTCCAGAAATGGGCATTTTTAGCTGCAAAAATTACTGTACTTGGGCCATACTACAAAATATTAGTTTATTACTTAGTAAACGTTCAGGAAAAGATCAAATTTGGCAATAGGCAGCCCAGTTTCAATGAGCAGCATAGTTGCAGTACCTTTTTGACCATTTCCTGCACAGTGTACCTTTAAAGGGACGCTGTGTGAAATGTTTAGTTGTTTATTTCCAGAATTCATGCTACCCATTCACTAATGTTACCTTTTTCATGAATACTTACCACCACCATCAAATTCTAAGTATTCACTATGACTGGAAAAATTGCATTTTTCATACATGAAAAGGGGGATCACCATGGCTCGCCATTTTGAATGTCCAAAAATAGCCATTTTTAGCTGCCAAAATGAGAAAATATTTGTTTATTACTGAGTAAACTTTCATGCAAAGATCAAATTTGGCAATAGGCAACCCAATTTCAATGAGCAGCATAGTTGCAGTGCCCTTTTTGACCATTTCTTGCACAGTGTCCCTTTAATATGTGTTAATCGTTTTGGGCGTGCAGGTGCAATCGTTTCTCAGAGATACTTATCCATCAACCGCTCAGACCAAAATAGACTCACATTATAAACTGACAGGGAAAATATCATCACTTACTGATCCAACATCATTTGACTGCTTGGTGCTCTCTGCGATGAAGTTGCAGGCATCTACACACTCTTTGATCTCGGGCGCTGCTTCAGCCAGGCTCTTGTAGAGGGTGGCGGTGGTGCTCACATCGATATCATCCACTAGAGGGAGACGGTGACACACAAACAAAACGCATCACTTGGGGAGTATTCCAAGAACATGGTTAGGTCGGTGATAACCCTGACTAATAACCTGCACAAGGTGGTATATCTGCTAATAGATAGCCCACAAGTGTCATTTAGTTAAGAAAATAAGGACTCCAGGCTCTAAATGATTTACCACTAGCTCAAGGTTAACTTTACCTGGATTACTACTTAGTCAGATTCTTGGTATACTCAGAACCTTGGTTTATTATTGACACATGGGTGGGTAAAACACTATCACATCTTAAAGGGACACTGTGTGAGATTTTTAGTTGTTTATTTCCAGAATTCATGCTGCCCATTCACTAATGTTACCTTTTTCATGAATACTTACCACCAGCATCAAATTCTAAGTTTTCATTATGACTGGAAAAATTGCACTTTTCATACATGAAAAGGGGGATCTTCTCCATGGTCCGCCATTTTGAATTATTATTGAAATATTTGTTTAATACTTAGTAAACTTTCATGTAAAGATCAAATTTGGCAATAGGCAGCCCAACTTCAATAAGCAGCGTAGTTGCAGTACCTTTTTTGACCATTTCCTGCACAGTGTCCCTTTAAAGGGACAGTTCACCCTTTTTTGATTTTCACATATTTGCAGTATTTCCAAGCATTAATTATGAATGTGCATATCATTTCCATCTTTGTGTTTGCATTGCCTAGCCAAATTAAGCGTAGCAATGCAAGTCTATTGGAGCAAAAAAAACATCATCAAGTACTTATAAAATACAACTTAAACGTGTGGGCAAAGATAAAGATATCTCAGGAACCTTCAAATATTTTATGACTAGGTGACTAAGAAGGCTAGGCAACTAGTGGAGCATGCCAGGTCGTGGCACAAACATTTCGGTCAAACATAATATAATATAATATAATATAATATAATATAATATAATATAATATAATATAATATAATATAATAAACACAGTAAAAACAGTGTCAATTCAACACTTACAGAGTACACTTAGGGACCAAATACACTCCAGAAGATCTCTCTCTAAGTGTTGAATTAACAGTACATTTTCACTGTGCAAGCAGTTGAACAAAACTATAATATATAGTAATATAATATGATATAATATAAAAGTGGTACCAATGGATCTGGTCAGGCCGTGTCTCTCCCGCAGGCGGTCGAACATCATCTCGCTGCGCGGCTGCTTGAGCACATACTCCTCTGCCCGCTGCATCAGGCCGAAGGAGCTGCGCCTCCTCTCCCTCACCCCCTCCACCTCCCGCTCGCCCTCCTCAGTGTCTTCCACCAGGGCGCCCATGCCCAGGAAACGAGGCACCACTTGCAGGAAGAGCTGATGGGAAGGGAAAAGGGATGATCTCATTTGATGCTCAACAGTTAGGGGGTAAATCCGATCTTCCGATCTTCGACTATTTGATTCAGTATCGATTAGTTAAGCCAATGATTCGATTATTTCCAATACTTCAGAATTTCAAGATCTAGATTCAATTCAGTTCAATTCAGTGGTTCATATATTTTACCTTCAGTAACTGTACTCAAAAAATGATTGCGATGCTAACAAAAGTAACAAAAAACGATCAATCCATTCTCTTGCGGAGGCATCAATGTATTGGATCGTTGTGTGTAGGATCGGTGCATCAATATTACAAATCAATTGTTATTTACACCCCTCCTGATCAGTAGAGGATATGTGTGAAGTAGAGACTCTGTCAAGCATCAAGTTAATGAAGCATTATCAAATGCACAAAAAACACATGCACACATATATTGACCATTTTGTAGTACATATGGCGGTAACGCAAAACCAGGCATACACACACTGGCATGTGCAATATGTACCAGCTATGAGAGAGAGAGAGAGAGAGAGAGAGAGAGAGAGAGAGAGAGAGAGAGAGAGAGAGAGAGAGAGAGAGAGATGGTTAGATTTAATGCAAATGTGCAGAGACACTGAGCCAATAACAATATCTCAAAAGTAAACACACTGCACACACACACACAACTGCACACGCATACACGCATACACTCGCTCACACACACACTCCCTCTCTCCCTCTCTCCCTCTCTCTTTCTCTCTCTCTCTCTCTCTCTCTCTCTCTCTCTCTCTCTCTCTCTCTCTCTCTCTCTCTCTCTCTCTCTCTCTCTCTCTCTCTCATTCTCATTATCCCATGTGTGAACGTACATGTCTGATGGAGCGTGACATGGTGTGGGTGCTAGGTGTGCGGAGGGAGAAGTTGAGGACAATAATCATGTTGGTGACGATGATGGTGGTCACGGACATGACGAAGATCAGGTACCTAAAAAGACAAATAGAAGCATCATTCACTTCCTTAATTACTGTGTGTTCATTTGATTGTTGTTTATACTTGAAGAGCTCTTTTCCAAAATGTGATATATAGGCTACCCATTTTATAGAATGTTGGGAAATTGACGTTTTTGTATTGGGCATTCCATTTTATAGAGGTTTAAAAAGTATGTTCTCAAAACATTTGAATGGCAAGAATTCACATGTAGGTGATAGGACTTCTCAACAGTCAATTCCAATATTAAGCAAAAAGTCAAAAATGGTGGATATAGCGTTTTGGAAAAGAGCTCTTCACTTACAGAATCAACATGAGTATAAGACATTATGGCAGGGTACCAATGGGAGATACAGAGCAATGTAAACACACTAGATCTCGGTAGTGACAGCTACGTATACACATGTGGACAGGGCTGTAACCAGACATTTTCAAATACTGCGTGCTGTACTGCATACTGTACATTTAAAATGCTTCAAATACTTCAGTCAAACTCTTAAGTTTGTTTTCAATAGGATATATGGGGGTGGCGTATATAGACTGAATTTATCATTGTTGAGCATATATCGGTTTTCATCAATAGATACATTTTACATTACTGAAAAAAATACAGAGGACATGACCTCTGTGTTCTCAATGGTAGTTACGCCTATGCATGTGGACACACAACACAAATATTCTTTTTCTCTCTTTCTCCATCTCTTTCTCCATCTCTTTCTCCATCTCTCTCTCTCTCTCTCTCTCTCTCTCTCTCACACACACACACACACACACACACACACACACACACACACACACACACTCGTACTCACTTTCCGATCAGAGGGACGGACAGTGATGTTTCTGGAATCTTCTGAGCAATCAGGAAGAGGAACACAGTCTGGGCCAGCAGCACAGAGATGGACACGGTCAGCTTCTGTCCACCAGCTGTGTGTGTGTGTGTGTGTGTGCGTGTGCGTGTGCGTGTGCGTGTGCGTGTGCGTGTGCGTGTGCGTGTGCGTGTGCGTGCGTGTGTGTGTGCGTGTGTGCATGTGTGTGTGTGTGTGTGTGTGTGCAAACAAAACACAGACAAAATGGACAAAAATGAGCAGTTGAAGATCAAGGCCCAATTTATATGAACAGTGCCTAACAATAATCACTATGAAAAGTTTTGAACAATATTTCATACACACACAAGTTATTTCCAAAATGTGCATAGTACAACATCTGTTGAGCTTACAACAGAAAAAGTAAGGTTAATAATGTAAATTGAGATATATTTTCCATTTTTGTGAACTTCTGGTGGTGTGAAAGTGAGTACACCCTTATGTTAAAATAGAGATAGAGACTGGATCATGATCTGCTGTAGTTCATCGGTTTTGTTGATGAAATTAAGTTTCCCAATGTTGACGACATTCATGCAGCCCTAGACCATGTCAGTTCTACTACAATGCTATAAGCTATAAGCACGAGACTCTTTCCTAGGTACTACTCATTTGGTTACCACCACACATGATTTGCAAAATCTAAAGCAAATTTGTTTATCATGGTCTCATCAGAGACAAACAGATAAGGATGGATTGCTAGCCTGATTATCATCGACTTTCAAATCTCTTCGAGACTTGGTCTGACCAAGAGCATAACAATTAACATTTCCCAAATGGCATTTCCCAAATGGCCTCCCTTGGTTAGCTAATGATTGTTTGCTTCCCAACAAAGTGGGAGGAGTTCCCGTATTTGCGGGAACTCAGAAAGTACTTGGCTTGACTCTTGACCTGACTGGTAGCAACGCTGAAGTTGTTGCGTCACTAGGAGGGCACGGCCTGGCTAATGGATTGCTGGAACCATGTCCGGTGGTCTGATGACAACAAGATGTACACATTTGTTTGAGATGGTGTCAGGCATGTGTAGTGAGTAGTACAAAGAAAAGTGTCCCATGCTTACAGTCAAACATGTGGGAGAGAGATATGGTTTGGGGATGCATGAATGCTGTCAGCATTAGGAAGCTGAATTTAACCTAAATAAAAATGCATGTCAACATGTACTGTGACTACTGAATCAGACCATGATCCTCTCTATGGGCGTTAAACATAGTAGTGTACTCCCATTTGTACAGCCATAATTGCACATTTTGGAAATAACTTGTGCACTTTTTGAAATATAGTTCAAAATGTTACTTTTCAAAAGGAGTGTATTCACATTGTGTGCACTGCATCAACATAGCATATGATATAAACCACTATGGTAGCTATAGCTCTCTCATGGACTTAACCCATGTCATCGCTTTTAAAAACTGTATTTGTACTTGTTTACCCGTCAGAGGAGACACACCCCGTTATAGTATGTATTGACGCAGCTGACTATGCCCATATGTGCATGTAAGGCACACACACACACACACACACACACACACACACACACACACACACACACACACACACACACACACACACACACACACACACACACACACACACGAATATGTCTTTACACAGATGGCTACAGATACACATTCTCTCTCTCTCTCTCTCTCTCTCTCTCTCTCTCTCTGATGCGTTTGCAAAGAAGTGGTGCGTGGACAAAGGGGTATGGTCAGTCAGTACTGTTGGTGGGCTGGTTTTCCTTTGGTAATGAGTTTGCTTTCAATGGGTAAGGGTTGTGGGCAATGGTTCAATAAAGAGGTTTTTAAAGTCTCTCTCTCACACACACACACACACACACACACACACACACACACACACACACACACACACACACACACACACACACACGCACACACACGCATCTCTTACCCTGTGCGGGGAGGAAGAAGGCGAGCAGTACGAGGGAGGAGATGAGTGAGCAGGGCAGGATGATGTTGATGATGTAGAAGAGGGGCTTCCTCTGGATGATCAGGTTGAAGTAGATCTCCTGGTACTCCAGGTCATCGGGGGTGTACTTCTTGTTGAGGATCTTGCGAGCGGGCTTGTGCTTGATTGCCCACTCACCATTCTCTGCAAAATAAAGACATGTTATTTAACCCATTGATGCCTGATGTTGTGTTGCACAACATTGGCCCTGACGTCTGGAGCTGCATTACGCAACATTCAGGCTCATGAGATTTGAGACAACGTTATTAAAAATCTCGGTAACACTTTATTTTAGGGACTCATCTATTAGCACTAATACATACAATATTAATGCCTGTGTAAGTAACTTGTAAGGCATGTACTAAGCAAAATAAGACAGTTGTTAAGCATGTATTCACAAATGTCTTGTTCATGCCCAATTAGGGATTTATTACTAATATAACCTTAGTAAGGACCAGTAAGCCTATATTTCTATTTATTAGTAAGTAGTAAGTGGCAGAATACAATGTGTATAAGCTCCCGACACACTGTGTGAACAAACCCTGAACAGTGTGAAAACAGATGCAGAATAAGGGTCCCTATTCTAAAGTGATGCATTGGTCAGCCCAGATGGCTCAGGGCCTCTGCACTACCAAAGTCCTAGGGCCCCCATACCACCCAGGCCTGCACTACCTAGCCCCCCCGATCTACAAAGTGTAAGGGTATATCAAATAATTGATATTTACCCAGCTGAGTCATCTAGTTTTCTCTTGTTCATATCAATGAGAGGGAGGTAACAAGAGCCTATATATAGCAAGGATTGAACGTACACTTGTCAATGGCGGTGGGTTGGTGAGATGTCATTTTTTTAAAAGTTTTAAGTATTGTAAGTTTTAATTGTAAAAAAAAAACCAAAATAAATGCAGAAAATTAGAATAATAGTTTTGAAGCAAAACTAAACTACTCTTTTGTGATAATTAAGTGAATGTTTGAGAACATTAGCTTCAAGAAGTGCAGTGCATGATGGGTAAGCAATCTAGGCCAACAGACAACCTACCCAGCTCTGAGCCTACGTCCTTAGCTCCTCCCCTCACTTGTGAAATTTAGTTGCTATCCAAACAATTTGCCATGTACGTAACAACAGAAATATTATCATTGCTGCATTGGCCATGCATTGCATTTCTGACTAAGGGCGTAGCCTACCCATCATGCACTGCATTTCTTGTAGCTAAGTTTTCTCAAACATTAACTTATTTATCAGAAAGGAAGCTAGCTTAGTTTCGCTTCCAAACTATTACTCATCGTTATATTCTGCATTTATTGTAGGGTTTTTACAATTAAAACTAATTGGTGTATGAAAAAATGACATCTCACCACCCACCGTCATTGATAACTTTACGTCCAATCCTTGCAATATAATGCTTCCAATTACTCATTGACATAATGAGTAGAATAAGTGAGATCTTCATACCTACTGAGACTAATGTAGAATCTGAAATGTTCTTACACTTTGCTTCCCGGGGGGGGGGGGGGGGGGGGGGGGGGGACGTAGAGTGGGGGCCCTAGGTAGTGCGGGGGCCCTAAGCCATCTGGGCTGAGCAATGCATCACTTTAGAATAGGGACCCTTATTCCACATCTGTTTTCACACTGTTCAGGGTTTGTTCACACAGTGTACCAGGAGCTTATACACATTGTATTCTGGCCCTTACTGCTTACACATAAATAGAAATCTAGGTCTACTAGGTCCTTACTAAGGTTATATTGGTAATAAATCCCTTATTGTGCATGAACAAGACATTTGTGAATACATGCTTAACAACTGTCTTATTTTGCTTAGTACATGCCTTACAAGTTACTTACACATGCATTAATATTTAATGTATTAGTGCTAATAGATGTGTCCCTAAAATAAAGTGTTACCAAAATCTCTGTTAGTTTGAGATGAATGAACACATTCTAATGAAAGATGAGTGACTTAGTGCATATTTTTATGTGCTTCAGAAGCTGAGATATTTAGGTTGTTATAGGCTGAGAGCAGCTTTCCTTAAAAAGGGCTCAGGCAATCAGCACCCTTTTTTGCAGGTGCCTTAGGTGTCAATGGGTTAGGGCAGAACCAGAAGGATAAATAGGCCAAAAAAACCTGATGGCAAATTAGAGGCACAAGAAGTGCAACTAATGCTGGTGTAAATACACTGGAGGTATCCCTAACTAAAAACACTCTGAATGAAAAATAGAGGGCAGGGGGGCACTGTGGTGCAGCGCGTTAAGCCCCCCAACATACAGGACTGCATGGCCATGGGGACCCAGGTAGAGACCGGACTGGGTCCTATGCAAGCCCTACCCCCCCCCCCTCTCTCCCACTCTTTTCCAGTCATAATCTCAGCTGCCCCATCAATAAAAAATACAGAAGCCCTCATCAGTAAACTCAGTTGCTACTTTTTTACTGTTGCTGACAAAAGACAAAAAACAATACAGAAAAAGCTGGATTTAATGTGCTGAACCATTTTCTTAAAAGGGTTAAAGACTTTCACATTTTTATGGTCATTTAAGGTCATCCATGGAGCGTGTATACTATGGACCATGCAAGACATGTGTTTTCAATGGAGCGTGGATGATGTGTGAGTATTTGTGGAATGCTGGTTACCAGTGAAAGCCTCAGGGTCGATAACCACCCACTCGATGGGCTCGTTAAGGTCATAGTCCATAGCCAGAATCAGGTCCACCTCACTGGCACTGTAGGTCTGAGACCTGGAGGACAAGAATTGACCAAGTCAGAGGCAGTAGTTATTGCTTAATACACGACGCAGTTGTAGAGTGGCACCAGGGCTGGGCTGAACTCGAAGAACAGCCCGGGCATGTTTGGCATAGACCAGCCCCTCACACAGCCCTCTGCTTTTTTATAATCACATCATTAGCTCAGACCACTGTCTACTATACTTAAGATAGACCAATGAGCCACCCATTCTATGTTGAGGGTTGAGCTCACAGTAAGTCTGCCCACCGGGAAAATGCCCTATATGCCAGATCACCAGTCCAGCCCATAGTGGTACTGTAGTTGAGATGTGGTTGTTGTTGTACTAGGGTTCAGTCTTGTACTGATCAGGTTTACTTGACACGTCATTGGCTATTGGGGAAAGTCAGATCCAATCAGGATAGGAGTCCATATGCCAGTGATCAATCAATGTAATCATTTAAAACTTCCAACAGGGTCCTCACCTCCCCTCCTGAAATCAGTGCTCAGTTATGCCTTCTAGACCCTCTGTGTGAATGATTAGTGTGAGGATGTGGTCCTGCTGACCTGAAGACCATGGTGCAGTTCTGGAAGTCAAAGGGGAAGAAGGTGATCTCGATGGCACAGGTGCTCCTGTAGATGGCAGGCGGGAGCCAGTACATGTATCCCGTGGAGTCGATCAGCACATTGGCATTGTAGGCCACGTCGAACTTCCCATCAATGCTACAAAACAATAAAGGACAATAAACACTCAGTTTAACTATTGAAAAGTGGACAGTTAAACAGTAAATCTGACACAAGGGTCAGCCACAAGGTTCTCTAATGAGCTAAAGAAAGGGAACCAGCAAGGAGAGGAGAGGTGTGGTGTGTCGTGCAGTGCAGTCCTCTGTCATGCTATAGTGCAGTGTACAGTAGTTTAGTGTAGTGTTAGCCTGGCAACAAAGTTCTGTGAGGGTTGGTCTGGCAAAGCCGCCTTGTAAGCTGAGTTCTCAATGGGCTTTACCCACGTCTATGAAATCTCTCCCATATGCTGGTGGTTGAAGCCCACTCCCCTGACTTGCCGATGACAACTCGATCGCATCTTCACCATAAACCATTGAGCCATTGGAAATGCAAAAATTTGATGGGCTCTGAAGCGTAGGAGACTTGATTTTCACAAGATAGTTAACTTGGCCAAACTGACTTGGTGGGATTTTTGCGCAGTGTCACAGTAATAATGGGTAGGCCCATGCTAATGTAATGTTAGCCTGGCAATTAAGCCAGACCATAACACGACACGTCATACCACTGTCAACAGTTGGCATTCAAATAGGTACAACATTTTAACAGCATGTAACAGGCGAGTGTAAACCATGTTGGCACTGTGCTAAGTCCTCTCCAGTCATGTGTTTCTGTTCACAGATTCTGACTACACAAAAAAACACTACACACAGACAGAGCATTGTGATTGGATTTCTTGTCCTATAGTTACGATGTCCCCATATGCTAGGTGGGTGGGTTTGTCTAGGCCAGGGGTTTACTTTATCATGACAAGGCCCCCATATACCATATTCCAGCCAAGCCCCCACCTGGCATGCGCCATACCACACTATTTTGTTTCCTGTGCACCCCCTTTCTAGCCTGATAAACCAGACTAAAACATTTTGCCGTTCAGCGTGTGGCGCTGGTTCACCAGGCTACCCCCTTTCACAACTAGATGGAGTTGGTGCATCCCAAAACCCATCCAAGGACAACAGGAAACATAAAAAATACATTGCAAAGAAGAACATGATGACACAGTCACAGTAGATCCTGCATCAGAGATGTAATACTTTATTACTATTATGCAGTTCCAAATGGGAATGGTATCCTATTTTTTCTTTATTTTAGCTATGTATTGTACTCAATTATTCATTTTGTTTTGCTATACTTTTCCTGTCAACCTGCCGCAACAACCCCACAGGGGTCCCCGGCCCCGACTTTGAAAAACACTTGTCTAGGATAAGTGTAGTGTAACAATGTTGGGTAAACAGCAGGGTAAAGAGGCTCACTTGTTCTCTAGGCCGATGTCAGGTAACCACACCATGTAGTACGGCACCCGGATCACTGAGATGCCATGGTGCTCTGTCTGGTTCCACGCCAAACGGTAATCTGTCCATTGCTAGGCAAGCAGAAGAGCAAAATGAGGATGGCAAAGAAAGGGAAGAGAAGTGGTGCTCAAAAAGAAAAACGATGAAGGAAATGATGGTAAACGTACAAGAAACGAAGGTGATCTGAAAAGGCAGGTGACTTACTAATTCAATCCAGACACTGGTAGTGAGAGTTTCCTCCTTTTCATTCTAAACAACAGAGGTAGTGTTTAATGGTGAGATATGGTGAGAGAGTATGTAAGCTGTTCAGTGTTAAGCAATAGGTGAGAAGGCATGAAGACCTAATCATATGGACGGCAATGTAAATATTCAAATACTATACGTAAGGCACTATGTGTGAAATATTGTGAGAAAGAACTGATTCAAGTATGAATACGTTACACCAAACTAAGACACCTTCAAAAATGTAATTAATACTCTCAATGAAGACGAATAGAAGAGAAATACATGACAACTTCGCACATCATGTGTTCAGTTCACTTCAAACTCACTATGAAAGTCAATGAAAACCAAAGCAGATGAAGTAAATCTAGTGATTACCAAGGAGATGAGGTTGGTGAGGGTCATTTTGATCTGCACCTCAACCTTGTCTGTTGGGTTCACTGCCGGCCGGGTGTTCTTGTTATACTTCCCAAAGATTTCTTTCATTAACTGTGCCTCCTGATTCCCACTCACAGCTGAGAGAGAGAGAGAGAGAGAGAGAGAGAGAGAGAGAGAGAGAGAGAGAGAGAGAGAGAGAGAGAGAGAGAGAGAGAGAGAGAGACACACACACACAGACAGACAGAGATAGAGAGATAGAGGGGTGAAGGACAAGAAGAATTGAAGAACAGGCAACGTGGTGGTTAGTGAGACTCTAAATAATCTTTTTACATTTTAGAAGTTTGTAGAGGTAAAAGGTTGAATTTTAAATGTCACTTTTGATTTCAATTCCTTTCAATTATATTTTTGTGGTATTAATAGTTAGAAGTTTAATGTTGTGAATGAGATTTAATTTAAGTCAGCACATGTGTGTAAACAAAACATTCCCCCTCGTTGGTTTGAAGAAGATGCATAATTTTATGTAGCCTACTTTGACATATTCCCTCCCCTCTCCCCTGATCAAAGACAGACGAGCCTTGAGTATTTGTCTTTGCCGTGTTATCAGACCAGCTGCACATGGGAGGAGGAGATGTGAGGATAGGGGAAATCAAAGGAAAGCTGAAAAGATATTAATGTCTTGACAACTCTGCTGTAAATCAAACATTACCATGCAGGCAGCAGTCGCGTTTGGTGGAGCGACGGTTGCCTGATTATCATCGACTTTCAAATCTCGTACCAAGATGTTGGTGTGACCAAGAAGATAACAAATAATGTTTCTCAAAAAGCCCTGTTAACCCGCATCCCTCGGTTTGCTACTGGTCAAAGCCAGAAAAGGCTGTGCCGAAGTTTAAACCAAACATTTTCTTAGACCCAATAGCACTTCTACAGTTAAACCACGTCACTGCCTTGAACACGCCTCTACCCAGTGCCATTGGAGCTACTCAAAGTTGATTGCTTCCCGACAAAGTGTGTGGAATTATATATCAGAAATTATATTTGTATTGCTCCCGGCCTGACTGCAAGCAACACCGAAGTTGCTGCGTCACTAGGAGGGCGTAGCCTGGCAAGGAGGACGGTATCAGGGGACAACAACTTTGCTCAATGACAACAAAGCAAATAAAATGTTATGAAATCTGGATTTAAGAGGAATATGAATGATCGAAAATTGTTTTCAACTGTTTTCGCTCTGGTTACTTGACAGTTCAAAAGGCATTGAGTTTCTTAATTAAGCTGCTGATTAACTTTGAAAAAATATTTAAAACATTCCATTTTCTGCTTTTGTCCGTCAGCTTACCTCTTGCTCTTACTGTGCACGTACCTTAGGAAAAGTAACCCAGGAACAATTGATCACAGAATAATATGAATATAAAAGGCTCAAACATAGACCTATCTCAAAAACAAGATTCAACCACAGATAGGCTTGCTTGGAATTAACAAGGAAGGGCAGTTTTCTCACACTTTAAAAATATCTCGCTGCTGGTTGTGCTAAGCTGAGCTTTAAATCAAGTGCAAGGAAGGAACTTGTACAGTAGCTTCATAAAGTGCAATGTTCAACCAGTGGAAAATACTAAACCTTGAAAGAGCTTAACTACCATAGTTCTACACTACTACAACATTACACAGAGTCTTTAGTAATACGTTACAACTTTGTCATTATCATCATGATAACAATATACTTTTCACTGTAGGGCTGTGTCTGAACACAATGTTAGTCTCATCTTATGATCCTCCAGAACTCCAAGCACTTCAGGAACCTCAGCAACCTCTAGCAAAGGTACATCCACCTCATAGGAAAGAAGCTACAAACAATATAGAAAGTAGATGTCCGCAGGCCTGAAGAGGACTGATGGCTCGAAACGTTGCTTTTTTCACATTCATCCTATCAGTTGGCGTTTCAGTGTGCAGGCGTGTACTTTCTCTATCTTGGATTTACTATGATCCACAACAAACCTAAATAAGACACTGTTGAGGTATGGGGTTACAGTGGGAGAGACGTCTCTAAGAGCTATGGTTGTATATTAAAGAGTATAAACCTCCCAAACCCAAGTTGAAATAAATCAGCTGCTTGTTTAGTTGTGCAGCACTCCACTGTCGTATTTGAATATTTGTCACCCCCTGCATACCTCCCAAGTGCACATTCTGACAGTGTGGCAACGTGTGTGTTTTGGAAAGGCTCATCTTCAGTGAACTATGGAAGCCATTCCAATCAATCCGTCAGCGTTTGGAAGCAAGCATATCCGAGAAACTGCACCCCAGGGCACAATTCGGAGTGCCAACCCTCCCACATGTCTGTCAAAGATCTGTGGATATTATTGAATGTTCTTTTTTTCACTTCTCTCTATAAAAAAAACAATCAAGGTTGTACAACTTAATTTTATGTTAAATGTGTCTCTGGCTGAAACGTGTAGTCTTGTAACAACTTCTGCCAATCTCAATCAGTTTGTTTTGTCAGTCCTCAGTCAAAATATATACATTGACGATATATTGATGATATATTATTTTTTTTGTCTGAAATTGTTTTGACATTGACAGCTTATTGTTGGGTGTCATCATCCACAGGAAGTGTAACAAACCACAATGACAAGTGCTTGGCCAACACACCCCTCTAAACAAACACACACACACACACACACACACGCACACGCACGCACACGCGCACACACACACACGCGCACACACACACACACACACACACACACACACACACACACACGCACAAGCACACACACACACACACACACACACACACACACACACACACACACACACACACACACACACACAGAGTGCTCAGTAAGTGCAGCCTTCATGTTGTGTGAGCCCACCCTAGAGTACTCTTACCTTGTCCAGTGAGCACCAGAATGGCCACAGCTACCGCACACGTCCAAGCGGACCGGACCGCCATTCTCTCTCTCACACACACGCCGTCTCCTCTCCTCCTCTTCTACCCGACCCGCACACCAACCGTTTATGAAAGCAAAGAAAGAAGGCACACCGCTCGGAGAGGAGAGCAAAAGAGAAAGCGAGAAGTTATTTCCGAATGGAGTCGAGTCGCTTGGCTTGTACCCCCCCTTCCCCAAGCCTTATCCCTGCTGGCTCTCGCCTCTGCGACTCTTCCAGCTGTCGCTGTCTGTGGCTCAGGTTACACGGTGGGCAGGCCACCGCCGCTAAACTTGGTCTTAAAGTCACACTTGGCCGCTGCCGCCACACAATAATCATAATTATTATCATTATGGAACCTCCTAACAGGTTGGGGGGAGGAGGAGGAGGAGGATGAGCGTAAACATGATGATGATGAAGATGATGATGACAATCACAGTGCAGGTTATTACAATGCGATCTGGATTCGATTCAGTGTCAAGAGACAAGTGTGGCCCCATATGCAAAAGCCCTGCTGACAACGCTGATACGCCAATCGCTAATGTAAGTCAACACAAGTTCACAAATGTAAGGGCCTTGTGTGTATAATTCACCAACAATATGGCTGTGATATTCTTCAAGGGTAGGGTAGAGTAGAGGAGAGTAGAGTAGAGTCCAGTTCATTAACCTTTGAGGGAAATTAAGGTGTCCAGCAGCATATAAAATGCACATTGCATATTGTGTAAGCAGAAATTGAACAAACACACTTAGTTAAGCAGTTCACAGTGTTGCTCCTACTCTATAAGTGTTGAATTGACACTACATAATTTACTTCATAGGCCTACTATATAGGAACAATATGACCAACTTGATCTCACAGAATTCTGTAAAATGGACACGGATCACTGTGACACAAAATTTGTGGCAGTTTGCTGAGTACATAGGAATTGTGATGGCATTCTTTTGTTTAGTAATATAAATTGGTATCAACCAACAGGAAAAGGAATGTTATTGACTTTATAGTGTTGTGGACACATTAAGAAAGTACTTCCATGAGTCTATCACAGACCCTAACATGGAATTTTGGCAAAATCCATGACACAGATTTCGTTTCCCAAGGGTCCGTGTCCATTTCACAGAATTCTGTGAGAACAGGCCGAGATGAAACAGTAAGTGGATTTCCTGGTGTACGGTAGGTATGTGCACAGACCTGCGTAATATAGGTCTGTAAGCAAGGTGAACAGGTGGGGCTAGGCTAGAGAGAGAGAGAGAGAGAGGCCTGTCTTAGAGTAAAGGCCAGGCGCTGTGGTGCTGTGCTGTACCCCATGCAGCTCCTCTCCCCTCCCCTCTGTACGAGGTATAAATAACAACCCCCCACCCCACCCTCTACTCACACACACACACACACACACACACACACACACACACACACACACACACACACACACACACACACACACACACACACACACACACACTGTCTGCTGCTCCGCTGGCCCCGGTTCCTCACTGGGTCAATGTCGGGGATTTTATGAGTGCGTGTTGTTCGGGGTGGTGGTTGAGGTGAGATGGATAGTGTTCAGAGTGTGGGGGGTCATGAATGTGTGTGTGTGTGTGTGTGTGTGTGTGTGTGTGTGTGTGTGTGTGTGTGTGTGTGTGTGTGTGTGTGTGTGTGTGTGTGTGTGTGTGTGTGTGTGTGTGTGTGTGTGTGTGTGCATGCAGGGTCTTTATGCATGTATGTGTGTGTGCATGTGCACATGCGGTGCCAGTGTGTGCAGGGTGTGTGTGTGCCATTGTGTGTGTATGTTTCTCTGTGCACGGAGGTGGGCCGTGGGAGAGGCAGAGACTGAGGTAAAGAGAGGTGGCGGGTGTGTGTGTTTGTTTGTGTGTGTGTGTGTGTGTGTGTGTGTGTGTGTGTGTGTGTGTGTGTGTGTGTGTGTGTGTGTGTGTGTGTGTGTGTGTGTCTGTGTGTCTGTGTGTCTGTGTGTGTATGCGTGTGTCTGTGTGTGTGTGAGCGGGGGGGGTGGCAGAGACAGGCAGACAGATAGAGAGAGAGAGAGAGAGAGAGAGAGAGAGAGAGAGAGAGAGAGAGAGAGAGAGAGAGAGAGAGAGAGAGAGAGAGAGAGAGAGAGAGAGAGAGGGAGGATAAAGAAGCCTCTCTGAGCTTTAATGTGTGCATGCTGAGGGGACAGTTGACGCTTGCTAAAAAAGAGCCAGGTGCCCGTGCCTCTGTCAGGCCTGCCTGCCTGCCTGCCTGCGCCTCTGCATTCCTTTGTGTGGGAATGACTTATTGCACTGGCTTTTCAGATACTCGAGTCACTTGGGCACACAGCTGACGGTCAGAAATGTACTCTAAGAATGTCTTAAATCTTTCACCACTGAAGTGAGTAAATCATTCAATATGGTATAAAAAAGGGTGATGGATTAATAAAGGGTCCATGAAATGTGTGTAAAAAATAGCTATCTGTACTGTGTTACAAAACATTACTGTAAACTGCAACAAGTCTGACTGCAATCCCAGACGACCATATGACAGAATGTAATAATAGGTATTTATTTATACAGTGGATTAGGATAAGGATAAAAGATAGAGGGATATTGTCAGGCAGTGCATTCAGAACAGGCACGTCCATTCCACACAGGGCAGCTGAATAACCTCTGGGTCTCTGGCCCTATTAGGGTCATAAGTCAGAGGCTCACGCTGAGAGCCACCTGGGGAAAGGTGAACACTGGAGGCGCCTGCTTGCACGATGGGGCCTGTTTGGACAGTGTTGAAGCTATGTTCCACTGAAGGATTCGCAGATTTTTCGATTTACTTGGAGCATCTGAGGACCCAATGCCTGGTTATCACCAGACGATCTCACAAGTGACATCATCTGGAGGCCATGCAATTTCTTGTAGGAAAGATGTGGTTAAGGATTGCCCATGGCCTTTTATTGGGCGTAACAAATGTGTCATTTGGCATATACGTAGCCCATAGCCAGTCGTAAAAGTTGTATCTACTCAAACAAACTGCAGACATTGCATTCCTACCCCTCCCCTCTCTCTGATTGGAGCCTAAGATCTGGAACCCTCGCTGAAAGAATCTATGCTGTCTTTCAGATCTGAAAGCAGCAATGGATTTCCCCCCAAAAAAGTTTTCATGTTTTTTATGTATTTTCGTGGGGTTTCTACCATAATGTCGGATGAGAGCTAGTATGAAGAGGGCTCAGGACTGGACTGGTCCTTCAAAGGAAGACGTCCACTTCTGGTGGCCCCGGGTTTGGCTTGACCTCATACACCTGCATCCACCTATAGTGTCTTACATGCCTACTGTCACGTTAATGCATACATTCAGTGTTAGGGATGTTAGTGTGACATTAGTCCGGGTTAGGATATAGGGTTTGGGTTTAGGCTTGTGGAATGGTGTTGCTGTAAAGGCTTTAAGTGGTAGGACTCATGTCCTGTCTTAAAAATGACCCACGTCCTGTCATACATACAGTGTGGTTAGAGTTAGGGTTAGGTGTAGTGATTGTGGTCAGAAAAGGTAGTAATTAGTATTTAGTTGTAATTATTAGTAAAAATGGCACTGCTATGTGTGTGTGTGTGTGTGTGTGTGTGTGTGTGTGTGTGTGTGTGTGTGTGTGTGAGAGAGAGAGAGAGAGAGAGAGAGAGAGAGAGAGAGAGAGAGAGAGAGAGAGAGAGAGAGAGAGAGAGAGAGAGAGAGAGAGAGAGAGAGAGAGAGAGAGAGCGGGAGAGAGAGAGACCATGAGTGCTTCACATCCTTGAGAAAGGTGGGACCCGGCCTGGGGGAGTCTGTCTCCTTGTCAGGGGGGAAGAAGACCGGGGGTTAGCTGCTTAAGTTCTAAGTCTTCACTGGCCCTCCGTTGAAGTGTCATTGGATTTCATTACAAATGAAGCGGCTTATTTGAGTGGCGTGTGAATTCTTGGCTCTTCCATGTACTATTTATACGCCGTGAAACAGAGCTGTTTTCCTCAGGGGTAACCGGAAACTCTGCATCCGTGTGTGTGTGTGTGAGTGTGTGTGTGTGTGACGTGTGAGAGTGTGTACGTGCGAGTGTGTGTGAGTGTCTCTGTCATATGGTGCTGAATCAATGGCAATCAAGTGAACTTGCCAGACACTTTCTCACACGCTGAGCTCTCTCTCCTCTGCCATCCCTCTAGTGGTGGACTGTATGCAGAACAATGTGAGTCTGTTTACCTGCACCACATTAACCGTAATGTAACAAGGCATGCCATTTGAGCATTTAATCTCATTTCTTGATATAAGGCACTGTCATAGGCGTGTAAGCTATTTTTCTCAAATACTCAATGGTTAATGTCATTTACTGAATGACATTTTTCTGAATAGGTAGCCCTCTCAGAGAAATTGATTTGCCAGCAATCCGACTCAACAAAACGGCTGCTTGCTGGAAAAGCTCAACCACATGATAAGAACGTTGTTATGACATTACTGAGAGTAATGGTATCGTTGTTGCCATTTTGGTAACAGGCTTATAATAGAAGCTCTGCATGAAGGGGGGTAAGTTCAGAGCGGTATAGTGATATGAGATATAACGAACTGACTGAGTGACTAGGTCTGGAATACATTGTAGTTTACAATAGTTGAGTTGTGTGCAAATTGTGTCACTACTACCCCATCATAAAAATACAGTGTTGATTCAACTCTTAGAAAGTACTCTGGGACCAAATACACTCTAGAAGATGTTAAATTGACTAAGTGTTGAGTTAACACTCCTTTTTTTACTATGTAGAAAATCTTTAATATACCGTTTGTAACTGAGTGACGTATATAACTGACCGTTATAGGTAACTAGTTAATCTGGTGCATTGTGGCTTGTAGTTGACTCACGTGCATATGTGTGACTGCACTAATGCCAGCTGTGACCTTGCGCTGACCCAGAGTGTTAGACCACAGAGTGTTGAGGAAGGACAATCTCACATCTTTGCTAGCACTGTTTAGGACCATCTTCTCATTCACATGGATGTTAGT
>NC_085863.1:37428881-37481381 GCF_034702125.1 Engraulis encrasicolus
ACATCTGGCTATGTGGGTGCGTTAGTGTGCACTTGTTCTTACACACTCAGTACATCATCTACTATCACTACAACATGTTTTGACAGACTAGTCAAACTAGTACACACTACACACACCCGATTTGGCTACGTGCATACTGTAGTGTACACTCACTACCTCATCTACTCCATCAGCATCTGACACATGGGTACCATCTGGCTTGCACTACATATACCACATGTGCTTACACTCACTACATGATCAGAGGTTCAACTGGGATTCCCTATTTGGAAGTGGGGGTGAACAATCTTTCTTGACTACAGAAAAGTGTGAACAAAGTTGCTTGCTGCATCCTAGTGAGACATGATCTCATGTTGCTGGCTCGACCACTGACAGCTCTATAGCTCGATTCAACTCCTAACTTTTTTTTACTACTAATGTACACCAAACAGAGACCCTCTGACTATGTAAGTACTACAATGTAGACTAGGAGCCACATGTTCTTACACACATACTATACTACTAATGCAACCAAGCGAAAGTAAAAGGGAGTTCTCAACTCCTCACCCCTGTTGCTCCCAGGGGACATGATTAGATCACATGACTTGCCTTAAAATCAGCCCACTCCCATGTGCTCCTGTCAAACGGCTAAAGCACTTTGAGCTGCACGATAGTGAACAGCGTTGCACATACTATAGGCCCTACATACAGTATATACTAAGCATATGTTGTGACAAAGTAGTACACATTTCACTTTTTTTTTTTTTTTCAAAACTTAATCCAGTATGCCACCATGGCACTGTTAACACATCCTGTGACACACACTCAAAACATAGTCCTGTAAAGTACTAATACTACTTCTAAAACTTATATTACTAGTAACACACAACCAGTTACACTCTCAAAAAAAACATTTTTAACATTTTATACTCAGAAGGTGCAGTCTATTCCACTGGCACACATTTAGGTCACACAATAAACACAGAGTATGCCTTTTTATTCACTTAGGAAATTGGACACTATATATTACTTTTTGTGGTGTATGATTTATGAAATGTATGAAAGAAATGTATAAATGTATGGCGAGCCATTGGTTAGACCAATAGACGGAATGCAGTAAGACTGGGATTACGAATCCCAGCTGGCTGACAGATCCCATGGTCTTTCAGGAACACAAACAGTGTCCTTCCTCTCACGTTCATCCGTAACCCAGGAGAGGAAATAGCTGTCAAACTCCAAGCAGAACACTTTACAGACATTATAAAGGTTGTGAACGGTTCATTTTTATTTGCCTTCATTCATTGTTGAGTTGAAACCAGGACATTACTGGGGGTTTTGGCCATGGGGGGTTCAAAGTACATGGCACACAAACTCCTGACTGTTTGGAGTGGCACTGACATGCTTTTTCCAAATGTTACTGTTTGTTTTTTATTATGTGTGTCACCTATATACAGCAACACTATTCACCACCTCTATTTCCTGATTTCAAGTTTTGTTTGATGACGTGACTAGGAACAATAATTGTATCACGCATCCATCTCCTATCGCATATTATATATCTGACTAACCATCCAACTGCAATCCTGTGTTATCTTTTCGCAGACGGAAAGTTGGAAAACCGATTGGATGCCTGTCCGAAGTTCCACAACCCGAAAGATAAAGTAAGTGGCTGAGCAGGAGAACGACACAAGAGCCTTCTGTCTGTGACTTTGCTCACGTGTTAGCAGCTTACATCTAATAATGATTTCATGACACACAGAGAGAAATGGAAGTACTGCTGTGTACCTAAGTGCATACGAAGTTTGTCACTTGGGCAGTAACTTTTGCAGAACCATATACTTATTTACTTTTGCTATGAATTATTTGTAATATTTTTCTACTTTGTAATATTATATACGTACATACCTTCTAAGGTACAGTTTCATATTCTGTGGGGTGCAATATTATACCTCCAGATGGCAAAACTCTTTTTCCAAATTTTCCATTACTGAACAGGCAACAGCGAGATCTTTTATGATACCACATTGTATCAGAAGAAAAGTAATTGTCCTGCAAAGGGTTCTGCTCCAGCAACCAGCTTAGGCACACACACGCACACGCACACGCACACGCACACGCACACGCACACGCACAAAGTAGTACACTGCACTGCCATTTTTCTGTGTGCATTTTGCATGCTGATGGTCAGCTGAGTCTTGCTGTTTTTTGAGATTGCTCCTCTGCCTAACCCCAGAGAAGACATCAGCTACCAATAGGCCTCTTTCTTGAACCTACAGCTTCTTTGCGTAGCTAATTCATTTCATTTCTCTCTCTCCCTCCCCCTCTCTCTCTCTCTCTCTCTCGCTCCCTCACACACACACACACACACACACACACACACACACACACACACACACACACACACACACACACACACACACACACACACACACACACACACACACACACACACACACACACACACACGCACATAGATGGTGTTCAACAGGAATGTGAGCGACCCGGAGAGTACGGAGTGGCTGGAGCTGTGCCCTGGCCAGACCTTCCAGGTGGCGCTCCTCTTCTCTCACCTGCAGTCGGCACCCCTGGGCCCGGGGGACGTGCTCATGGAGCCCTATCTCTCCAGCTGGGACGAGCTCATCAAGTGAGTAGTAGAGTACAGTCACTGGGGATAAGGTGTCAGAGATATAGTACAGTATGACGAAATCTCGCTCCAATGGTCGAGGGTAACCCTTTCTTGAATGGGTCGAGGGTAACCCATCTTGGGGTTAGCGAGCAGGCAACCACCAGCAGCACAGATTACTTATCAGATTATTATCAGATTCAGACCATAAAACGAGAGAGAGAGAGAGAGAGAGAGAGAGAGAGAGAGAGAGAGAGAGAGAGAGAGAGAGAGAGAGAGAGAGAGAGAGTTGCACAGTTGCACTCTCAAAATGCTGGTAATCACTGGAAGTGCAGGCCAAATGATACACTGCACAACGCTAGGGAGAGTGACATTGCAAGACATGTCTAGAGTGAATGGTAGTACTTTTATGAGTAGTACTTTTTGGCATGTAGCTACATTTTCTAGATTTCTCAAAGAAAATGGGCCGGTAGGTTTTTCCATAATCCTCCGTGAAGTCGTCACACAAGTAACTCCTTTCATAAAATCTCAATCTGTTCCTTGGCGGATATAATAGAACACATGCTTAGCAATCAGAGGCATATTTTAGTCAGACCACCCTTTGTTATCCCCTTAAGACGCATCCCCTGACTTTGCTTTCTGTGCTAAAGCAGCAAATGACATTTCTTTGGGTCAAACCCATGAAACAGACTAATCCCCCCAATACATATGATGTTAGCTTGATGCATCAGCTGGTTTTCTTTAGTTGCTGCAGTGAACTGAAATTGAGTTAAAGGTCCACTGTGTGATATTTTATTTTTTAGTAGTTCATTTCCATTATTCAAGCATTGCATGGCTTTTTAACAAGCTACACATTATGATACCAATGGCAAATAAAATGTTTGTATGGTTTTTCTAGCTCAAAATGGACTCTTATAACCAAATCAATAGTTAAAAAAAAATATATATATTAAAGTTTTATAAATTTGTTGCCTCAAGGCAACACTGTATTACCGTGGAACAAAAAAACAATATTTCATTTTCATCTAATAACACAGAATATGCATCAAATCACCTAAAAAAACTCTTTCCAATTCAGCAAAACACTTGAACAAAGATATTTTTGTGGTGTCTGACAAAAAATAAGTTTTAATTCTTCATTCTGGCTTGTAGCCAATGTCTTTACCTCCCTATAAAAGACATTCGGATTCATTCCCTGTATTAAAACAATTATTATAAGGTAGCCTAATTAAAAACTACATAAATGCATTTTGATTAATATATACATGGGTTATTTAATATAATTCAAATAATCATAAATCTTTCATTGTTTCTTACAGATTTCATGCACTTTTCAATTGAACCATTATGGCCAGCACGGTCAAAAATGATTCCGTAATGGTACAGTGTTGTCACAGGGCAACATAC
This sequence comes from Engraulis encrasicolus, assembly GCF_034702125.1. NCBI lineage: Eukaryota > Metazoa > Chordata > Actinopteri > Clupeiformes > Engraulidae > Engraulis > Engraulis encrasicolus. The sequence continues at coordinate 37,432,891 of NC_085863.1, forward strand.
ACTTTTTTGATATTTACTAAATAATGTATGTTTATACTTTAGTTCCCCAAAAATTATTGAAAATTCTTCTATACTAACTAGTGAATGAAGTTCAGATTTTTGGAGGGGATTTGATTGATGAAAAATAGTGAAAAACACACTTTCAGAGAGAGGAAATGTGGTGATCTGAAATGTGGCCGCATGGGCTGTAAGAGGACTCAAAATCTCTTCCTGTAGAGCATGTGACCACCAATCTGCAAGTTCATTGGTTTCTAAAGGGTTAAGAGATTCTTCAAGTGGTATAGACCACCCAAAAAATGCCTCCTTGTTTTCTTAGAAGGTCAAAAAGTCCATGTTGCCTCAAGGCAACACTGTACCATAGCGCAGTGTTTCCCAACCTTTTCTGTCTCGCGTACCCCCTAAGCCTCTTAGTTGTGCCATGAGTACCCCCTAATTCATGTTCTATATCGCTTTCTCTGTCCTTATGTGACTGTTCCATACATTTGTTATGATAATTACATTTTTCCAAGTACCCCCTGCAGTGTGCTCACGTACCCCTAGTGGTACACGTACCCCTGGTTGGGAAACACTGTACCATAGAGGGCTCATACTTACCACCACCATTAAATTCCAAGTATTCATTATGAGTGGAAAAATTGCATTTTACTTACATTGAAACGGGGATCCTCTCCATGGTCCGCCATTTCGAATTTCCAGAAATAGCCATTTTTAGCTGCAAAACTTACTGTACTTTGGTCATACTAGTAAATATTGGTTTATTATTTATTAATATTAATGAAAAGATCAAATTTGGCAATAGCCTGCACTGTTTCAATGAGCGGCATAGTTGCAATACCTACTCTGGCCCCAATCCTACACAGTGCAACTGTAAGGCACTATGCTGTGCAGGTAGGAGGTGGAAGGTTATATGATTGTACCAAGTTAAGATCAGATTAAAGATTCATTTTATTTGTATCCAAAGGTAGAGATGTTGTGCAGCCAAGTGATCTTCACTTTTACAATTAAACAATGAAAACATTTATGACACACACATAACGTCCACACACTTGAAACATTAACCCCTTATCGCAGAGCCTACAGTATGTTATAACCTTATTGTCACCAATATTCAGAGATGTATAAAGTACTGTAGAAAAGTAGTGGAGTAGAAGTACCAGTATCATCTTGTCAAATTACTTGAGTAAAAGTCAAAAGTAACCTTTCCTTACCTTACTCAAGTAGAAGGACAAAAGTATTCAAAATGTGTTGTACTTAAGTAAAGCAAGTAGAAGTATTGCAAGTTTTGCTACTTGAGTAAAAAGTAGAAGTAGAAGTAAAAGTACTGCATTAAAAAAATAGGGGGAAAAAAAGTCAGTCAAAAGTTTGAATACCATTTGGTTTATTATGTGAGGTGGTTGGTGTCGTTGATGTTGATGGCGATACCTCGTCTACCTCATCCATCTTGCCAACATGCCAGTGTCAATGCCAACTGAGCGTCACTGACCGCGCCAAAAGACATGCGCGAGAATGCGATCTGCTTTTATTTCCCTACCATTGCATCGCCCACTGACCGTGAACACGTTCCATCATATCTGGTGATGACAGAGCCATCTAGCGCTCGGGCATAGAAACGAGTAACGAGTAACGAAAGCAGCACATGAAAAATATATCGGAAAAGCATTAATTTCATCAGAAAAATGTAGTGCAGTAAAAGTACAAGTATGAGGAAAAAATATTACTCAAAAAAGTACAGATACTGCAGTTTAGTACAGTACGGTACTTTGTTACTTTTACTTTGTTACTATACATCTCTGCCAATATTGTAATGGCTACTGTAATCTGTTGCTCTCTGTAATGTCATAGCAATGTTGTTATGATGTAGTTGACTATTTTCAGCAAATAGTGAATAGGCCCGCCGGCGACCTCATATGCACAAAGAGGCTACAAAAATCAGTGGACATTAGACAGTACCAAAAGTAGAACATCCTATTGAGTGACATGGTGTCACATTAAGTGACAAGGATGAGAAATGAATGCTGTGCGTCTGGTCATAGTTTATGTTTGTGTGTGCTGTGCTGAATAGTCCACAACATGTGAATGTGCTGCATCAATATGCCTGGGGTCAATACACACTCAGCAATACACATCTCAGCACCAATACCCATGTAATGTCAACCTCTCCCGAAGAAGTTATATGTAACCCTGGCGCAGTAGTACGTAGAAATAGCTCTACATCAAAGTGTGTTTTGGACTATTGTATTTCATATGAGTGTTCTATTTTTAAAATGAATTGAATTTCACAAAATGTAGGATGGGCCTAACCCTACAGTATATTCAGCGTTCATTCCTCATGTACTTTTCTATCACAGCACTTGTACTTTTTGAGCTGACGCAGACAATTTGTGTGTCTCAATTCAATCCAATGGACATCAGCTGTTGTAGCAAGAAGTGTTGTTTTACTACCCTCCCGTATACCCTGTAAACACATTAGATTTACTGTACTCACTGTATCCTGCTGTCTGGCTTTTCTCCACTCCCGCTCCCCAGGTTCATGACTGCCCTGGGCCCGCTGGTGGGTGCAGTGACTGCAGAAATCGAGACCAAGACGTCCATCATCCGGCAGTTGGCCAAGGAGGAGGAGGAGAGGATGAGGACGGAGGGCGGGAGCGGCATGGGAGGAGGAGGAGGAGGAGTGGGTATGCCAGGAGTCGGCGGGATACTCGGAGAGGCCAAGTCTGACAACGACCTCGGCGTGCACTTACCCTCCGCACCCACAGGGGGCTCCACCTCCCTGGGCGCCTACGACTCTGTAGAGTCCATGATTGCGGCGGAGCTGAGCCGGGGCCAGGTGGACTACCACACGTTCACGAACTCTGGCTGCCGCACGCTGCTGCGGCTCCACCGCGCCCTGCTGTGGCTGCAGCAGTTCCTCAGCAAGCTGAGCGAGGGGCCCGACCCGCACACGGGCGCCATGCGCAGCCCCTCGGACCTGTGCGCCGACGCCTACAAGCACACGCTGGCCAACCACCACCAGTGGTGGGTGCGGCGCATGGCCGAGCTGGCCTTCCTGAGCATGCCGGACAGGACGTTCTTCTACCGGCTCATCTGCGTGCAGGACCAGGAGGAGGCCACGGTGATACTGCGCAAAGTGGTCAACGCCATCGACGTGGTGTACAACCGCACTGAGAAAGCTCTGGCGCAGCACGGCATGCTGGACTTACCGTGATGGTACTACTACTGTATGGAGATGGATGGAGGTCAAAAGAGTTTAATTCACTGTTAAAAAAAAAACCCTCAAAGAACTTTTCGTTGGGGGTCACCTTGTGGTAGAGGCAGCGTGCTAAAGCTACTGACCACATGCGTACTATGGCTATATGCCATTGCACATGGGGACCCTGGTTCAAATCTGGCCTGGGTCATTTCCCAACCCTGGCCCTCCTCTCTCTTCCAGGTGTTTCCTGTCTGATGTTCACTATCCTATCAAATCAAAGCTCCAAATAGCCTCCCAAAAGAACCTTCAGTTGCAATGTGGTGTAATCTAAACGTTCCTTGAGGAACTTGAACATTCTGGCAGGATCCTCAAAGTTCCTCAGAGAACCTATGACTATATGGACAGACAGAAGGCGTTGAAAGAGCTGAAATGCTGCAGAGTCCCGCCTGGAAAGCACAGATCAGGGGCAATGAACGCAGCAAACGATTCAACCAGAAGCATTCAATCAGGGAGAGCAACCAACGGAAGCGTGTGTTGTGAAAAATGTAAGCATTCCATTGGCTGCCACCTGCTGCCACTGAGTTCATTACTTGTAACCAGGGGCGTAGCAGCCAATTGTGGGCCCTATGTACAATCAGTTCCAATAGATCCCCAGCCATATATCCACAAAAATCAGACATGTGGGCCCCCTATATACAGCACATGGGGCCCTGGTAACTCAGTCACACTTTACCCCCCTGCAGTACATGTTGACGTTCAAAGAAACACTTTTCATACCATTAATCTGACATTCCATTTATTCTGTCAATTGCCCACTTTTAAGACCGTATCAGTCTTAGAAAAGAGGCCCACTAGTCTGGCGTCCCATTAGTCTGACCATGTGCGTTAAAACTATGCCCAAGTTCACTGAAAAGTGAAAACTATGTCCAAACCAAAACAACTCCTAACCCTAACCGTCAGTAAAGGCATGTTTTTGCGCATGTATTTTTTGTCTGAAAAGATGTGCCCACAATCTTCACAGACATGTATGGACAAGAAGAACTTTTGAGACTTTTGGTCAAAAGGTCAATGTGACTTTTGCTGTTGTTGCCTTTTTGTTGGTGTCATGACCCCCCCTGTCCTGTCCCATGACCTGGTCAGCAGGGTCATTCAGACATCACACTGCCTTTTACCCACAGACACATGGCCATGGGCCACATGGAGAATTTCACAAGATGGCCAACAGGAAACACATGTGTGTGGTGCTAACTTAACTTGACATGCATTTCAGGAAAGGGTTCGAATTATTCCACTTCAATTCAAGGTTTACATTTTTTTAATCGAGAGGAGTGACAACGGTAAAATTAAGGTTTCTTTCAAACAAGGAAAAGTACCAAAACCTTTGTTTGAGAGACCATTTATTTAAAATATATAAATAAAGTTAATAATGGAAAACTAATACTTTGAGGCCCTCCTGGAATTCATAGACTTTTTTATTTGTGTATTGAATGTTATGGGCCAAAACCTGAGAGATGAAGTCGGTTATTTATTGACCCCTAGTGGGCAGTTGTACAACATGACCTTTTTGGGCCAGATGGGCTCCCATAACCCATAACATGACATGTCATTCTGACCGTGAACATTGTGCCACATGTTGACAAAGGAACACTAAGCTTGTTTTTGAGCCATAGTATGTTTCCAACATGTATTCAGTGGTTGTTGAAGTTGTAAGAAGGTGAGAGATGTTATGGTCCATAACTGCATCCATGACCTTTTTGGGCCATATGGGCCATCGTAACACATGTAATTCTGACCAAGAATGTTTAAAGAACACTACAGGTCTTGAGCCATAAAATAATGTTTCCAAAATGTTTTCAGCTGTAAGAAGGTGAGAGGTACCATGAAGTTCCCTATCATTGATAAATCCACTTCTTCCACCAGGGTGACCAAAGAGGAAAACTACTGAATATTGCTTAAAGGCCCTTTCCTTCATTTTGAATCTATGGAGAGGGGCAAAATGCTGCTACAATCTAAAGCTAAGGCCTTAACAAAAAAGCTAAATAATAAAATCTATTAATTTTTAAAGAAGAAGCCTGTTTTTTGTTTGCTGCTTACTTGTCATTCATTAGTGTAATGTCAGATATTGTGAATGCTACTTTATGTGTCCTGTTTTTTCTTGAATGTTTTGTGTTTTGTTGAATTATTTCACTTTAGTGTAAAACTTGACCCAAGTCAACGGTTCATGTTTGAACTTAATATTGTCAACATATCATTGCTTGCATATCTGGTCAACATGATGTCATCTTTCTCGTAGCCAGTCTAAACTTAGACACCCCTACAAAGGCAAGCAAGGCTGCCGATCTTTGTCCTATAAATGTACACAACCTATTGTAAGACTCAGCATTACAGATTAATTCGCCAACATGATGTCACTTCCTTTCTTGTGGCCAATCAAAAGCTACGGGCACCCCTACAAAGGTGCCCTCACAATAAGACTTCACTGAATGCCAAGTCTATACACAAGTGCCAGTCTGTGTCGTATACAGGAAATGCATGCAATCTATGGCCACTTGTCAAGGGTCAAGGGTGGTAAAGGTCCTGCCATAGCTAGACAGTCTCATTTCCAATGACTTGAACAGCATTATGTCACTGCCTGTAGCCAATCTAAACAGGCTCCCCCTACAAAGGCGCCCTCACAGGAAGGCATCATTGAACACCAAGCTTATACTTAAGTGCCAGTCTGTGTCCTATACTGGAAATGTATGCCAACCTGCATGTCGGGCCACTTGTCAAGCCTATACTTAAGTGCCAGTCTGTGTCCCAGGGTCGCTGCTACGTTTTTGGAAGCCCTAACCATAGCTGGTCAGGAGCACCCCCCCCTCCCCCCTAATAATTAAATGATAATAAATAAAAAATAATCTACTAACTAATAAATATATGTTTTGTAATGTAATTCAATATTTTTTCATGACGTTTTTTAGTCAATCTCAATTTAAGAGGCCCCAATTTTGGGGGCAAAGTGGTTGGTGCCCCAAGCACTGGTTGATGCCGTAAGCACTATGCGTACTCTGCTTATGTCTAGCAGCGACCCCGCTGTGTCCTATACTGGAAATGCATGCAACCTATTGTCAGGTCACTTGTCGAGGGTCAAGGGTGGTAAAGGTGGTACGATATAGTATCAGTGGTAAAATATAGGTGGCGCTGCCTGCATGCATAGCCATGCCAAGTAAAGGACTTGAACCTATTTAAGGTAAGTTGGTTAAGTGCTCAGAGTGACATAACTAAGAGCGCAAGGTCAAGTATGTGCAGTATGTTCGTCACAGTGTCAGGAACACTTCGGGAGCCACAATTCCAGTGGAGGATCACACAGGGGCTGTCATTAGGGGAACAGGACAGGCTACTGTAGATGTGGTATACAGGGGCTGTCATTAGGGGAACAGGACATGCACTGTAGATGTACTGTAGATGTGGTATGCAGCGGAAGAAAGTCATTTGAGCTTTCTGCTTTTATTTTATACTGACATTCCATTGCCCACATATATCAGCGATTTCTTTGTATCATTTTGCTTCAGTGACGGTGATGCTGTTCCGATGTCATGCTTGAAATTTGTCATTCATGGTTCTGTGAACTGCAGATACTGTAGGAATGTGTTTCACTCAGTGCTTCAGTCATTGGTGCTCTTGATTGGACTATTTTAAACTCACAAATGCCCTAATACTATGTAATCCACCTACCTCTTTCTCCCAACTCTCTCTCTCTCTCTCTCTCTCTCTCTCTCTCTCTCTCTCTCTCTCTCTCTCTCTCTGGAGTCTTTGAAATGAAGTGTGTGGCTGACTGAAGGTCAAAGATACAGTAGCCAAGTCCAGCTCTAATATCTTGACCTGAGGGAACGCAGACACACACCCAGCACACTGCTGTTGCATACAGTGCATGACTGCACGCCTCTGAGTCAAATTTGTGACATTCCCCATTCAAATTGAAATTCAAATCAATTCAAATGATTTCATTGGGTTGAAGGATAAATCCTCGAGCTACATTTGTGTGCTGTATGACATAATCCACTTCCTGTAGTTCTGTATACTGCATGACATAATGGCATTTCTCCACCTTGGTGAGAGTTAACCTTAAGTGTGTTGGAGACACTGAACTGTCAAGCGAGGTGAAGATGAAAGACACACACGCTAATAGGCAGAGGGAGGGACGTATGGGGATTACCCAGCCCGGGATTATACACTGCCCCACCTTTACTCTCTCTCTCTCTCTCTCTCTCTCTCTCTGACTCTCTCTCTCTCTCTCTCTCTCTCTCTCTCTCTCTCTCTCTCTCTCTCTCTCTCTCTCTCTCTCTCTCCTTCCTACCTCTCTGTACAATCCTTTCCTCACTCTCACTACAAGTCCTCCTTCCACGAAAAGACACTTCTGAATGGGGAGTCGTGGCTGTAGTATTTGGGTCAAGGTTTTACACTGAGGAACAGTTGGCTCCGGTCCTCCCCCCTCATGCCTCATGCCCCATGCCATGGGTCCAGGGCGGCAGGCAATGAGGCCAAGCAGGCAAGTGGACAGAGAGGTCCTCTTGGACCCCGACACAGGATGATGTGACACAAGCTACAAGCGTCACACTGGAAATCAATTTATTTTTTGCTTTAACCAGCCGCCGACACAGGAGCCACTTCCTTTTCCATTCAGAGCAGGCAGACACTCCATATGCCGGTTGTGTTATGCCATACCACGTAACGCCGCTAGTACATTTCCATCCGTCTCATAGGAGCTGCATGGCTACCAGTCTTGATGAGGGAGGAGATGATGTAGCTCCATAACGCTGTAATAATCATTGTAAATCTAAATACCACAGTACTACTGACATAACACAGGGCCTTTAGTAATGTACTACGACTTGGTCATTGGTTGCCATTCTGGTAACAGCAAATTTACAATGTTGTATCCATAATGGACATATTGGAGAGTCAATGTTATACGCCACTGTAAAAACAGCACAAAATAGCTTTTTAAGTGAGAGGGCCAGGCTGTAAAACACATTTGGCTTATGGGTTTATGTATGGTAATGTTTCAGAGTCCTATGGTAGAGATTGAAATCTTTAAACATTTAAAATATGTGAAACATGTTCGCTCCACCCTGTAGGCTATTCTAAAAATATTAAGGTAGTTTAACAGGGTTTTAATTACAGTGTACTTACTCATTAGGTACAGTAGAATAACTGGTGTAATAATATGTACATGTTATTACATCGTACTCACAATGTGTATTTTAGCCTTGTGCCTCAGTGCAGCCCTTTGTCTGCTTGGAAGAGTTATTATGAACTAGTATTATATATTTCAGTCATAAGTCATATTTTGACATTTTTCAAATTACCCTAATTGCTTGCAAATCCACTTGACTGACCTAGTCTGGTTATTGCCAGACTGTATCACAAGTGAGGTAAAGTCTGGGAAATGGCTATTCATTTTCTCATAGGTCTTCAATGAACACAACAATAGGTCAAAATGGCATGCTTAATGTAATACACCATGGAATTTTGACAGAGTAAGCTTTTCAAGCTTTATTTATTTTTTACTGGCCATACAACAAGTTACATGTGAAATAAACATAGCACAAACTTTCGTTAGTACAGGACATTTTAACCCATTGGACATCTTTGAAAAGGTCCCCAGTAACAGTGCATTAACACCATTTGTTGAATATCATCACACTGAGAGTTGGTTATCAGTATCTGCTATTTTATTGCTATTGATTTCAAAATATATTACACAAACCTGTCAAACATACTCTTCAACTGTTGCATATTTAAGACTGATCAAGCTAAAATCAAATCAGAGATATTTCTTTGTATTATAACATATGCCCGCTATGCCTTTTGAAAATAGACTTTTTTTTACAACCCAAGTAAATGTAAAATCTATATACGAACACCTTTCTTTTCACCCTTTGGTCATCAAATATTCACTGTTGCATAATCATCTGTGTCTGGTGTCACATAAACTATTTTTTAGGGTGAAATTTTTTAAAAGCCATTCCAAACGTGAAAATACATAAATAGCTGAATTAATTATCCGTATGTATATTGTGTCATACTGTATATGTATATACTCTATTATGTAGATTGAGGTATTTGAATAGCCATTCCAAACATAGAAATAAATATATAATTTCAATATAGTACACAAAAATAATTACTTTTCTTTTGAGCCTCACAAATCTTTAAAAAACACAAACAACATTCAGTTAGGGGTCACACATGCACTTCATGTTCTGTGCGTGTGTGTGGTTGGAGTAACATTGTTTCTCCACCAGGAGGCACTGTTCTATGATAGTGACACCTGTTGCTTCAATGGCCTTTGTCCTTGAGATGGACACAGGACGTCAAAAGTGAAGGAAGAAAAAAACCCTAGTTTGCGGTTTTAGGACCTTCAGTTCTTCTGACCATATTTGAAAGCATACATTTTTGTCACAAAGAGACAAGTCAAACTTATTCCATGCAAAGCATCTTTGGTTAAAGGAAATCATTGGTTCTTCTCTTTTTCATAGGATTCCTTTTCATGCATGTTAAGTTTGCATTCATTTGCAGCACCAGGAGCCAGTAGTACAACAGTGTATTTCAAAGCAGTTTGTGGATGTAATTTTGTGGAAGTAATTTTCTGCCCAGTAAAAACAAGACTCGTCAGGAGATTATGTAGCCTAAAAGGAGACAAGCACCAAAACATTTGACGATTTCGAGTTTGAAAATCCGCTTGGGCCTATGTAAAAGAAAACTAAAAGAAATATTTTATTTTGTTGAAATCTATGGTAGATGTTACGGTGTCAAAGAGGAGGAGAAGAAGAAAGGACAGGAATAATGCAGGAGAGAAAACGGAAGGAAAGGGGAAGGGTACGACGACACAGAGAGGAGAGATAAAATAGAAGACCTGTTCGGGATTACCCAATAAGATTAAGAGATTACGCAGCTGAAGAGTGAATGGTGAAGGGAAGCAGGCTCTCTCACCTCACAGACCCTGTGGCCTGTTAGAGGGCTGTGCTATAACTTTAGCTGACACGGACATAGCCTCTGGCCACCTTGACAGCTACTTGGCACCCCCACACTGGAGAGAGGAACAAGGGCCCTGTGTCCTTCAAGTGTCATTCGTTAAATAATAACTCTGTGTAACACAACTCAGAAACCATGATGCAACTCAAAGGGTCAAGTGACTTGACTGTGTCTTTTACCTACATGATCATACAGTATAGCCTAAGGATGTATCACAGCCAATCATACTTTCATTTTGTAGTTGACTGATGGTTTCTCTGTGTTGTGCACTTGACAGAACTCCATTGACCTGAAGGTATTCAAAAGAACAGCTAGCAGCAACTGGTTTTGTGCCATGTTTTGACTGTCTTGACTGCACCATGCACGGTTCTTCCTTGTGAGGTGTGGACAATCCCAATTAACCACCTTGTTGGAACACAACATTTTGGAAGTCTCACGGAAGTCGTATGATATGTGTGCATGGAACAACAAAAAATAGGTGGCCAGCTACTGTTTCAGAATGCATTAGTGCCACAAGCATTGACTTTCCCAATGGCAAGATCAAGTAAATCTACTCTAGCCTGGTAGCACAAGATTATCCCAACCCCCCTGTGTGTGTGTGTGTGTCCCTCACCTCACCTCTCCTCTCCTCTCCTCTCCTCTCCTTTCCTCTCCTCTCCCCGGTGTGTCCCCTGTCCTCTCTCCCCACTCCTGTCGGTGTCCCCCTCTCCTCTCCCAGATGCTCTGATGGTTTGGTGAATATGGATGAGCTAGGATGGGGATGAAGTGAAGTGAAGTGAAGTGCGCTCACAGCACATTCAAAGATCAAAGGGGAGACAGATCTTTGTGCGGAGGAGTGCTGACTATAGCCAGTTGGTGAATTGGAGGGGTGTGTGTGTGTGTGTGTGTGTGTGTGTGTGTGTGTGTGTGTGTGTGTGTGTGTGTGTGTGTGTGTGTGTGTGTGTGTGTGTGTGTGTGTGTGTGTGTGTGTTGCAGTGGTGGGGCCAAGTTTTGCTAAGGTAAGGACTAAGGTAACTAGATTGCAAACTAATGCTGAGCCAGTTTGACACATATGATAGCTAAGTGATGGTCAGAGTTAGCGCTTAGCGCCTAAAGTTTTTACTGTAATGAAAATATGTGTGGAACTGTGATGAGTTGTGAGTTATTACCAACTGAAGAAAAAAGCTTTTGTTCGGTTTATAATTGGCTTATTGGCTTCTGGGATCTACGATTTGCAAGACCTTAGTCAAAAAAGAAGTGTAGTTAGCAAAAGAAAAAGAAAAAATATGAGCCATCTTGTTTGTTTGATTTTATTGACTCAGCCAAGTCTTTGGGGACTACAGGTTTGAAAAGGCCTTTTTCCAGCGGGGCCTGCATGAGGCCCTGTGGTTGAACAGTGAGCGTGTACATCTACTGTACATCATTTCCCATCTACATTTGAATCCTAAACGGCCTTCGAAATATGAATGAGCGTAGACTAGATTATGTACATGACTGGATGACAGAAACAAGAAATTTTCAACATAAGATTTAACAACCAAAGAGAAATAAAAGGAAAATAAACCAATGCACATAACTCTTGCATTCGCACATGCATAAGCACATTCACAATATCTCTCTCACACACAAGCACACGCACACGCACACACACGCACACACACACACACACACACACACACACACACACACACACACACACACACACACACACACACACACACACACACACGCATGCAGTTTTGACATTTTTCCCCCCAATCCGTCTGCTGACTTTCTTAAGCTTTCAAATGATGACTGTTCACAACACACAACCCCAAGTGCAAATCAATACAAAATTACAACTGCATCTTTTTTTCTGACTTGCACAAAAGCACATGCAGAACAGATGCAATTAAATAACAGAAAGAAACAAAATAAGACCAGACAAAAAAGAAAACAATCAAAAAACATCTATATATACATGTCATTATAAACAAAGGTACACATGTCCCATGTGGTGATGATGGTGAAGATGCGTGTTAGGATCTAGATGCTTATGTGTACAAGATGACTTAAAAAAGAAAACACAAGGTATTTGTGTCAATGGTGGACTACTGTACTGTACACACAGCGGAGGGGGCACAGGGTGCGTAAGCGCTCTTAACCATACTGGTCATAAACCCTCTGATCTACTGTGGATGGCATCCCATCTCTTAGGCTGCATTGATCGAGTTTAGGGAATGGATTGGATGGTGTGTGTGTGTGTGTGTGTGTGTGTGTGTGTGTGCGTGCGTGTGTGTGTGTGTGTGTGTGTGTGTGTGTGTGTGTGTGTGTGTGTGTGTGTGTGTGTGTGTGTGTGTGAGTGTGAGTGTTTGTGTGTGTGTGCAAGAGTGCATGCACACACCTGTCAGTATGTGTGTGTTGCGTGTGTGTGTGTGTGTGTGTGTGTGTGTGTGTGTGTGTGTGTGTGTGTGTGTGTGTGTGTGTGTGTGTGTGTGTGTGTGTGTGTGTGTGTGTGTAAATAGGAGACAGCAGATGGGGGTGTGAAGTGAATATGATGCCCGTTGCAGTTGTCGTTCAGTAACTCCCGAAATGAATGAGCCTCATGTATAATGCAGTAACACAATAAGCTACGCTGAAAGAAAGTAGCAACCCCGCAATGCACTCACGTTATTAAGACAACACACGTACAGAAAATACTCACTCTGCCTGCTCTCCCCCATTCAAAAAATACATATGTTTGGCTTCATTTACACTGTCAGGCTGGTTTATCCATGCAACTACAACACATACAGTAGGTAGTTGCCATATTCGTATTATTCTTATATTGAAAAAGTTGATGTTTTAGGTTATTGCGATTTTGCTCTTTATGAATGTGTATTCAGGCGTACACAAGCATCCAAAAATGTTTCGTTATCTGATGGGATGCACAATACAGGAAGCCCTGTTGTCCATTTAAAATCATATAGCCAATTATTTAGCTTCCCTATTTGTTGCCAATAAAAATGTATAGCCTACAGTCTGTTTTGTTTGCTGAAAATAATGATAGGCTTTCACAGTTCACTTACAGAAACAAAAACCTCCGTATTCCTGCCTGTGTCCCTTTTTACCTGTGAAACAGGAAGACGTAGGCACGGCCATGTCCTAGGCCCCTTAAAATGCGGGAAGTGTAAACGCCACCTGCATTAGCAGGTGCTAATACTGGTTCGGGAGTTTGCATGGACAGGCTGCATGGGCTTTGCTGCTGCTGCTGCTGTGAATGCTATGAGCGAGTGTTTCTGTGAGATGTGTGGGGGTTAGGGTAATGTTTTGGTAGCATTTGAGTAGCATTTTTTTGGTAATGTTTGGGTAGTGTTTATGAGGGGACAGTGTGTGTGAGCATGTGCTGGTTAAAAGGCCCGGCGTTGCCTTCTTTTAATTTAACATTTAATCTCTGGTGTTGATCCTTAGCTTGAACGAGACTTTTCCGCCGAACTTGTCCCGCAGCTCCTCCGGCTGAATGACGCCGACCGCGTTGATCCGACACTCCACGTCGAAGTCGGTGTTGACGGTGATGTTGAGGAACTTGACGGCCACCAGTGGCTGGGAGTAGTTTTCCTGGAAAAGTCAGAGTAGAGCACACCGCCATTTTAAGTCTCAGAACTACACTTCCTAGCCTCGCTATCGCAACTACTTTGTTTGTCTAGCCAAGCTTCCTTGTAAACATTTTCCCCCCAATAGTTTCTCCCAATAGTTTAGATTTCTCCCAATAGTCATCACAGGAAAAGGAATAGCAGAGATGAGAGCCATGATTGGCCTCACAACTGCAGTCATATTTATTCTAGTGGGTTAGCATGACAGACAAATGTTTCGACCTAAGCCTTCTTCAGCAAAGGCTTATGCCTTGTCCACACCAAGAGCGACCTACGCTGTCTGGTAGCGGAGGTAGCAGAAGAAGTTAGCCTTGAATTGGCTGTATTCGCTCTGGACGCGGTATTGACACGTTTGATTTAGCTAATCACATAACGGCTCTGTCTTGACACCCTGGGACATTCGGAGTTATGAACATTCGCCGAAGTGCATCATAACTCATTACCATAATTTTAGCTTGACTTTGATCGTTAAAATTCGCTCTGGTCGCTTCGCCCCTGACGAATTCACTCTGGTCGCGCTGGTCGCGTACCCTCCATAGAGAAATAATGACATCTGTTGCTCAGTTAGCGTATGTCACTCTTGGTGTGAACAAGGCATTAGGCCGAAACATCTGTCTGTCATGCTAACCCACTAGAATAAAATACAAGAATTACACCTGAGAGTGCTACTTTTCTAACAAATATTTCACACGCCATGAAATAGTGGGTGTCCATACCTGTGCCTTCTTGCCGTAGTAGGGGTAGTACATGAGGTTCATGGTGCCATTGGGAGGGAAGTACTGCAGCATGCCCAGCATCCCATCGTCCTCAAACTGGGGAGAGAGACAAAAGGGTTGTAGGTTAAGCATTACAGTAAAACGTACAGTCTCAATTCAACACTTATAGAGTAGGACTAACTAGAAAAGTGCTAAATTCAACTCTCTCTAAGTGATGGCTTAACACTATGACTACTTACTGTGTGTAAAAGACCCAAGTCTGGACCAACTAATGCCTTCACCATCAGTGTGTGTATCTGGGTGTGTGAATGGATGTAAGTGAGGCATTCAATGTTTTGAGTATCTGATACGCTGAGTGTATGACTCTGCTATATAAATGTACGACTTACAATTTAAAACCATTGGGAAATGTTTCGTCATATGAGTTGTCCATTTCATCCTAAACTCCCAAGTAAAGCATTTCAGTGAGCCCTGCACAAGGTATTTGTTGCTGCTGCATGTGTTTTCTTATACTACAGACCATGTACATGATCTGTGCTGTTTTGGAATGTGTTTCTTATACACACTTTAGCTAAGGAAGGGTTCATGTATTATAGTACCAGATATTCTGTATACTGATATATTTCAACTTTCTTACCCACATAGATGTAAAATCCGTGACATGCTGTGCCTACTAACACTACTCATGTACGCTACACTTAGCAACTAAGACTACAGGATCTAACATCCAATTAGGGACCGTGACATTCTAATTTCTCTATTTAGCTTCACTTAAATGTCATCCTCACCGTTTCTTCTTGGCTCTTGAATCGCTGAAGAACAAAGAGGAGGAACAGAACAGATAACGACAGTAATCAAGATGTAGAAAAGGCAAGGTAGAGGCAGAAGAAACAAGGACAACAGACAGACAGCCCAGGGCAGATAAGAGGGCACAGACAGAGGCAATGCCAAAGCTTCTCAGGTGGGTTTGGGTAATGCCACCTTGACAGACTTCAACTGAAACTCAGTTTTCAGGTCACAGTTCACAGTTAACATGCATGAAAATGCATGCATGAAAATGCAGAAGAGAATAGAACAAACAGGTTGAAAGGTAGAATAAGTAATATATATAGATGATGTAGTTGTTTATATGACAATTTATCTGCCTATATTTCGATACCCCATTTTCATCGACATCCTGTGTGATACCAAACATGGCTACTGATGCCATCCCTACACCGTTCAAACTGGTTAAAAGACAGAATAAAGAATAAGCACTTTTATATGTTGATGTTGTAGTTGTTTATATCGCAAAATCTCTACATTCCTATACACCAAATAATAATTATTGTTCATCAACATCTTGTGCAATATCGAAGACGGCCATTGTACCATCCCTACAACATTCTAAGTTTATAAAGCTGTACTACCCTCAACCCTACATTTGAGCAGTTGATCCACCACCACCACCATTGGGCAGCACTGGTGGTGGATGGATTGGCCATGTAACTTTAATCTGAAATGGATCCCTGTTTCCACTTTAATCCAGTTGCTGTGGCACTCTGGTGGGGATGAGAGGGGATCAGAGCAGTACAGGGGGCGACAGACTGCCACTCACCTTGGGCCCACAGGTGACAAACGGAGTCTGGCCTTCCTTTCCACCTGGCAGCAGTCCAATCACCTGCAGGGGAGAGACAGGTGGAAGAGGAGGGAGAGAGAGAGAGAGAGAGAGAGAGAGAGAGAGAGAGAGAGAGAGAGAGAGAGAGAATTAGAGAGCAGAGAGAGAATTAGAGAACAGAAAGAGAAAAAATTCAAACAGGTCGAGGAATTGAAAGAATGAGAGCGAGAGCGAGAGAGAGAATAGCGGGGGGAGGAAAGATAGGGGGATTGAGACAGAGGAGAGAGAGAGAGAGACGGAGAGAGAGAGGGAGAGAGTGAGAGAGAAAGAATTAGAGAGCAGAAAGAGAAAAAATTCAGACAGGCCGAGGAATTGAAAGAATGACGTAAGAAAAGAGGTGAGCGAGAGAGAGAGAATAGCGGAGGGAGGAAAGATAGGGGGATTGAGACAGAGGAGAGAGAGAGAGAGGGAGAGATGGAGAGAGAGAGAGAGAGAGAGGGAGAGATGGAGAGAGAGAGAGAGAGAGAGAGAGGGAGGGAGAGATGGAGAGAGAGAGAGGGAGAGAGAGAGAGAGAGAGAGAGAGAGAGAGAGAGAGAGAGAGAGAGACGGGTCAAGTTCACTCTCTTTCAGACACAAAACTGATACTCATCAATAATGGAGTGTGTTGCGCGTGGAGCTTCGCTGCCTCCCAGGTCGTTTTGGGTTCCCTGCCTCCATGATACACAAGGCCCACACAGCACAACACACTGTTGCCATGGTAAGCTTTCGACTGTATTTGTTTTACTTTATCTATTTATATTTTCTCTATTTTATGCTGTGTACATTTCATTTTTGTATTTGTTGTGAAGCACTTTGGAAGCACTTCAGCAACTGCTGTTGAGTTTAATTGAGCCTTGACCAGACTTATGTTCCTCACTTTCTTTAAGTTAACAGTCAGTTTCCACACTACATATAAAGGTTTGTTTTCAATATTTTTACTTCGTAATATAAAACACAGTGTGTTTTTAGGGAGCATGTGTTCGTAACTGTGTGATGTCACCCGTCTAAAATACAAAGTTCCTCAAGTGTGTGGGCCCAGGAAGTGGACGCGTCTATGACAACAGAACAATCAACAACTCAACCGGTAGAGACAGCGCTTGCAGTGGCCGAGTTGATGCCAATGGAAAACGCTTACGGATTGGGTGTGCAATCGAAACCAAAGAGCACATTACGATACCGAACACGGGATGCACGTGTACGTGCACGTGCGTGCAGGCACACAGATATACAACACACACACATTGCGATCACGTGTATCTAACCTAGCTCTATTGTGACACTGCATATCAACAGAAATTGTCTAAGCTATGAGATAGGCGTCTCTCATTGGCTCCCATTATAGCCCCGTTGGCGAACGCAGCCAAGTAAAAGATGAATGGGAGTCTATTGGGCTAAATGGCTCAGCAGGGATTTGTGACAGTTCTGTTCTCTGGTTTGTAAAGATGTGTGCACATTCTGTACCTTATCATGAACGTTGTATTAGAAGTGAAGTTAAAGGTTCCTGACATGGCTTTGTTCTCCCAAAGACGTGTTAGTTTTGTCCTGCAACACGCTAGCATTCGGCTAATACCTGCTGGCTGAGGAATCTTTGCGACTATTCACGACCAGAGCTGACGAGAGACGTACTCTGACTGATCCTAGCAGAGACATCTACGGTCACACACCTCAAAACCCCCCACCGCCGTCCAACATGTTAATTGAAGGTGCCCAAATTCTTAAGGATGAGCGCAGTCATTTCCTTTACCCCATGTACACATGCCACTTTTCCACCACCTTAAATGCAATAAATAACAGGTGTCCGCAACAATCCTAACATAACTTTAAACACATCGACATCTGAAGTCAGACTTAAAACTACAAAACAAATGGCGTAGTGCCGTAAAGTCGATTGTCACGTGTTATGTCATTGCTATAGTTGAAATAAGGGTCATTTTCACGAATGTAACACTTGACAAGATGCAAACGTGTCGGCAAATGCTTTCACTTACTCATATCTATCGAACGCGACTCCATTGTTTCCAGGGAAAAAATCACACGGGCAGATAGTTCTATGAGAAGGGTACAGCCCCATTGGCACCCATTCATTATTTACTTGGCTGTGATAACATAGCTGCAGTGCCACTCCTGGCCACACCAGCTAGTTGTGGTTCTTGTACAAGATTCCATTTTCTTTGATATCAATCACTCCCACTGACAAGGGGGCAGATCCCACTGGGGCATGCCCCCTCTCAATTTCTGAGAATTTCAAAGTAAAGATGTCTACACTCATAGATCATTTTCACCTTCTTCTTAGATCCTTTTGGTTTAAAAACCATCATCAGGGTACACAGAACACAATTTCTGAATAAAGAATGCCCTCCCCCCATAACACAATATAAAATTTACCTGAGCAAATAAACAAGAAGAATTGGTTTGTGAGCCCAATATATGATTGTCTGTGCCGTATCTTTTGACAACGGCAAATATGGCAAGTCTCTACATAGTTGTGAAGGCATGAAGTGAATAACGGCAACCAAAAAATAAAAACTTTTTTTGCATCCCGACCAATCCTGTCATGGGCTGTGCAGACTCATACTGTGTGTACCTTATTGAACTTGATGATGACGCAGGGCTGGCCATCCCCATAGCCATAGGACTTGTCCTCTATGCCGGAGCAGTCCCCCAGAAGAGAGCGCTTGAATTGGCAGGAGCGTTTGGGGTAGTTCTTCAGACTTCCGCTGTCCGACTGGAAGTAGTACTTGTCAGGCACACACTCGTAGTTCTTCTTCATTTGCACCGTGTCGTTGTATTCTAAAAGGGGAAAAAACATTAACCCCTTTTCGCAGAGCCTCTCTGTTATAACATTTCTGTCACCACAATTGTAACGCTGAGCGCTGAATGTTTTGCTCAGGGGTGTAAAAACAATTTCAGTGCAAACGTGCCATAAAAGTAGTATCAGATCGTATTGATGGTATCATATCCTGAATATTGATGATATGGCACCACGCCTGTGACAATATTCTGTGACAATTGTCAGTTTTTGGCAAATGTCCGTGTACACTGCTAAAAGGAACAGACCAGTGTAACACACTGACACACTTTGACTCAGATGACTTTGTCTTGGGCCGGCCCAAGTTGTCAGCATTGCTGACGCTGATTAGCAATGCTGCTTAGTCATGTTTTTAATGAACTACATTTTTATGCATAGTAGAGTTGTAGTGACATTTAAGCACTGGTTAGCAGTGCATGGCTAACGGCAACATGCTAAGTAGTTAGCGATGCTTACCTGAGAGGAACTGGTTGAGGGCCTGCACGTGCACGTCCCAGGTCTCTGTGTCCTCCATCATGTAGTCAATCTCCAGGATCCCAGGATTCAGACTAGCCCTGGGTCTGATCATCATGCCTGAGAGTCGGAGAGAGAGAGAGAGAGAGAGAGAGAGAGAGAGAGAGAGAGAGAGAGAGAGAGAGAGAGAGAGAGAGAGAGAGAGAGAGATGCGTTTTAAACACTTTTTTAACTGGCAACACTCAAAGTGTTTTATGGCTTCTTTTTCACTACATGTATTAACATATAAAACCCTAACACTGGTCTGTTGTGCCGTGCAAGTATATACTAATAAATGACCTGCTGCTCCATACTTTTTTAAATCCAACCTACTGTAGTTATGTAACAGAGACAGTAAAACAACATGTAGTCCTAAACACTTATTTTGAATATCAATTTAATGTTAAGTTTGTGAATGTGGAACTAATTGTAAAGAGTCATAATGGCATTACTGTCTAACTGTGGGCTGAAACATTGGCAGGTATATATACTGCAGAGAGTGTCAGTCTTGAGTGTCAATGTACTGCAGACTGTACCTGTTACACCCAGTCTTCATTCTTTAGTATTTTAGTGCCCATGTTATACTAGTGTTCTACCTTGATACTTCAGTCATGTGCCATATACGGCATGTATGAGACGTTGTCCAGAATTGGCTGCAGACAATGGCAGTGTTGTACCTGGAACGCCCAGTCTGTCTTGGTACTTTAGTAATCAGTCAAATACGTCACATGTGAGACATTGGCAGCCAGGCATTGGCTGCAGACAGTGCCAGTGCTGTACCTGGTAGCTGTGCCAGGCTGCAGACAGCGGCAGGGTTGTACCTGGAACGGCCTGTCTGTCTTGGTACTTTATTAAGTCATACAATAAGTTTACATGGTGGTTTTAATTCGGAATTAATGATTCAGAATTAAATACTTCTGTCGGGTTTTCAAAGCGAAGTTAAGCTTTCTTCTGCATTTAAGTGAGTTTATTCCGAATTAAATGTCTCATGTAAACGTAGCAATACAGTAGGTCATTGGCAGACAGGCATATGTGTGGAAATTGGCACGAATTTTGTACCTAGTGCACCCAGTCTGTCTTGGTAAATTACAGCTACTCCACTACCTGGCCTTCCTACCTCCTTTGTTACTTTGCACAATGCTACTACTGTTTCTGTACATACCATGCACTTTAAATATTCCATTGCACTTTTCTATGTCTCCAATGTTTTGTATGCCATTCCCTGTTTATTTATTTGTGTACCCCCCTGTTTTTCTTTCATACCCTCCCTCCCCAGTTTTGTGTCTTTTGTTTGTGTTGTTGTGTGAGCACACCAAGCAACATTCCTAACAACTGTATTTTTATACTGTTGATATGGCTAAATAAACTTGAACTTGAATTAGCCATATGTCAGTCAAATTTCATGAGTTTAGACTGAAAAGGGTCTCCATTGTACCGCCTTTATCTTGTGACAGTCTTAAAGTCCAAATGGGTCCAGTTTCAGAGATATTGCTATGTCAAACTTGCAGTAACTACAATATCCAACATAATACCAAGGCCTTGAAGGGAGTTTTCTAAGTTTCATGGTGGCGTAGTGACTGCACTTTGCCTTTATAGGGCAGACATGTGTACTGTGAGCCATTGGCTGCCGACGGTGCCAGTGCTCTACCTGGGACGCCCAGTCTGTCTTGGTACTTTGGCTTGTGGTCGTCCAGGGTTGAAAGCAGGGCGTACATGGTGATGCCAAACACCCCTGCCAGGAAGATGTAGAAGGCCACGTAGAAGATGATGATGAGACCTGCAGAAGAAGAAAACACCACAAGCGCAGCGCACATGAATAAACCAGAGAAATGTAAAACCGGTGCAACCAGCAACAACACTTCCACTAAACTCTCTGATGGTCACAGAGAAGTGGAGGATTCTCAGAAGAAGAAATGATACATCATGGACTATGTTAACAATATACAGGATTTTGTTACACACTTGCGCACACATGCACGCATGCACACACGCTCACGCACACAGAGAGAGAGAGAGAGAGAGAGAGAGAGAGAGAGAGAGAGAGAGAGAGAGAGAGAGAGAGAGAGAGAGAGAGAGAGAGAAACTGTACAAAGTAAAGAAAAAATACACATACAAAAACTCACATACATCTTCGTCTCTGAACACATACACCTGTTTACACATACACACACAAATTTTACAAGTCACTCACTCACACTCAAATACACAAAATAGACTCACACTTCGCCACAGGCCCTCTCACACAGATAGGCACGCACGCACGCACACGCACACACACACACACACACACACACACACACACACACACACACACACACACACACACACACACACACACACACACACACACACACACACACACACTCACATTCACATAAGTGCTGTTACAATCAGCACAAACGCGACCACGCCATGGATCTGTTGCACGCCTCGCGACGACAGAATGTGTCAAAAGCCGCAATGAATAAATAAATGAGCGCATCCAGAGAGTGACACTGCTGGGAGAAACTAAACTGCCACAGCAGCCCACAGCCTGGCCTGTTAGTTAGTTAGTGAGACCACATGACCCCTTCAGGGCTTCATTCCATCAGCAGGGAGCTTCTTTGATGGAGATTCTGTACCTGTGGAGAGATCAAATTTCTCCCCACATCGCTGACGGTCTGAGAGACCCGTGGGAGGGAGATGCAACGTTTTAAGGTCAAGCATGTCATTTTCATCGTTTATTTTCAAAATGAATGCTGCCCGTTCACATATTTGATCTTTCCATGAATATTTACTATGTATATTTATTTACTTGAATATATAGTCATTATTTACTATTCAAATATGTGGAATTACTTAATATTTACTTTTCTTACCAAAGCAATATATGTTTTGCAGCCAAAGATATTTATCTATGACCTGTCTTTGAAAAGGGCAAAAGGGGGAAGATCCATCAATGTATTTATGAAAAGTGCAAAATTTCCTAGACATATAATGAATATTTACAAATTGATGGTGGTGGTAAATATGAAAACGTTTGAGAACGGGTGGCATCATTTCTGGAAATAAACGGCTGAGAATGTAAGCAGGCAAGTGCTGTATAGTCCAGACTAGGGTGTGGGATTTTTGTGCTCCCATATGACCAGCCCTGGTGGAGGTGAGTGGGGGGTAGTGGGAGCTGGATTAGCCGGAAGTCATGTAATATTAAACAGCAAGCCGTCGGAGCGTTAGTCAAAGGGCCAAAAGGATCCTCTGGACACCTTTCAAGTTGTCTCAGGTTCTTAATTCATGGGAGTTCATTTGAGAACTTTACTGTAGCTGTGTCCATATAAATCCCCTCTTCAAGTCCCATGACGCCAAGGTGGCGTCAAAATGCAACAAAATGCAAAAGTCAATAAGGCTATCAGTTCAAGTGATGTAGTAAAAGACTCGACGGGCTTGTGCCTTTTCAGAACTCTGCATTGTTGTGTGTACTATCGACCACATCTACCTGTAAGTTCTTGCATATTTAAAGTTTGAACCATAAATTCATGTGCAGTACAGGAATTTAGCTGTTCATACATTCCACCCCATTAAAACTAGAAAAATAGTCCAAAGCACTATTACATCACATCGATGTGTAACACTGTCATAGAGGATGAGGATATTAGCACACTGATATTAGCACAAAATGTGCCATCCAAATGCAACTCCAAATGTCCCGTGTGTGTGTGTGTGTGTGTGTGTGTGTGTGTGTGTGTGTGTGTGTGTGTGTGTGTGTGTGTGTGTGTGTGTGTGTGTGTGTGTGTGTGTGTGTAGGTAGAGCCGTATGTCCCTTGTGCTGCTCTACGGGTGACCGAGAGGAGAGGAGGCTGAGGGAGGCTAGGCTGGGCTGGGCTTGGAGAGGAGAGGAGAGGAGAGGAGAGGGGTAATCCTCTTTGCTGATTACTTAGTGGCGGAATCTCCATCCACCGCGTAACGTTCTCTAGCTCGCTCCTCAACTGCCCCACACCAATGTCAACGGTGCCGTGCAGGGCCGCCGACAGCTTTGGCTGGGCCCAGGACAAAGTCATCTGAAAGGGCCCCCCACCCAATACATTCAATGTAAAGAGGACCAAATTTTGGGCCCTCCAACTCCCTGGGCCCGGGACAGCTGACCCCTTTGCCCCCCCTTGTCAGCTTCCCTGGTGCCACGTTTAGGGAATAACCCTGCTGAACATATGCTTTGCTCACGATCGCCCCGGATCAGCCCTAACTGCTACTGTGTCTACCGCATACTCACTCACACACACAGTTTCATTCATAGTTTGACAGCATACAGACATACTGTAGGACAGATGAAACCTGACTTTTGTTACAAGATGCATACTTTGAAAAACACATGCAAGACAGTAAGGGTGGGCGATATGACGATATTAAATTGTGAATTGTGAATTCGAGTACAAGATCGTCTCGAATCTGCCAAAGTGGAGAAATTGTATAGATCGTCTTGCAGTGAGGATGTGTACTATCAGTGTTAGAGTGATGTCTACTTACTTAGTGTTGTTGCCTTCACTTTTATTCTTTACATTATTGTATTTCAATTGTGCACTTTATGAGAGTGTCATCAGTGTGTTTACATTTAATACATTTCTAATTACAAATTTCAATTATATAAAATGCCTGGCTTTTAATGTTGCTTTTATTTTTTAGATGGTAGATCGTGATAAAAAATCGTAAGTAAGATTTTATGTTTAAAAAAATAATAATAATACGATATTTTTTTGCCCACCCTTACAAGACAGAATATGGCAGAGAGGCAGTCTGATGGGAGAGTGGGACAGAGAGGGAAACAGAGGGAGAGAGAGAGAGAGAGACGTCTGCATAGTTCAGTAATGGCTACCGTACAGTACAGCTGAGCCGTCCTGAATTGAACGCTTTTGGTGTGTGTCCAGTTTAATTAACCCAAGAGCAGACGAGTGGCGTGTGTGGTGCGTGGAGAGCCAGAGGGATCCGGAACACAGGGGTGAGGGGGGTGAGGGGGGGGGAGAGGACCCCGAGAGATTAGGGTCAGGGGGGTCGGCGGATTTCAGGGGCCACTTATGGTCAGGGGAGGGAGGGAGCTCTTTGACTACATCTCTACGCTGACTGGCCACATGAGACGATGGGCAAAACGCACCAATTAGCACGTCAAGGACACAGAACAGCATGTGTGTTTATGGGAATACTGTCCTGAACCATTACATATCCAAGGTTTAGTGTTTTATCCAATACAGAGTTAGTTCATTATGATGAATTCATGACTATTATACTATACTAAAGACGCTTTTAGTACTCTTAATTATACAATTTTAACAACTTAACAATTATACTTACTGCAACATTATTCTTTGTAAAAAGGCTGTCATTTGTACAGTGTCTGACATAAGTAGTGGATAAAATACAAAATGATGTATGGTGCTGCAGAACGGTCGACTGAGGACACTTCCAACTTTTCTTCAGACATTCACTGCAGATTTACATTTCCGGAAGCTCATTTCCCTCTTTCTCTCTCTCTCTCTCTCTCTCTCTCTCTCTCTCTCTCTCTCTCTCTCTCCCTCTCTCTCTGAAATATTTTGCCTGCAGTTGTTTCAGCATCCCTGCGCTTGTCTGGCACTGCTGATGATGAGATGAGTGTGCAGTGTGTGGCTACTGCAGTGCTGAGCCTTGTAGAGGGTCTCCCCTCTCCACTCCTTTCCTCTCCTCCCCTCTCCTCTATTCCCACTACTCCTCCTCTCCTCCCCTCTCCTCTCTTTTCCTCTCCCACCATCTCCTCTCCTCTCCTCTCCTCATTTCTGCTCTCCACTCCTCTCCTCTTCTCACCATCTCCTCTCCTCTCCTCTCCCCCTTTCTGCTCTCCACTCCTCTCCTCTTCTCCCCATCTCCTCTTCTCTTCTCTTCTCTTCTCTTCTCTTCTCTTCTCCTCTCCTCTCCTCTCCCATCCTCCCCTCCACTTCCATTCTCTTCTCTTCTCTTCTCTTCTCTTCTCTTCTCTTCTCTTCTCTTCTCTTCTCTCCTCTCCTCTCTTCTCTTCTCTTCTCTTCTCCTCTCCTCATCTCCTCTTCTCTCATCTCCTCTTCTCTTTTCCTCTCCTCTCCTCTCTTCTCTTCTCTTCTCCTCTCCTCTTCTCTCATCTCCTCTTCTCTTCTCCTCTCTTCTCTTCTCTTCTCTTCTCTTGTCTTCTCCTGTCTTCTCCTCTCCTCTCCTCTCTCTCCTCTCTCTCCTCTCTTCTCTTCTCTTCTCTTCTCTTCTCTTCTCTTCTCCTCTCCTCTCTTCTCCCCATCTCCTCTTCTCTCCTCTTCTCTCCTCTTCTCTTCTCTCCCCATCTCCTCTCTTCTCTTCTCTTCTCTTCTCTTCTCTTCTCTTCTCTTCTCTTCTCTTCTCTTCTCTTCTCTTCTCTTCTCTTCTCCTCTCCTCTCCTCTCCTCTCCTCCCCTTAATGCAGAGCTGTTGGAGCTGCAGAGTAGGCAGCCCACTGCCAAGGCCAGGCAGGCAGGAGGGGAGCTGGGGGAGAGCTGCAGCTGCACTTCATCAGGCTCTGTACCGCACTGTACATTTCTCAGTGTTTCATTCCACACTGAAGTGAGAGGGCCCAGCGATAGGAAGTGCTATATTATGATTGCTATAGTCCACTCTTGAAAGTTGAATCAACGCTGCAAAAAAATGTACCGAGGGGGGTGCTGTGGTGCAGCGCGCTAAGCCCCCCACATTTGGGCTTGCATGCCCACGGGGACCCCGGTTCGAGTCCGGCCGGGGTAATTTCCCGATCCCACCCCGTCTCTCTGTCCCACTCGCTTCCTGTCACCATCTCAAACTGTCCTATCGAATAAAGGCATAAAAGCCCCTAAAAAATATCTTTAAAAAAAAATAAAAATAAAAATGTACCGTATAGAAACTTGTCTTTTGGGCCTGTGGGGTATGTATTGGGGACACCCCATGCACCCAGCCAGCTGTGGTACAGTAGCATGCCAACATACCATCCATTACAGCTCCCCTAGGGGGTGTGTGTGTGTGTGTGTGTGTGTGTGTGTGTGTGTGTGTGTGTGTGTGTGTGTGTGTGTGTGTGTGTGTGTGTGTGTGTGTGTGTGTGTGTGTGTGTGTGTGCGTGTGTGTGAAGGATGTCCATATAGGTGCATGATTTATGTCTTGGTGGCGTTCATGTTTTGGGGGAACAGTACATGGATGCCATGTGCGTCATGAAAATGTCTGTATCCATACACTGTACTGTGCTCCTCATTTGTGAATATTTCCCCTTGGCCCACTCATGTGTATCTCAGTGGCAAATGGCTGACATCAGACAGCATCTGTCTGCAAATGGGGAAAGCCCTAGGGGAATCAGATGACACCAGATGCTTTCTGCTGACTGACATATGTTGTTATTTTTTGTAACGTACTAAGGTGTGTGGTTGCACAGGCACATGCAAAGTGGACACTGATATCAGAAGCCACATGTGTGTCTGTGCCCGCAAGCATTTTGTAGGAGTGTGCAATGTGCACACATTGTGTGTGTGTGTGTGTGTGTGTGTGTGTGTGTGTGTGTGTGTGTGTGTGTGTGTGTGTGTGTGTGTGTGTGTGTGTGTGTGTGTGTGTGGCAGATTGAGTCTGAAGTCATAGTGTCACTTTCTCTCTCTGTATTGTCAATGTGGATTTGCATCTCAGGTCACTTTACTGAATGTGACCTGACCATATAAGGAAAGACCAATGACCCACATGCATGTGTGCACACGTGCAGAGATGTGCACCGATATTTCCAGTGGAAACAATTAACAATGTGTAACCACGGAAACATCAGTATGAATGCTTTCAATGACATGTGTTCCATCATGCAAGTGCATCGTTTTTAATCTGGTTTATTAAATTGCTCTGAAACTTTTCCACTCGGTCTCTGTTTTAATCATGTGCCATTTAAATATGCATAATGTGCAGTACCCATGGCCCTCTGACGGCACAGGTCTTGTGTTGCAGTCTACCAGGGCCGCTGACAGCTTTGACCGGGGCCGGGACAAAATCATCTGAAAGGGCCCCCCCTCTCAATGCATACCATGTAATGGGAACCGAATTCTTGGGCCCCATCTCCCCCTCCTTCCCTGGGCCTTGGATAACTGACCAGTTGTCGTTGGGGCTGCAAACTGCACTCAGTACACTGCAGCACATCTTTCATGTTGCAGTTTTTCTTTTCAAGCTGATTGCGTTGCATTTGCCACTTTTTGTACCCTCCCTTTCAATCTTTTGTTTCCGCTGACGGCCAGGGTGTGAAAAGAGAAGAACAAAGCTAGCGATTGAAATCAGTCTTTGCTCTGACGCACAAAAAAGCAGACCTGCTCTCCTCTCACCACATTGAAATGCTGTCCTCAGAAGCCAACACCTCACACAACACGGCCATATCAAAAACACAGCTAACACACACGTCACATCACATACACACTCTCAATTTTCTTTCATCGGTAGCCATTGCTAAGCAACAGAGTAGACGGCAGGCCTTTTGCAGTGACGCCGTCTGATGGTGAAACAAAACAACTGCTCACAAAAAAACAAAGTCAGCAACAAAGAGCCAGCAATGCAGTACACCACCGATCACCATTAAATGACAGCAGGTTCAGCTCATGTGGTCAATTTTTTCCATCAAATGCAAGAGAAAAAATGTTCTGCATTAATCTATGAAGTAGGTGCTGTGAGGTAGTTGCGCATTTGAACTGAAGCGCCCACAGTAAAGAGACATGGTGGTTGAGGTATTGCCTCGTTTATTGTCTGTCAAATAAACTTTAAGAGCACGTGCATGACAAGAAGGAAGACAGATGTCCTCTGTAGAGCTTGGCATGACCGAAATGTCAGCAGAGGAGGCAGTTAATTAATTTATTCGGCTGACCACAGAAGGCTCAGTAGAAGAAGTTGCGCTGTAAATTATTTAACTGGATATCCAATCCTCCCTCTGGGAGTTGCTCCCGTGGCGGCGTGCCTGCCTAACGCTGACAGTGCTCTCTCAGTCTCATTCTCTCTCTCTCTCACTCTCTCTCTCTCTCTCTCTCTCTCTCTCTCTCTCTCTCTCTCTCCAAGCCTGTTGCCTCATCACTTACTGCAGCGCACTTACTGAACCCCTACTCCCCCTCCTTCTCGCTCTCTCTCTCTCTCTCTCTCTCTCTCTCTCTCTCTCTCTCTCTCTCTCTCTCTCTCTCTCTCTCGCAGTCTCCCGCTCTCACACTCTCTCTCACAGTCTGCCTCCCTCCCCAAGTTTTTGTACAATTTGAGTAAGTCAACAGCATGACTGCAATGTAATTAAGTCATCAGTATGGCTGCATGCACAGCATTTAAAACCACTATGTCCATCTTTCTCTGTTTCCCTCCAGTCTTTCTTGTACCTCCCTCTGTTTGCCTGTCTCTATCCCTCGTCTCCTTTAAAACTCAATTTCCTTTTCATTTTCAGATGTTTTATTAGCATGCCAGTACAAATACACGTGTGCATGCAATAGCCTGTCTTTTCTTGTCATCTGTGTGTGTGTGTGTGTGTGTGTGTGTGTGTGTGTGTGTGTGTGTGTGTGTGTGTGTGTGTGTGTGTGTGTGTGTGTGTGTGTGTGTGTGTGTGTGTGTGTGAATGAGGCATTTGCAGAAGTGTGAACTAACAACCTCCTGATGGTAATGCCCAGCAGGAGAAAAGGGATGAAGGAAGTGGTGGAGGGCAAATATACAGTACAGCACAGTACCAATAAAGAAGGAGAGAGAGAGAGAGAGAGAGAGAGAGAGAGAGAGAGAGAGAGAGAGAGAGAGAGAGAGGGAGAGGCGCTACAGAAATAGCCTAATTAACGCGCCTTACAGCCCACGGCTTACCGGCCGCATGCACCAGTCCTCAGGGCACCCGGGTCGTGCTGAGCTGGCCAGCTGCTCCTGTTGCATTCTGGGATAGCCCTTCAGTACAGGCTCTGTCATGCTGTCAGTCATTCATCAGGAACGACGGGCCCTGACCAAGCAAACGCTATTGCTGCATGGTGCCAACACATACCCACCCACCCACAAACCGAACATTTGCCTGTGTTGCTTCAACACTAATAGTGTGAAGGAACAATACAGCACAAGAGTGTTGAACTACAACCTGTTAGTGTTAAATTAACACTGTGAAATACTATGTGCGCACAAGTAGGCCTACACAGCAACTTTTCATTGTGTAAATGTTTCATTTAATTTCAGTAAGTGTTAGGTCAGCACTTTACAGACTATCGCCGACCGGAATAGTGTTAAGTGTTGAATTAACACTGCAAAATGCACTGTGCCGATGCACACAGGGGAAAATACCAGTGGTGCAGCTGCAGGAAACCATTAGCATATGGGCACCGCTCATTTTATTCCGTTTATGCAGTGTTTCATTGATTTGTAAAATGCAATTTAACAAGAGCACTGGGTATGGCCGTTGTGTAGAGCAATACTTGCAATACGTCCAGTACCTTTACTGCACCTTGTATATCCAGTTGCACCTGTTCCTTTAAATCAGCCCACCATGTCACTCAAGTCTAGTCATTAATCTTTTACACCGGCTCTCCTTAACACACACACACACACACACACACACACACACACACACACACACACACACACACACACACACACACACACACACACACACACACACACACACACACACACAGTTTATGTACTAGTCACAGAGCGATAGACAAAAGAAGGAGGTCTTGATTGGTGGTCTGGATCTATCTAAAGACAGCTCCTAAATTCTTTAATAGGCGGGGATTTGACATTTCCAAGGGAAGCGATACACCTCCACTCCTTTGCAGCCGGCAGACCAAGGTCTTCATTAGATTAGGATTACACCACACACTGCTTAGAGCAATCAAGAGCCGCAGATAGTGTTGGGGGGAAGGGATAAGAATAGAACACTGCCTACGTCTTCACTCATCAGTGGAATTGTACCGAAGCAGTAGCTCGGCCAGGGGAAAATGCATTTATTTTTTTATTTATTTTGAGTTTGTTGTATAGCTACTTTGTCCAATGCGCAGGTCTAGCGCAGGAGGATTATATGATTACAGTCGGGCTTCTTAACGCATCGTGGCGCTCAGGTCTTCTGCTTGTCAAAGTCGTGGAAAAAGTGTGCACCAGACTTTTTTACGGAATGTTTACGGTTGGCAAAAATAGTAAACTGCACCCTGATATCCTAATTAATAAACAAACCAATCCATATGCCTCTTGGGAATTCAATCTCATGTGGCCAACAATATGGATGTGGCAAGTTTTGAAAGGTCTCCCATAAACATTGTCAGCTATGTCTTCAGCAGTCGGACATCTGTTCGAAGTTTTATTTACGCCTATTCGTCGCGGGGACGGAGCATTCATGTCTAAATGCTGTGCACTAAGCACGTTGGAGGGGATTACAACAAGCCCGTGATGCAAGACACTGCAGCAGTGCAACTGCCTTTTCAGCACCAACAGCTCCGGACAGCGACCGGCATAGCTGAATAGTCAGGATGTCTTGGAGGAGCAGGTGTCTAAACACCCATCCCTTTCTGAGCGCACTTTCTCAACACATACGAAGCTGGCAGGTCATGAAGCACACACGGAATACTTTTGGGGAGCTTTGAAAGCCAGAAAGTCACAAGTCAGAACTGCAACTTACCCCAACTGCTCGCCGTCCGGCCAAAAAACTCCCCGGTTCTTGAGTTCCAGATACTCTCCTTCCATCCTCCCTTGTGCTCATCCTTTGCCATTTTCAGATCTTTTAGGAATTAGAGCGATGCACTCAACAGCTTCAAATGGGACGCGGCAGAATGTAGCGTCAGAGCTTGTTGCACAAGTTGCTAAACTGGCACGTTGCGTCCTTGCGCTACTATAATAACTCGACTTGTTGTGTGCTCTACCCTTCAAAACAAAGTTAGAAATTCAACGACAACGCCGAGAACTGAGGTGGGTGGTGTTACCGGCTAGCAGCTATCTCATGTCAAAGGACCGTCCACTGAACTCTTGGGCATATCACTAAGCTAACTCAAGCCCTCCAGCTACAATACTCAACATACCGCAGGGTTTCAAGGAGTGATGCAGAACGGTTGCAATACTGCGGTAAACCAAACTCTGGCTCAGTTGACTGCCTCTCTCTCTCTCTCTCTCTTCCTCACCTCCCCCTCCCTCTCCCGCTCCCTTCCCCCTCCTTCTCCATGGCATCTTGCGCCCCCTAGCTAGCACCCCCTTCTCGGTACGCTTCAAGCACCTTTACCTCAGCCAGTGACAGATCAGTGCGGCTCCTAGAGAGCCCGCCCCCTAGCAACACTGTACTTTCCATAATCAACGGGCAAAGCCACCAAAAGCTTTTTTGACAGTCAGACCTTTCGGCCAATCCCTGAAGAAAACCCTCTTCACACCTGCATGTGCTACATATGTTCCTTGACGTGCAGAGCGTATCACGGAAAGCCCGCTAATAGCCTGGCCATGTGGCTAGACTGTCAAGGCGTATGAATGGCTGCTTTAACAACTGTACTTACATAAGAGAGTATGGTCTTGTCCATGGCATGTCTTGTCGACAAGCGCCTTGGCAGATCACCTCAAGCTCCACTGAGACTCAACAGTTAGGCCTACTGTAGATAGATCACCCAGCCAAAGTGTGAAACCAGAACAGCTTACAGAATAGGGCCTACATATGAGAAACTGGGTTTGTGGACTGGACGATGTTACATGAAGAGACCTCTGCTGCCTACTCTTGTGAGCCTTTTTCCATGTGAGTTCTGACTACGCTGGGAATGTGAATCGAGCAGAAGCTTACAGGTGGCAAGACCAGGCTATAACTTCTGACAAAAGCTCTGCCTGCCACGCACACAGTCACCTCTCCAGCGAAAGGTGCCTTTCAAGTATAGCACGGCTCCCGGCTGCAACCTAATGCTACCCAAGGCCACAGCACCACGCCACCTTGCCACCACAGCAGGCCCTTAGAGCCACTGACCTCCCTGAACCTTGGAGCACAGGTACCCAGTCCTGGATTGTCTGGATCTCTGCCAACACCAGTCACGGCAGGCCTCTGGCTCTCCAGAGGTCACGTCTAAACTCAGGGACGGATTACCAGACGTCACCACCACGCCCCCCTCCTCCTCTTCCTCCTCCTCTCGTATAGACTTCTGTTCCTTCTTCCTTCTGTTGTCCGTCCTACGTCCTATTAGTGGGGACGGTGGAGTACTGTATGAGCACTGCCCTCCCATGGTCAAAACAAACATTGCTTTATTTGCAAACTTTGTCCCACAGTGTTATGCCGCTGGTCCCATGACATAAGTGACTTTGCAAACAAGGTGAAGTGTCAGTCATCTGAAGACTGCCGCAACCTATCCCTTCTACTTCTCTCCTTGTACACTTGGTAGGTCGTGCTAGGTGTACACAATTGGGACAGTAAGGAAAATTGGTCAAAATAAACACTGCTGTAAGCTTTAGTGATGGTAGTCCCAGGAGTGTTTTTAAACATGGTGTGGACCAAATCATCTGTAAGAGAAAGCTTTACTACAGTACAAGCATTTACAAGTTGCACATAAGTACTGTATGTTTTCACACTTTATGGAGAAAGGGAACGCATAACGTTAAAATAATGTGAAGGCCAAAAACATGAAAAGGAAAAAAGAACATTCAGCAGTCATGGTAGTCCTATTCATTATATAAAATTTATTTCATGACGATATCAATGCAAATATAGCACTACAGTGATTTCCAAGGTACACCGTATCTTACCATATCAATATATTATGGCACTCATAGTATGGCCACCTTTTTAAAGTAGACACGCAAAGCCGACAGCTTCTGTAAACTATGTTTCTCAAGAATACTTAAGTTACCCTTCATCGTAATAAATCATGACTAGATGATTACTTACTTTTACTACAAACTGGGCACGAATTATTATGGATCGGGATTATAGTCCCAATCTCACTGATTTATTTTTTTGTCTTTTTTTTGTCTTTTTAATGATTCCTCTAAGGAATCCCTGCATGCATTGCACCTGCCCCCTTTTTTCCTTTTATGGTCGTCTTTCCTGTTGGCCTATGTTCTGTGGTTTGACTGTGTAGTGGAGGAATGCTATAACCTTTCAGTAATCTCTGGATGTGTGTGTGTGTGTGTGTGTGTGTGTGTGTGTGTGTGTGTGTGTGTGTGTGTGTGTGTGTGTGTGTGTGTGTGTGTGTGTGTGTGTGTGTGTGTGTGTGTGTGTGTGTGTGTGTCTGTGTTAGCGTGTTTACGCTGTCATGACTTGAAGCCCAATGGAACAGGCCTATCGTTTGGAGCACAGCTACCAAAACGGTTGCCTTGAACTTGGTGGTGGTGGTGATTGGTGGTAGGTGGTGAAGGTTGTGGTGTTAGTGTGAAATAACTAAGATACTCTGTCACCGCGGATTGCACTGTCTTCTTCCTTCTCAACGTCCCCAATGTCTCTGTAATAGCGTCTCTTGAACTGCCCTGTACATGTGGGTGCCGCTAACTATTATTGGGAAAAATAACAACAACACTGAGAACAACCACCACGTTATAACAACCAAGAAACATTCATGTGCCCAGAGTACATGTACAGAAGTCTCCACTCCTTAGGTATTACTACAAACCCATCATCCCACTTGGCTTCAAAATAAAGGGAAATAATAATAATAATAATAATAATAATAATAATAATAATAATAATAATAATAATAATAATAATAATAAATCAGATTCATAAACTGAACAACAGCAAGAGAAAAAAAGTGGTCACATCATCAAGGAAATGCTTTCCCCACTGATAACAACAGTTGTAAGTTCAAGATAGCAGCAACGTATTCCAAAAATTTCAAAACAAATGATCAAACCCAGTTGGTCATACACTTGTACACACAAATAAAAATGTGTATTTAAAAAAAGGGTTTCAATGCAACAAGAGTAAGTAGTACCGCTTAAAGGGAGTTTTGCATAAATATAGCGTGAGATCGGTGGGTCTCGGTGTCTCTGTCCAGAGGGCTTGCCATTCACTGATTGAACCATTCAGTACAGTGTAGACAGGGTACCACAGATAAAACTACTAAATTCCTTTATAAAACAAATAAACACATTGTACTTTTTTATACATTATATGCTACAATATATTTATTGATTACAAATATGAAAGTGGAAATAATTGCTACATAATTTTTCAATACAGTTGTACATATCTATTTTACAGTATATTTTTTATTAGATTTGTCTGTTTCTTTTATTCTTAAGCCTATGCTATGTTTATTCATTATTTTTTATTTTTGTTTTGTGCGGATTGTTCCAGCATTCGGTTTGAGGTGAGTTACTGCATACTGCTTGATCAAATTCAGCAGGTGGTTTTATTGTCTGTGTGTGAACGACAGGTTGGATGACTAGGTTGTTTTTTGGGACTAGGGAGCATAGCTTCTGTGTGTGTGTGTGTGTGTGTGCGTGTGTGTGTGTGTGTGTGTGTGTGTGTGTGTGTGTGTGTGTGTGTGTGTGTGTGTGTGTGTGTGTTTGTGTGCGTGTGCGTGTGCGTGTGCGTGTGTGTGTGTGTGTGTGTGTGTAGGTCTACAATATTTCCTCAAAATGCAAACATGACTGTTGTGTAATGTATAAGACTGTGCCTGCACTGTGTATGAGAGATTTCACATGACTAGCTTGCTAGCATCTGTTTGATTCATTAATTAGCGCCCCCTATCTGTGGTGAGTATATTAACATATGATGTGGCCTTGCAAGGCGGCTGCCACATCACAGAACTGTTTGTTGTAACTGGTGATTTGCGTTAGCCTTACAGAAAGTTACATGAGAGACTGGCTTTGTACTGTATGCTAACATGTATCTGACACTGTACAATGATGCGAGTTTCCAGTTTGTAAAAAGCTACTTTTGCGCTCGTGTGAGATTTGAGTTTGTTAAAGCTGTTGCTGCAGTACTCCCTGTCTAGTATCAAATTAAAAGTCTCCTGGGCCTCTCAAGGTGCCTGGGGATTGTGAGCTGACCTCTCTTATGGAGAATTGTGATGACGGACTCACAGATTCACAGTCCAAGCCTTCCTGTATTCACATTACATTAGTGTTCAGAGGGAGAATATTGCTATGAAAACGACTTTGAGAAGTCGACAGAATATGCCTTCTTTTTCTCTCGTCTTCCCTCTGTATCGATGACTCTGTTAGGGAGTGTGAGTGTGAGTGGTGGTGGTGTGTGATTGTTAATTCTGACAGGTATTTTAGAGATATGTATATATATATATATATATTTATATATTCATAATTCTTAATACAAATACGGAAACTCTTAGGTAGTATATCCTTGTTTGTCATAGGCCCTCTGAAACTCCCCTTCCTCCCCACTCCCCCTGTTTGATTGGCATTTGAGTTCTCGAGACACTGAGGAAATCATTCACACTATAAAGAAGATCCAGCTGTTCAGAAACATCTGGGGACCACAGCGCACTGATTATCATGTCGTGTGTGTGTGTGTGTGTGTGTGTGTGTGTGTGTGTGTGTGTGTGTGTGTGTGTGTGTGTGTGTGTGTGTGTTTGGATTTGTTCATATGAATGTGTGGGAACCATTGCCTGTTTGTTACTGCATCCTATGTGCTTGGTTGAGGCGATGTTGCACTGCTACAATGGGACGCTAATGTTATGGCCAGATATTACACAACCTCCAACATCATCTTCCCCTTCCCTTCCCCTCTCTTGGCTTCCTGTCCCGCCCACCTTGCCTCCCTTCCTTATCATCAATACGTATCCAGTTGGTGAGACCGAGCAGACCCAGCAGACTTGAGTAGACCGGAGTATGGGGAGAAGTGGTGGAGGGGTAGTGATCAGTGGTGATCTACTGGTAGCACCCACTCACACACACGCACGCACGCACTCACTCACGCACTCACGCACTCACTCACGCACTCACTCACTCACTCACTCACCCACTCACTCACTCACTCACGCACTCACGCACTCACTCACGCACTCACTCACGCACTCACGCACTCACTCACGCACTCACTCACGCACTCACTCACTCACGCACGCACTCACTCACGCACTCACGCACTCACTCACGCACTCACTCACTCACTCACTCACTCACTCACTCACTCACTCACTCACTCACTCACACACACGCACACACGCACACACGCACACACGCACGCTCTCACTCACTCACTCTCTCTTTTTCTCACTCACTCACTCACTCACTCACTCACTCACTCACTCACTCACTCACTCACTCACTCACTCACTCACTCACTCACTCACACACACACACGCACACGCACACGCACACACACACACACACACACACACACACACACACACACACAGCAAAGATGCTACACCACATGTGAGGGGGAGTAAAGTAGAGGGTGTGATGTTTGGGAACAGGTCTAGGAACTGGGGGAGAGGGGAGAGGGGAGAGGGAGAGAGAGTCGGCATTATGGAGCTGTGGAGCTGTGAAGCTGGGTCCTCCTCTAGTACTGTATGATCAGTGGAGTAGGGGCCTTCCATCTAGACCAGTGAAGGGGGGAGCAGTGAGCAGTGAACAGACGAGTAGAAGAAAGAGAAGAGATGCGCAGACTTGACGGGAGGGAAAATGGCCACACTAGCTGCAGTTAGTTCCTCAAGCAGGGAGGGAGTCAGGTTTTGCTCCGATGTGCCTCTCCCTACCACCTCCCCCCACACACACCCCAAAACACTGATAGGTAGCGTCCTAAGAGCACAAGGGAGCACACCCTCCCACCCCCATCCACAAAAAACCCTCATCCGTCTCAGCCTTTCTCTACCTACAACACCTCTCACATTGGATGTGACTTGTTTCGGGACTTTTTGAAAGTTCATGATCAGGTGTCAAGTATGAAGAAGCAATGTTGTAAACTTAATTTCCCTTTCCTTTTCAGGTTTCATTGTCATTGTTTGTTTGTTTGTTTGCTTCACCTAATTGGTGAGAGTCAGTAGTTTTGAACAAGTAGTTCAGTAGTTTGTGTTTTTTGTCACACCATCCCTAGTCCTCTTCTTCTTCCTGCATTCAGTCATTATGGCACGTTTCTCTCTCACACACACACACACATACACACATACACTTCCAAGTAGTCAGTAGTCAACCGTCATCCCATCCCATCCCATCGCTCGGCCACTCAGTAACTGATTCTCTTTGTTTCCCGTATTATTCCATACATTGTCTTTCTACTGTAAACTCATTTACTCTTGTTTATTCTTGTCTTGTTTGTTTACTTCCCTTTTGTTTTAGCGAGTCTGGTGGCGGTATGGGGGGGGACAGTGCAGCCATCAAATGGCCGTGTCCCACACCACAGCCTGCGGCCGTTGGCAGGGCGGCGTGCCCGTCTTACGGGGCTCGGGGGTCCGTCGCCAGCTGGGCAGGATGGGCATGCTGTCCTGCTTGCACAGGCTCTTGTCGGGCCGCCGGTGGGCCTTGATCTCCTTGCACAAGCAGCGCTTCCTCTCGATCACCTCCAGGAGCTTGCCGTCGCGCTGTGCCGCCTGGCTCGCCGCGAGGCCGCCGCCCATCCCTGCCGCCGCAGCCGCCGCCGCGGCCGCCGCTACGGTGCCCGGCACCAGTCCGCTGGACGTTGGGATGACGATACCGCCCGGAGTGGTGGTGGCGGCACTATCCCTACTGCCCCCGGTGGCCGGAGGTTGTCCCTGCGCCAGCTGAGCCAGGTGCTGGAACTGGAGCTGCAGGTGGTGCTGCTGGAGCTGCTGCTGGAGCTGCTGCTGCTGGTGGCGGGTCAGGGAGGGGCTGCAGGAGCCTTGGCCCGGGACGGGGGCCTGACTCTGGGCTGCTGCAGCTGCCGCTGCTGCTGCTGCCTGGGCTGCCACCGCCTGGGCCTGGGCTAGAGCCTGGGCCTGGAGCTGAGGAGAGGAGGGAGGAAGAGGGGAGAGTCAGGTAAAGTCAAGTTGGGTTCAGAGTTTTGAATAATTTAACATTTTTTTCATGACCCTCTGATGTAAAAGATGGAAACACCTGTCAAAAAACTACTGTATCAAGAGGCATGACAAAAGGAAGGAAGGGAGAGACAAAGATGGAAGACGGGTAATGGGGAAGAGGAGATGATGGGAGGAGAAAGAGAGTGAAGAAAAGAACTGATGAGAGGTGAAGTGAAAGAAAACAATTATTCAGTTGTGTATGAACTTCATTTTGCTACACCATGTACATTAATGACAGACTTGTAGGCCTACAGATCGACAGAGATAGAGACAGACAAACAGTTTTTATAATGCGCCAACTCTGCAGTACCCGAATACCATATTCATTCATCAGAAAATAGAAGCACATCACAGCTTAGCTTAGGTACAATACAGAGATGAATTACTACATGATACGGCGTTAAAATCAAAGGGTCCATTTTATAATCCTTACAAAGGGACAGTGATCCCTTTGGGAATGCGGATGTGTGATCCACAGAAAGCCGAGTCTGTGCGTGAGTATGCATGTAATAATGCCGGCTCTGTCTAAGAGCACCGCCCATGTTGGAATAGCAGAGAAAGAACTTCCTAAACTGCTGGATGGTGCCAAAAGTGTTTTGGGCGTGTGATGGGCGTTGTTGCCAAGTTTGGACACCAGGGGGTGCCATTGCTGCAGCCACACTCTCTAAACTCCCTGCCGTGTGAACGAAGGTCAAATGAGCATACACAGTCTGTCTCTGCGGCACACACACACTTTTTTGCTTTTGCACAGACTCACACACACACAAACACACACAGGGCATGCACACACACACAGGCACAGTCACGCTCGCACAAACAACACACAGACACGCGCGAACACACACAGCAGACTCCACACTGTCTCTTTGTCACACACTCTCACACACTCACAGGCATACGCACGCGGTCTGTCTCTGCGGCACACTCCGACTGCGTCAGCATCTGAGCCTCTGCCAAGAGACAAGCGAATGAAGAGCAGAGCAGAGCAGAGCCATTCCACATCAACTCTCTCTCACTTTCTCTCTCTCACTCTCGCTCTCTCTATCATCCTCTCTCTCTCTCTCTCAGTCCCTCCCTATCTCTCTCTCTCATTCTCTCCCTCTCTCTCTCATTTTCTCTCTAATTCTCTCCCTCTATCTCTCTCACTCACTTTGTATCTCTCTCTCTCTCTCTCTCTCTCTCTCTCTCTCTCTCTCTCTCTCTCTCTCTCTCTCTCTCTCTCTCTCTCTCTCTCTCTCTCTCTCTCTCTCTTCATCTCTCTCTCTCTCTCTCTTTCTCTCTCCCTCTCTCTCTCTCTTTGTAGGCTAGCCGTGGATCTATCTTCATCACCATACCCTCATTGACCCTCGGCAGGCAGTTCGAAAATAGCTGCACAGCCACATGTGCGTCTCTGCCGACAGTAGAGGTAGCTGTTGCTAGGATAGAAACAGCAACACAGGTGCTGAATAAAAACAGCATGAAGATCAATATAGAGATGCCACTAGTAATCGCAAAGCTAGCAATAGTGCTACCACTACTAGTAGTAATAGTATATATATAACATTGGCAAATGTCAATATTAGTATTGAACGTTAACGGCATGAAAGTCAATATCAATGTTAGTGATGATGGTAATTGCAGTGGAAGTACAGTAGTAGTAGTAGGCTAGAAGTAATAGTAGCAGCAGTAGTAGTATTAGTAAGCTAGTAGTAGTAGTAGTAGTAGTAGTAGTAGTAGTAGTAGTAGTAGTAGGCTAGTAGAAGTAGTAGTAGTAGTAGTAGTAGTAGTAATAGTATCAACACACATTATAGTAATCAATAAGGTGGAAATCTCACTAAAGTCAGTTACTCTGATAATTCTGCCCATAAACCAACACCCTTTAAAATACCACACAACTGCACAACTGATCGAACCCATATTTCGTGGGGAGAAGGGGAACCAAGGTAAAGGGCCAACAAAGTTTTTTTCTTCAACCTCCAAAATCAATATTTGTTGTTATTGCTCGTTACAAACGTCATATACAACAATTTCATGAAATGTTGTATTGCAGCGGCACTATATGTGAGAGTCAATGGCTCAGAGCTTGTTTTTCTGAGTAGAGGGAGAGCCCCTTCTGTTACACCGTATTGTACAGCGGTCAATATCTGCCTCTATTGTATTACAGTCCTATAAATACAGCAGCGGGATGAGCTGGGATCCAGAGGACTCTGGAGGAGAGGAGGAGGAGGAAGATGAGGAAGAGCAGGAGATGAGGAGGAAGAAGGGGAAGAGGATGAGGAGGAGGAATAGGAGGAGATGAGGAGGAGGAGGAGGGGAGCCCATCATCATCACTGCAGGGCTTTGGCCCGATTTAAACCCTGTTGTCAAGGTACAGAAGACACACACACACACACACACACACACACACACACACACACACACACACACACACACACACACACACACACACACACACACACACACGTATATACGTGTATACTGTACACTATACAGTACATGTATGAGTGTGAACATGTGTATGCGTGTATGCATGTATATGTACAAGTGCATGTGTTGACCGTACGTGTGTGAGTGTGTGTGTGTATGTAAATACACTATATGCACTGCATATATAGTAGTCTATTTTCAAAAATATATATAGTATAATGTGCTGTATGTGGGTTGTGTTTGTATGTGTGTGTGTGTGTGTGCGTGTGTGTGCGTGTGTGTGTGCGTGTGTGTGCGTGTGTGTGTGATGGCGTAGAGTGTGCTGCATGTGCTGGGGTAGTGGATCACATCTGGCCTGTCCAGGCCTCTAACTATAGAACAATCACACTGGCTCCCTGTGACCTGAATACAACATCTCCTCTCCTCTCCTCTCCTCTCCTCTCCGCTTGGCTTACGCCTCAGCTCCCTCCGCTGGTTCAGCTTGAGTGCCTCTACACTCATAATCAGCAACATGATTCAGAAGCAAGACGAGGAGGAGGAAGCAAAACAACAACAACAACAACAACAACAACAACAGCAGCAACACATTATGCCACTCCAGAAAAAACAACGTTGTCTTGCTTGTTAACAGTAGCAAAATGGTGAAGACTCATACGGAAAAGGTTATGTTTGACATGAACAGTGCTAACGGCAGGGTCATTTCATGCTGAGGCATAATGATGATATACATATTGGATTTTACAGTCATAATTCAACTCTCAGTCTGAATTTACAGCAAACATAGTGCTGGTGCTATTCTCTGAGTTGAACTAACACTGGAATACTACCGCATGTACTGTGGAGAGTTTTAGATTGTGCCAATACAGAGACAGACAGGGCCGGATTAAGATGGCCTGGGGCCCTTAGGCTACAGGTTGCTGTGCCCCTGGCCCAAGGAGACCAATTTCGCGACAAATTTACATAGTGTTTTCTATGAGCTAGGAAAATTTTTCACTTTTGACCAATCAGGGCCCCCCTGGCAGGTGGGGGCCCCTAGGCTGCAGCCATATCTAGCCTGTGTGTAATCCGGCTCTGGAGACAGACAGGTATTGATAACTGGAATGATACATAGTGTGTCCATTGAGTTGTAGTTACAGTAATAGCAGCCGCACCTATTAATGACAGACAACTTTTAGTATTATCGATGAACTGAATTTTAGTCATGGCAGGTGTGTGTGTGTTTGTGTATTTGGAGTGCATGTGTGTGGTGCATATCTGTCTATGTACATTTCAGTGTATGTTCTCTGTGTTTTGGTGTGTGTGTGTGTGTGTGTGTGTACCCCTTAAATCCTCTACTGTATTCCTCTCACGTGTGTGTGTGTGTGTGTGTGTGTGTGTGTGTGTGTGTGTGTGTGTGTGTGTGTGTGTGTGTGTGTGTGTGTGTGTGCAGCAGTGCATCACGTTACCTGTATTCTCACCTGGCTGAGGGCATCCTTGGCGGGGAGGCTGCTCTGCCTGTGGACGTCCCCTCCCCCCACCTGCCTCACGCCAGACGTAGAGGACGACCTGCCCAGCCGCGCCAGCTCTGTAAACACACACACACACACACACACACACACACACACACACACACACACACACACACACACACACACACACACACACACACACACACACACACACACACACACACACACATTTCAGTACAGTGGAAATGATCAATGCATCTCTCCGTAGTATACATTTATTGCACTAAGCGTCAACCCCGTAAAATGGGAGTCATTCAATTACAGTGCATTTATATTAATTGATGGAAGACTTTTATCGATTCGTGTGTAATAAATACTGCATGATGAAATTCGCTAATGTGTTTGTGACAGCAAATAACACTGTCAATGGCTGTTTAAAGATTCGGAGTGTGTGGATTCCAATAGTATGGGGATATATGAGAAAATAATCAAAATAATGTGAATATAACTTTTTTCCGGAATCTAATCTATAAGGCTGTCACCAACATAAAGTATGACCACACATAAAGATCCTAAAAGTAAGATTTCAGATTTGTATTCTATTTTTTGTTTTTGTTTGCATATCCTTTTGTCCTGTATGTGCAATGCTACTTGAAACCACAGTACAATTACGTATTGCATTGTACTTTTTGTTAAATGTCTCACAGTACAGTATATGGCAAAATTGTGAGTTTCATGTTTTATATTTTTATCTTTCTTAAGTGCCATGGCGCATGAAATGTGCCAAACAAATGAACGTGTCATGCATTCGTATTAAAACCCTGATCATGCTTTAGCCCATCCTTTCTCATCACGCTTTATTAATAGACCAGGAGACAGGTGGTGGATGATAGTGTAGGGGTAAGCTATCTGAATTCACCTCCGTTGCGACAGGCGGGGAAGGTCTGGCAGGGCAAGGGCACCCCTCCTCCTCTGCTGAGTGCCCTGAAGCCGGGAGGCCCGTCGGCCCCCGCCAGGCTCTCGCTGTGGCCAAAGGGCCGGCCGGGGGCGCGCACGGGGATGCCCGAGTGACCCCCGCGCAACCCCAGCACCAGGTCGTCCTTCTCCCGCCTCAGAAGACCATCTGCGCTGCCGTTCCACATGCCGTCTTCTAAGGAGGAGGAGGAGGAGGAGGAGGAAGAGACAGGTGGAGAGAGGGGGAGAAAAAAGGGGGAGGGGGGTTGGTTATGGGGAGGAGAGATACAATGAGAGGACAGAGAGAGACAAAGAGACAGAGAGACAGAGAGAGAGTTGCAGGGGGGAGAGAGGAGGGGCGAGGTGGTGGCAGAAGAGAGGGAGAGGTGGAGGGGAGAGAGAGTTGAGAAGAAAGGGAGTGAGAGAGAGGGACAGAGGAAGGGGGAGAAATGGAGAGAGAAACAAAGACAAATAAGCAGAGAGATAGAAAGGGTGAAGTAAAGGAGAGGGAAAAAGGAAGGGGTGGAAAAACGTGAGGCAAATCCAAAGAGACACAGTGAGAGAGAAAATGTGAAAACATGTGAGTGAGGGACAGCGAAAGAGCAAGAAAATAAGAAAGAGAAAGAGAGTGACGGAAGATGAAAGAGACAGGCAGAGAGCAAAATAGTCACAAACACAGAAGGAAAGCGGAGACGTTAGCAGACAGGGGCATAGTAGTAGTCGTAAAAAATGACTGAGACATGCTTTTATTTTGCTATTCCAGGATCAGTGCGAGCTTAAAAAGAGTGAATCGCTCATCTGAGGACTACTCTCATGGCCCCCCTACATCAAAGCTCTTTGGTCTTTCGCGTCTCCCATTCACATCGATAAGAGACAGGCAGCCAAAAATAATACACTGGTGTAAATATAGATGCCACTGCTACGTCTCTCTGTGTAACAACAGCTCGTCTGTTTTCATCTGGGTAAC
Source organism: Engraulis encrasicolus (assembly GCF_034702125.1). Classification (NCBI taxonomy): domain Eukaryota; kingdom Metazoa; phylum Chordata; class Actinopteri; order Clupeiformes; family Engraulidae; genus Engraulis; species Engraulis encrasicolus. The sequence goes on from NC_085863.1 coordinate 37,476,988, forward strand.
GTTTTGATGTTTTGGAATACATTTTTGGCTCCTTCACCGCGCTTCGCAAGTTTAAAAAAGCATTTTGAGCGAGTTGAAACCATTTAAATAGACCTAACACACCTTCACGTCACCATTGTATCTTCTGAGAAATCGCGAAGCTGTTTGCAAAGTATGATACACACAGAGGTGTCAAAAAATCTGGTTCACAAATAAATACAAAAATCTGCGACAGTTTCCTTCTAACACTGTTGATTTCTCTTACTAGTCTATTTGTCTTGAGCACATATTACGATCAGGTGATTCAGAGGTGGTTGGATCAAATTTGTGGCAGGGTTTTTACTATCTGAACACGGGTTTGACAACTCTCCTCACACATATCTGTAAAATATATCTACTGTATAGATAGATATACATGTATCTTACATATACTGTATATCTACCAATCCCATGTATCCACTTACTCTCTGTCTCCCGGCTGCCGTGGCTGAATGACAGCTTCCTGTGCATGGGCCAATAGGGAACGTCGTCCGGCAATCCGAAGCCTCCGCTCCCGTCCCAGGGCACGAAACCCGCCTTGCCACCTTGCAACGACGAAGGCCCACTCCCTCCACCTCCACCGCCACCACCTTTCGAACCCGACTCATGATGTAGAGAGGGCATATGCGATCCTCCACCACCCCCACGGAGGCTGTCGTAGGCAGGGGGCTTCCGGAAGCCCACGGAGGGGTACGTCCAGAGCAGCGGGCTGTCGGCAGGCGGAGGCTTGTAGGCGGGCAGGCCGCCGTGCGAGTGGCCGTGGGGTGTGTGGGAGCGGTGCATGTGTGGCCGCGAGTGCGGCCGCTGCTGGGAGGACGACGACGACGAAGCAGAGGCGGAGGTAGACGAGGAGGGGGGAGCAGGGGAGGGGTTGCTGGAGGTGGTGCATGGGTCTGGCAGGCTGGAGGGACCCGAATCCCTGTCCCTGTGACTGTGGCTCTCTCTGTCCCTGTGGCTCTCTCTGTCCCTGTGACTCTCTCTGTCCCTGTCCCTGTCTCGATCTCGGTCGCGCTCCCGCTCCGACTTGTCCGACTTGAGCAGGAAGCTGACGGACTTGCCCTCCTTGCCCTGCGTGGAGGTGCCCTGTGAGGAGGAGCCCCCGGTCATGGAGGAGGAGGAGGCAGTGGCCGCTGAGGTGGAGGTGCCCGTCGAAGAGGACCCCGAGCACTTGTCCTTCTCCCTGCCGTCCCTCTCCCCCTTCTCCTTGTCGTGCTTGCGGTACTGGTGGTAGTGCGAGGGCCGGTGATGCGGGTGATGGTGGTGGTGGTGATGGTGGTGGTGCGAGTAGGGCGAGGAGGACTTGGAGGACGGTGGCAGCGGGGTGGAGTGACTCCGCGCCCTCAGCCCCGGCGCCGGGCCCAGCTCCCCCCGCGACTTGTCGTCCTTGGAGGAGGAGGACGAGGAGTCCTTGGAGGAGGGCGGCAAGCTGGATGGGGCTCCGCTCCCGGAGGAGGAGGACTCCCGGGCGCCCTTGGAGCCCGAGGAGGAGGAGGCAGCCGTGGTGCTGGTGGAGGCAGAGGTGGAGGAGGAGGTGCCCTTGTGGGCCGCGACCCCGCTGGAGGCTGCGGCGGGCTGGGGGAAGGCCAGCAGAGGGGGCTTGTGCTGGAGCAGGTTGGGGAAGGGCGCCGGGATCTTGGTGGCGCTGCTGACGCCGCCGCCGGAGTCCTGCTCCGATTTGGCGCCGCCCTGCAGGAGGAAAGGTGTGGGTGCGCGCGGCGGGTGCGGGCTGGAGGATAACGGCACGGGGGTGGAGGAGGCCGAAGAGGACGTCGAGCAGGGCAAAGGAGACGAGTGGGAGATGGACACGGCCGTCTTGGGCTTGGAGGAGGAGGAGGACGACGAGGCAGCGCACGAGGGGGAGGAGGAGGAGGGGCGAGGCAGGGGCGAGGAGGAGGACGAGCTGTGGTGGTGCGGATGGTGCGGGTGGTGGTGGTGATGCGGGTGGTGATGATGGTGGTACCCGCCACCGCCACTACCGCCGCCGCTTTTCGAGGCCTTGAGCCGCTCTTGGTGCCGCTCGTGGTGCCGCATCTGCAGGCGCCGCTGCGCCGCCTCGCGGTCCTCGGGCAGCGGGTACTTCATCTCCTCGTAGATGGCCTCGCCCGGGTCCGAGTCCGAGTCGGGCGTGGTGGCCGAGGGCGTGAGCGGGGGCTGGGGCGGGTGCGGCGTGGCCGTGCTCTCCCGCGTGAACACCTGGCCCACCATCTCGATGTAGACGGGCTCGTCGTCGCCCATGATGCCACCACCTCCGATGACCTCGGGCCCCCCGGCGCCTGGCGAGGGGTCGCCGGTGGCCTGGAAGGGGAGCGGCGTGGCCGGGGGATGGATGCGGGGCAGCGGGGGGTCGAAGGACAGCTGGGTGCTGGGGCTCCGCTTGGGCTTCAGTGGGGGAACCTTCTTGCTCATGTCGCCCGAATCGGACTTCTTCATGGCTGGGGTGGGGAGAGAGGAGAGGAGAGGAGAGGAGAGGAGAGGAGAGGAGAGGAGAGGAAGAGAAGAGAAGAGAAGAGAAGAGAAGAGAAGAGAAGAGAAGAGAAGAGAAGAGAAGAGGAGAGAAGAGGAGAGAAGAGAAGAGAAGAGAAGAGAAGAGAAGAGAAGAGAAGAGGAGAGAAGAGGAGAGAAGAGAAGAGAAGAGAAGAGAAGAGAAGAGAAGAGAAGAGATGTAAGTCTCCTGTCAACGTTCTCATGTGCAGCACAGCACTCATTCTCACAGTCCCTGAGAAGACGCAGCCTTTTACATCAGCCCAGAATTAGCGCTTCAGATAAAAATCATTATCTTGCTCTGAAACTGTGCAAGTGTGTGAGTGTGTGTATATATAGGTGTGTGTGTATGTGTGTGTGTGTGTGTGTGTGTGTGTGTGTGTGTGTGTGTGTGTGTGTGTGTGTGTGTGTGTGTGTGTGTGTGTGTGTGTGTGTGTGTGAGAGAGAGAGAGATAGAGAGAGAGGAGAGAGTGTGAGATAGACACAGTGTGTGTGCGTGCATGTGTGTGTGCGTGCCGTGCATGTGTGCGTGCATGTGTGCGTGTGTGTGTGCGTGCGTGCATGTGTGCGTGCGTGTGTGTGCGTGCGTGTGTGCGTGCGTGTGTGCGTGCGTGTGTGTGTGTGCGTGCGTGCATGTGTGCGTGCATGTGTGCGTGCGTGTGTGCGTGTGTGCGTGCGTGTGTGCGTGCGTGCGTGCGTGTGTGTGTGCGTGTGCGCTTGCATGCGTGTGTGGGACTGTGTTGTGTGCACAGCACTGTCAGAACAAAAAACTGGCGCGAGAGAACTCTGCTGGAAATGGGCTGGGAATCACTGATCTAAGGGCTCAGTAATCAAACGTGAGCCCCCCTAAAAGCAGTTGAGAGAAACCGGAGGAGCATGAGGATGAGAGGCAAAGAAACGAGGGAGAGGAGGCACGGAAAGGGAAGAAAAAAACAAGCGATAGAGCAGAAATGGGTCAGAGGGATTGAGGAGTGGCTGAGATCAACTACAGCTGTGAAGCTGAAAGATGAGCTGAGGAGAGGATGAGGAGGAGAGGTGATGTAATGGAGGATCCTGGGTCAGGTCAGGCGAGGTTATTAGACTAACGCACCTGCTCCTCCCCAAGATCTAACAAACTGGAGATGGGATGTGGAGGAGTGTATGTGAAGGGGGTCGGTGCGTGTGTGTGTGTGCGTGCGTGCGTGCGTGTTAGAAGGGATGGAGAGGAGGGTATCACAGGTTGCCAGGGAAATACTATCATTTATAAACACATCAACCTCCACACATAGACACAGATAAGACACCCACACAAACACATCTCTCTTTAATGTGCAAAGGTTAGCAAAGGTTAAAGTGTTATCACACACACACACACACACACACACACACACACACACACACACACACACACACACACACACACACACACACACACACACACACACACACACACACACACACACACACACAGATGTATGCATGCAAACATACGTACACACACAACATACATACATACAGTTCGTATATGCCACACACGCACAAAAAGATACTTCGGGATAACTGTTCTCACTCGCATTCACTTTACTTTCTCTCATTTGTTTTCTCTCGCTTTCTTACCATTCTTCTTGTCTCCGTGTTTTCCAGACGAGTGCGACTGGCCAGACTGTGGCTGGGGCAGCGGTGGTGGTGGCGGCGCCTCAGGCGGGTGAGGGTGTCCACTTCCACCACCTCCCCCTCCCCCTCCTCCTCCTCCTCCTCCCCGCCCCAGGGACAGAGGCAGGGGTAAGGGTAAGGGTAGGGGCATGGGCGGGTGCTCCCCCTGCGGTGTGGAGCTCAGCCGGGTGCTGGGGTGCCGCTTGGGCTTGGTGGGCGGGCAGCGGCCAGCCTGGTGAGTAAGTATTAAGGTTACTGGTAAG
>NC_085863.1:37488881-37491381 GCF_034702125.1 Engraulis encrasicolus
ATGGACGCTCATTAGTGCAACTGCCAAAGCTAAAACCTTTTCTCCCTCTCTCTTCCTTTCTCACTGTGCCTCCCTCTTTCTTTCTTTCTCTCTGCCTCTCCCCCTCTCTCTTTCCTTCCTCTTTTTCTTCTCCAATCTCTCCCTCCTGACCTCTCTCCCAACATCCCCCCCCTCTCTCTCTCTCTCCCCCTCTCTCTCTCTCTCTCTCTCTCTCTCTCTCTCTCTCATCCTTGCTCTTTTTCTTCACCATTCTTTCTGCCTTTATCTTTTGCTCTCTCTCTCTCACTGCATATGTCTCTTTCCATATATCTCCCTCCTTCTATCTTCATCACTCGTTCCCTTTTCTCCATCTTTGCATTTGGCTCATTTGGCCAATGCTGAAAGCTCCCTCGTGCTCTCTCTCTCTCTCTCTCTCTCTCTCTCTCTCTCTTCGCTCCATCTCCTTCTCTCTTCCCATTTCCATTTCCTCCTCTCTCTTTATCCTTCTTTCTCATTTGTATACCCTACTCTCCGCACTCCTTACTGCTGATCTAAACCACCACAGCCTGCTGCCAAGTAACATACATCTCATTTTCTGCTTGCTCCTTGGAGTATACGTCACACCACACAACGCCATGCTACCACACCACAGAACAGCACAGCACAGCACACCACACCACACGTATTCTCATTTGTTTTGCTTACTCCTTAGAGTACACACCACACCACCATGCCACACTACCACACCACACCACACCACACCACACCACACCACACCACACCACACCACACCACAGCATACAATGCCACACCACGCCACACCACACCACACATACATCTCATTTTTTTATTACGTACTCCTTAGAGTACACACCACACCACCACTGCCACACCACACCACGCCACATCACGGCACGCCATGTGGTCTCTCAGGCGAGAGCACGCGTGTGTGACAAGTCTCAAGGTCATGCTTGTAGAAGGAGGACCATATGGCGGGCCATACCGCTACACTGGGATACTGGGACACTGGGAGAAGCACACACGATACGAGTGGCCCACATACCCATACCATTAACGCTACTGTTCCCAAACTGGGGGTCAAGAACCCTAGGGAGTACTGAAGGGTGTGTCACAGACAAAAGGGAGATTGCATAAAACAGGAAATCCAAATGTTAACAACTAACAACTGCCTGATTCCATATATTCCAAAATATTCTAAAGTCCAAAAGGGGGTCCCTGCTGAAAAAGTTTGGGAACCACTGCCATTAAAACCCTTTGAGGAGTACCATCACAAATATGTGATTAGAATTTTACCCAAATTTTGAGTTCTCATTATGATGTCATAAGGACTTTGCGTGATTTTTAACACAGACTTCTATGGGAGCTGTAGAGTATTCAAGTAAAATTCTAGAAGAACCTGGGGAAATTCCTTACTCCTCAAAGGGTTAACCAATAGGAGTCGGGAGAGAAATAACTGGCAACCAGCAGAAACCTCCTCAGCCTCTAACTCCATATCAATCTCTCAGCCTCAGCAGTGGTAGAAGTATTAGCAGTCAGGGACAGTGGTTGTGGATAGCTAGAGGTGTGTGTGTGTGCGCGTGTGCGTGTAAACGCATGCTTGCGAGCGCGCAAGTGTGTGTGTGTGTGTGTGTGTGTGTGTGTGTGTGTGTGTGTGTGTGTGTGTGTGTGTGTGTGTGTGTGTGTGTGTGTGTGTGTGTGTGTGTGCGCGCGCCTGCGTGTGTGTGTGTGCACCCGCGTGTGCGTGTGTGCCTGTATGTTTTATGGATGTGTGTGAGGGGACCAAGATGTGTGCGTGTGCTTTTGTGTGTGTGAGTGTGAGTGAGTGTGTGTGTGTGTGTGTGTGTGTGTGTGTGTGTGTGTGTGTGTGTGTGTGTGTGTGTGTGTGTGTGTGTGTGTGTGTGTGTGTGTGTGTGTGTGTGTGTGTGTGTGTGTGTGGGACGTGCACGTGGAGAGCTGTTTGCGGAGGCAGGGATGGCGGGGGTGGCACACATGCAGAAGTGTGCCAGGGGTTGTGCCACACAGAAGCACTCACTTTCTCTCCCTCTCTCTGTCCATCTTCCTCTCTCTCTCTCTCTCTCCCTCTGTCTCTCTAGCGCTCTCTTTTAGTCTCTCCCCAAGCTCCCTCAGTCTCTCTCTCTCTCTCTCTCTCTCTCTCTCTCTCTCTCTCTCTCTCTCTCTCTCTCTCTCCCTTCACACATACAGGGACTCAGAGCCAGCCCAAAGAAGCCATTCTGCTGTGATGTGAGTGGAAAACAAAGTAGGGCTGTGCAGTGCATTGGCAGGAGGCTGGCGGCACGGCGTATGCAATGTGATCTAGAGGTGAAACAAGAAAAAAAAACACCATCACACACAAGAACCCCTTATGCTACTGTGCAATACTGGTCTATATGCTGTTTTCCGTACAAGCATTATTGTACAGCCTACAAATCTTAGCTGATCTTCCCCAATACCCATACACATATTTACTTACAAAGCGATCGGAATCTTTCTCCAGTTGACA
>NC_085863.1:37496381-37498881 GCF_034702125.1 Engraulis encrasicolus
GGGACCACTTCAGTTACCTAAGAGGGGGAGGGAGGGCCAGAGAGGAGAGAGGTTGAACTCAGGGGTGCTGAGTAACGCTTAGCCTCAGCAGACTGCGAACTTTTCATAACAAAGCATTATGATATCTCCACAGTGAAATACTCTTCATGGAACAGAAAAACACATGTTTGTAATGAGTGCATCAGTTTGGGTCAAAAGCAGCAACTAAATCCTTAGTCTCTGTTGGCAACATAGTAGCCTACTTTTAATCACTGACATAATGAGATTGCTACAATGAAATACTCTTTGTAGCAGCACAAAAAAAAACGCAACACAAAGACTAGTAGATCAGATTTAATCAATTTGATTTTACATTCAATATCTAGCCGTTCATTGTCAGGGGAGTCATGAAAATACTGTCAGTTCTACAAGCTGTTAACAGTTATTGGACAGTGACCAATGGGGTGCATTGAAGCCTTTTCTAATCTCCCTCTCTGACGTCACAGCATGGACTCACTGCAGGTATGTGGGTCAAAATCACTGCTCCTGCTCCTGCGCTGCGCTGCACTGTGCTGTCTGAAAGCAGGTCTGAGATTTAATAGGGCTCTGCCAGCGAGAAGACCTCACTAATTACCTAATCTACCATACAGCAATCATACTACATCTGTGTGTTACACAATGAGCTGGTTTGGTGTGGATAGATACTGAGCACAAATGCCTGCATAATTGATCTGGATTTGAAATCTCTCAGAGGACATACTACCCACATGTAAACATTCATTTATCCATTAATATTCTATTGCAGTTAGAACCCTATTGCATATTTTGCTCGCTGGTGTTTTCTGCCTTCGGCAGCTCTTTCCAGGCAGCGGTGCCTTGACTTGCTCTAACTACTCCTCAACCCTAACTACTAAACCTAACCCTAAATGTAGACCTAACCCTGATCCTTATACCTCACCCTAACCCAAAAGCTAACCCTAATCCTTGTTTGGGTGGTGGTCCTTGCAGGCATTGTGTGACATGTTTAGTAGTTATTTCCAGAATGCATGCTGCCTTTTCACAAATGTTACCTTTTGCATGAACACTTACCACCACCATCAAATTCTAAGCAGGGCCTATTCATTATGACTGGGGAAACTGCACTTTTCATACTGTACATGTAAAGGGGGATCTTCTCAATTGAATTTCCAGCAATATACATTTAGCTGCAAAACTAATTTGGTAGTACCAGTAAATATTATTTAGTTAATATTCATGAAAGTGAAATATTCATGTTTGTAAATATTCACATTGGTAAATATTCATGAAAGGATCGTATTTGTCAGTAGACAGCACAGTTTCAATGAGCAGCATAGTTGCAATACCTACTCTGGCCACCATCCTACACAGTGCACATTTACAGTAAAGGTTGGAGAGCAAAAAAACAACAAAGATCTCAGTGGTAATTCTGGTTCTATCAGAGGCCGTTGACACAGGTTGAGTAGGGGTGCTATAGACTTTTTGGCCACATCCCTCCACAGTTGAGGGTAAGAATTGAACACATTCCAGGTGAAGACACTGGACAAAGGCTAACGGAAGTTTTGGAGTGAGGAGTTTGCACACTTAAAATCCCTTTTTTCCCTTGAATTTTCATTCCATGGCAGGATTACCTTTCTACCACTGTCTTCTTCAGATTCTCTACTATAATAAAAACGTAATCCTGCCATGGAATTAAACATCTCAAAGGAAAAAGGGATTTTAAGTGCAGACTCCTCACTCCAAATACACCTCTCTCTACACCCCACTCCCCCATACTTTTCACTTCTTTAAAAGTCACAGTGTGCTTTTGGCCAACGGGTGAGCCCAAGGTCGTGTGCTGTGTTGAGACATCATTGCGACAGCAGGAACAGTACGAACCTGCAAGCTGCTGTTTGAGCCAATGATGCCACCCTCTGCCACACGTATAAATAAAGTGGGAGCGCTCTGTTCTCCCCGAGAGCTTCCCCATCCACTCACACACACACAGCAGGGGAGCTCCCGCTCCGCTCCTCACATGTTTACAGTGCAGTTGGAGAAATCCTGCCTGGCTGCCTCTGCCTCTGCCTCTGCCTCTGCCTCTGCCTCTGCCTCTGCCTCTGCCTCGCCTCTCTGCCTTCCTCTATCTTGACTCGCCCGCCCGCTCGCCTGCCAGCCTGGCGAATATCTGAGTAAGCATGCAAACACACTGCCGCTGCACTGCACTCATCCTCCGTTTGTTCTTCCATTGGTATGTTCTTATGCACGCACGCACACACAACTGCATGCCCGCACACACACATGCTCGCATGCTTTGCTCAGGCCCCAGGCTGCCCGCGGCAAGCTTGTCTGTGTACGCGGGCCGTAATGCAGACTGTCACATGTGGCACGCGTGCAGCCAGCTAGGCAGGCGGGCAGGCAGGGAAGCAGGCAGGCAGGCGGGCATGCCTTCTGCACGGCCTCCCCAGGAGGAGGCAGCCCTTGTTGTGGGGCAGATCTTCCTCTTCTGTAGGGGGGGCCGACTGCT
>NC_085863.1:37501381-37521381 GCF_034702125.1 Engraulis encrasicolus
ACACACACACACACACACACACACACACACACACACACACACACACACACACACACACACACACACACACACACAGTTTACTGTATGAACAGTTACTGAATGAGGAGAATAGTAGTGGTGTTTGTGTCTATGCCTCAGTCTTTTTTTTGTGTTGTGTTTTTTGCCTGGGGTCTCACTCTAAAGCAAACAAACAAATAAATAAACAGACATAAAAACAAAACAAAATAAAAACAGAACAAAAATAAGGGAAGAGAATGCACAAAGCTTCACAGCTACAAAGTTTTACAAAAATACATACTAAGCCTACATGATTAAGATCCCAAAGCGGCCAAAATGCAAATTTCCACGTCTACACTCAAACTGTACAATTTGCAGAATACAACAGCTTTTGAACCCAACAGACCTCATACTGTGTACTGCAGCAGTACGAAAACAGGAATATTTACATCTAGGGGACATTTCACCACAAGTCTTGTATTGCTTTGCTTAATTCAGTCTGTGTGTGGTCTTTTTGCACCATGCAATTGCTTTTGGGCTGAGACGATCCTTATACAGTATGGCAGCTAGTTAGGCAAGAAAAGCAGACTAGAGTATTTAAATCTCCAGACACTGCTAGTCTGAAAACAGCCTTGAGTCAAACTGCTGCTGACTACTAGCTGTCTGCAAGAGACGAGTTATTTTCCAAAACGCTATAGCTACATCCATTTACGAAAACATATTTTTGTTCTGCTCAGTTAATATCCGTGAAATCACAGTTTTGCCCCAACTAGTATCAATTACCCTGGTGGTGCTTCTATTTTTTAGGAATTTAATTATAATTAAAATGCCTCCTTTTAGAACAGAGTTCTTCATTTCCATCTCTAGACACTGCTTGTCTAAAAACAGCCTGTGAAACCGCTGCTGACTTCTGGCTGTCTGCATGTGCAGAGTTATTATCCAAAATGCCATAGCTACATCCATTTTCAAAAACACATATTTTTTTGGACAGTAAATATCAGTGAAATCAATTCGTTTTTTTCCCCCCATTCGTTTCAATGACTAATTCCCAACGTTACATTAAAATCAAACGTGATGAAAATTGCATTGAATGGGTTTTATAGCGTTGTGGAAAAGAAGTCTTCATCTCCATCTGTAGACAGGGCTGGTCCAGAGAAACAGCCTTGAGTCAAAGCATTGCTGACTACTGTCTCTCTGTCTGCATGTGCAGTGGAGTGTCAGGGAGACTGTGGCGGACTGCATATACCCACTGACTACTCCCCTACTGCTCAGCATACAGCTCTCCGCATGAGGACTGAAAGATGCCCACTGTGCACAGTGTATGGTTGGAGAAAGAGAAGGATAGAAAAGAAAAAAGGAAGGGAAAGAGGCAATGATTATGATTGGAGAGTGACAGAGAGAAAAAAAAATGAGAAAAAAAGAGACAAGGATGGGGGAAGAGAGAGAGAGAGAGAGAGAGAGAGAGAGAGAGAGAGAGAGAGAGAGAGAGAGAGAGAGAGAGAGAGAGAGAGAGAGAGAGAGAGAGAAGGGGTGAGGATGTGGTGAGGTGAGAGAGGGGAAAAGAAAGAAAGCAAAAGAGAAAGTGAAACTATGAGGAGAGACAGAGAGAAGGATGGAGTGAGAGAGAAGTAGACAAATATAGAGAAAGAGTGAGTGAGTCACGGCGAGAGATGGAAAGAGAAGAAAATGAGGAAGAGTGTCTCTCCCTCCCCATCACTCTGTGGTCCCTAGCAACAGAACAGAACAGCAGCCCCAGAGTGGTGGGTGGGTGGGCGGCTGCCCTGCACAGCCTGCTCTATCACACACACACACACACGCACGCACGCACGCACGCACGCACGCACCCACACACACACACACACACACACACACACACACACACACACACACACACACACACACACACACACACACACACACACACACACACACAAACACGCGCACACACACACACATCTAGCTGGAGGATAGTTGATGGTGTGTGTGTGTGTGTGTGTGTGTGTGTGTGTGTGTGTGTGTGTGTGTGTGTGTGTGTGTGTGTGTGTGTGTGTGTGTGTGTGTGTGTGTGTGTGTGTGTGTGTGTGTGATAGAGCACCATGGAGAGAGAGAGCCGGAGAGAGAGAGCCAGAGAGAGAGAGAGAGAGAGAGAGAGAGAGAGAGAGAGAGAGAGAGAGAGAGAGAGAGAGAGAGAGAGAGAGAGAGCCAGAGAGAGCCAGAGAGAGAGAGAGAGAGAGAGACTGCATGGTTGTGTGTGTGTGTGGACGTGGGAGTTGAAGGTGAGTGTTTCCTCACAGTAGACCCAGCTTCATTTCCTGTGGTCTCTTCACCTAACACCTCCGCCACCTCCGCAAAACACCATGGACAGAGACTACAGGACAGAGACTACAGGCCACAAGCAAGCCTGCAACACACACACACACACACACACACACACACACACACACACACACACACACACAAACATACACACAAACATAATAATAGACACATGCCCCCCACAATCCACAATCTCTCTCTCACACACACACACACACAGGGCCGGATTAAAATAGCCTGGGGCCCCTAGGCTACAGGTTATTGTGGGGCTCCCATGCATGAAGGGGAATTTCGTAACAAATTCACATAGACAGAATCCTAATTACGAGCTAGGAATTAAGGATAACATGTCTACCAACTGTACCCAACATGAGACATGCATTTTTCAATATTGCATCCTGTCACAATTCTGCATTTTGTCCACTTAGGACAATCAGGGGCCTCCTGGCAGGTGGGGGCCCCTAGGCTGAAGCCATATCTAGCCAATGCGTTAATCCGGCCCTACACACACACACACACACACACACACACACACACACACACACACACACACACACACACACACACACACACACACACACACACACACACACACACACACACACACAGTGGTGTTGCTGATCCACAGTTGGGCAGCCCTTTAATTAGGTTAGGGAGCTCAGACAGCCTCTGTGGCTTTTGTTTAAGCCGGGGCCTTTGATTTGGGTTCTCCGATCCGGCATCTGAATGGGCAGGCCTGCAATTGTCGCATTACAGCTGAGGGGAGGTGTGCAATTACACTGAATGAGACACGCGAGACTAGCAGACTGGGAGACCTCCTCTACAGTATGCACACACTTGTATGGGCACCCACACACAGACACATAGGCATTGGCATGAGCACACACACAGACATGGACCCCATCTCAATATCAAGAGTCCTAGCCTTGCTAGGACGTGATACGCCTGGTGATAAGATACTCCGCGGAGTTCACCAAAGAGTATCCAGTCACTGGGCGTTTCACATCCTCAACTCACGATTGGGTTCGTATCATGATTTTTAACCTTCGGTTCGTTACACCCCACCATGTATCCAGGGCTCTAAATTAACTTTTTCCACCACCAGCCAATTTGGCTAGTGGACATTTTTTCTTACCAGCCAAACAGAAGTTCAACTAGCCATTTTTTTTAATCTCGCCAAAATAAACTATGCATTAGGCTAGTTATTTTTTTTTCTAATTAAATGGTCATTTTGTCCAACTGTTTCTACAACACAGATACACTAGGCCTGCATAGGCTACTATATGCCTACATAATAATTAAGCATATTATAGGCCTAAGCTATATATTTTTTCATTATTTTTTAACTTCTGCTTTATTTTTTACTTTCATTACTTAGGCCTAATTAATTTGATTAGTTTTTGTTCAATTCCTCTGAAAACAGCTGAATCACATCGCACAAGCCACTCACATAACAGACCTTTAACATAGGCCTACAGTAACCAAGCACACAGCCAAACACTACAAAACCTCACATACGCACACCCCAAGGAAGGAGAAGAGATGAGAGGAAAATGAGAGGAGAGAGGAGGAGCTCTTCTCTACCATGCGCAACAAAATGACAAGAAGCCTAGTTTAATTAAAAGTAAATAATATCTCGGGAATCTTCGCTTCCTTTGTTACTTCCACAGCTTCGTCGTTGGTTGCTTTTTTTTTCTTTCCGATGGCGTGGGCTTTCCAACTTAGTTGCGCCACGACTCTGAACATTTCAGAAGACAACTGAACTGACAGCTACGGTCACACTACTCTGACAGTCGGCTCTCCTCCTCTGCCCTGGTCGCTATTTCGTTCCACAACCACTCATTTTTAACGTCACTATTTATAATTACTACTACTACTAGCATTCACCAACACACAGAACCTTGCTCTAACCCCCGCCACATTCTCATCACTCGCACAAAACATAGTCTACACAACAGAAGTAGCGCTATGCATAATCTGCGTAAGTCCTGTTATTGAAACGGTCAGGGTTTCGCTGCTTCAAAAATGCAGCCTGTTCAAGGTTCATATAGTAATAATAGCAGTAGTGACGTTAAAAGGGTTGTAGCGAAAGCGACGAGAGCATAGGAGGAGAGCTGCCTGTCAGAATAGTGTGAGCGCAGCTTAGTTGACAGAAGGCTGGTCGTCTGAAATGTTTTCAATCCTGGCGCGCGCAACAGCATGGAGTTGACGCTCGATGCACTGGAAAGCCCACGGTGGGAGGCTACGTCGTGACGCTAGTGTCCATGGGTAATGTAGGAAATCTCGCCCTATAACGTTCGTCAGAGCAGCGGTTTACCGTTCATAAGTTACTGTACTCGGGCGCTACTAGCCAAATTGGCGGGTAGGTATTTTTTTCTACTAGCCAAAATGAATTTTCACCCGTGTTTGGCGTGTTGGCGTGTGTTAATTTAGAGCCCTGCATGTATCTCATTTGAAGCTTGGAAGCACTAACACATCGAATCATATGGTTGTTTTCTGGACTGAAGGAAAACAAAAGGGCGTATCACGATACTGCCTCCTTACCACATCACCATACAGTATTGTGAATCTGAGTATCGCAATTTCTCAGTTCGATTCAATATTGTTACAGCCCTATAGATTGTTCATAAACATTACCACATTGTCCACAGTGAAGCAAATAATGTGGCATGTAACCAGCCAGCGTCAAGAATAAAAAATTCAGTGGACACGTTTTGCTGGACATACTGTATACCGTAATATAATTGACACATAATAGTGGCCATAGCGTAGCAATGTGTAGCTGTGTAGCTTTGCGGTCGCATATACATTACAATGCATGTGCTACAGAAGTCCCCACAGGCATCGCCATAAGCAAGACCTCTTCTTTGCACACATGTACACACTTGCATAGGCACACAATGAGTGTGAGCATATAGCTCAAGCCCACGCACGCACGTACAGAATACTATGCAGTACATGCTCCCCTTATTCTACTCTCTGCCTGCCTGTCTGTCTGCCTGTCTGTCTGTCTGTCTGTCTGTACCACTCTTTTATTTTCTCCACACAGGTATGAATTCAGATGAAATCAGTGTGTGTGTGTGTGTGTGTTTGTGTGTGTGTGTGTGTGTGTGTGTGTGTGTGTGTGTGTGTGTGTGTGTGTGTACACGCACATATATACAGTATAGTATACCGTAAGTCTTTGTGTCTGTGTGCAGACACTGTACCCGTGAATATAAACATCACAGATAAGGCACTACCGACACAGCATACGCACACATACATGCACCCACCCACGCACACACAGGTAAACATATGCAGAGATCTGCACATGCTGTATCGCCCGAGATAAAAATCTACATAGATGAAGGTCTGTTGATATGTATATTTATGCAAAGGACACTGGCTGGCCATAGACAATAGAGAATGTAGTGTATCTTGGTGCGGCTCAAGGAGCTTAGCGGGATATGACGGGACAGGACAGGGTTGAAAGTTCAAAGGTCACTGAGCTCAGTTCTCATTAGAGTTCCAAAGCAGATGGAAGTATGATTCATGCTACTGCATCTTAAAACACAAACACAAAGACACACACACATACTCACACACACATACTCACACTCACACACACACACACGCACGCGCGCGCACACGCACACGCGCGCGCACACACTCACACACAAACACATATGCGCACATGCACACGCACGCATACACAAACATACATACACAGATGCCCTCATAAAAAAACATCCACACAGACATTCCTACATAGAAAAATACATCCACACATGCTGCATAGCCACATCCGCACACACACATATCCACGCATGCCCACAAGCACAGACAAGGGTGGGCTAAATATACATCCACACGCACACATGCTGTACATCTCACACATACATCTCCCATAGCCTATATTCCGCACAGACACAAAAGGGAGCAGCGTGTAGGAAACCCACAGAAACCCACACGTATGAAACGCAAGCGTGCAAGCGACCCACCATGCACCGACATCTCATGACGATTATCCTGTACAGTGTGGCTGCTGCAGGAACACAGCTGCACACATACGTACACACAGGCAGGCACACACACACACATACACACACACAGGAATGCACACACCCAGACATACAGACACACACGCACACACACACACTTGCGGGCACAGACGCACACACACACACCCTACCCTAGCTAGCCGACATGCCAAGTCAGGGATTTTCTGTGCCTCCATTTCATAATATAACCTCAAATGACTTCTGCTTGGTGTTCCTATTTCCCTCTCGCACGAAACACACTCTCTCCCTGCTTCTCCCTCTCCCTCTCTGTCTTTCTCTCCCAATCCCTCTCTCTACCTCTCCCTCTCTCTTTCGTTTTTTCTCCTTCCTCTCTGCAGACATGCGGCTGTGCTAGCTTTTTTCAGTGCAGCTGGCTAGCTTCTCCAGGCTCTACCTGGCTGGCTAACTGTCGCTGTGGAGTTGGGGTGGGGGGTGGGGGGGGTTACCATTATACATAGCTCACCTACACTACACCACAGCCTCTATGCCTTACTAAAACGACAGAGCATTGGAGAGAGAGAGAGAGAGAGAGAGAGAGAGAGAGAGAGAGAGAGAGAGAGAGAGAGAGACAGCGAGACAGAGAGAAAAATAACATTGAGCTCTAAGGAGAGCAGAGGAGAGGAGAGGAGAGGAGGAGATCCGTTGGGATTGAAAGGCAGAGACAAGGAAATAGAGAGAAAGGGAGAGACAGCACATCTAAAAGGTCTGAGGAGAGGGGAGGAGGAGGGGATGGGGAGAGGGGGATGCATGATTTGAGAGGCGGAGAGGAGGGTTAAAGGTACATGGAGAGGCTGAGACAAGGGGAAGATGAGGAGCAGAGGGAGAAGGAGGGAGAGAGAGAGAGCGAGGGAAGAGGGAGGGAGAGAGGGAGGGAACAAGGAGAGCATCTGATAAATAGGGAAGCGGATGGAGAGGATGGTGAGGAAGGATGGGGTGGAAGACAAAGATAATGGAGGAAGGAGAGAGAGAGATAGTTGGAGGGAGAGAGAAATAAGAGAGGGGAGAAAGAGGGAGGATATGCAAATATTTTTCGAAAATGGTGTGATGCTTTACTGTTTTTATTAAGCTGTGTGTGTTTTTTATTGGTAACACTGCATTTCATCAGTCATGCTAATTAAGGAACTTTGAATGTGAAAGGAATAGAGATGTGAGGGAAGGGAGGGGGACATCAAGGTTCAGCTGAGGTGCATCAGAGAGAGAGAGAGAGAGAGGGGGGGGCAGGGAGAGGCACAGAGAGAGAGAGAAAGAGAGAGAGAGAGAGAGAGAGAGAGAGAGAGAGAGAGAGAGAGAGAGAGAGAGAGAGAGAGAGAGAGAGAGAGAGAGAGAGAGAGAGAGGGGCAGGGAGAGGCAGTGAGAGAGAGAGAGAGAGAGAGAGAGAGAGAGGGGGGGCAGGGGGAGGCAGTGAGAGAGAGAGAGAGAGAGAGAGAGAGAGAGAGAGAGAGAGAGAGAGAGGGAGAGAGAGGGAGAGGGAGGCAGGGAGAGGATGACAGATAGGGCAGTGGGCTATGGGCAGATTGATCAGAAGAAAGGAGAGAAAAGACGGAGATAGGGAGTGATGGAGAGCAGGAACAACACAAAGGTCAGGAAGAGGTAGAGATACGATGGACGAGGCAGCAGCAGCACACAAAGACAGAAGAAAAGCAAGACAGATACACGGACGAGATGAGGAAAAACGAGTGGAAAAGCACAGATTGAAAGGAGCTGAGCAGATAGCTGAGCAGAAAGAGTGAGGGAAATGGGAGGGAAAACAGCAGGAGAGAGAGAGAGAGAGAGAAGGGAAGGAGAAGGAAGAGTGTAGCATGTGGTGAGAAGTGACGGTGTTGAGGAGTGGAGGGTGGGGGGAGGGGAGGGATGTGAAACCACGTCTCTCACACCAGTCACTGTGTGTGTGGTCTCCTAGCAACACTGTCTGCTGCCTCTCTCTCCCTCCCTCCCTCAGTCTGTCTCCATCTTTCCTTCTCCCTCTTATTCTATCCTTCTCTCTCTCTCTCTCTCTCTCTCTCTCTGTCTATCTATCCACTCTCCCTCCGTCAGCCTGGCTCCATCTATTCCTCTCCCTCTTATTCTCCCTCCCTCCCTCTCTCTCTCTCTCTCTCTCTCTCTCTCTCTCTCTCTCTCTCTCTCTCTCTCTCTCTCTCTCTCTCTCTCTCTCTCCGTCTCCTTTTTCCTCCGGAGCAGCTAAATATGCACACCAAAGTATTTCAGAGCTGCAGGCAGTCTCACTGTACTGTATGGGCAAAGAGCAATGTCAAAGCGCCCCAGGCTGGCACTATGCTGAATGCTTAAGCCATGCCTGTCCACACACCACCCCATTTTTACCCACCGGCGATGGGCACACTTCCTGATGGTGTGATAACGTGTCCTGCAGGAAAATAAAGCATCAGTGCTGTGCGCCCCTGCCCTGCACATGTACAGTGTGTTGCTGCATAATATTAAATCTATGCGGTTACAATGGGGCTCTGTTCTGGTGGATCAATATGAGGATGATGTCATCCATATATGTATGGTAGGCTACAAGCGAAGGAATGGTGATATGTGGAGATGATATGGTGTTCGTGTATCGCTGCATGGTATGGTGTTCATGTGTTGATGCATGGATTTACTGTATATAATAAAATAGTACATATTTCGACCAAATCCATGCACTGTGTTGTGGTGATATCTGGATGACCTAGTGTTCCATATCGGTCCATATTTTGTTCATGTCAAAATCATATGGCAATCGAATGGGTGGTAATATCTGGAGATGATCTGGTATTTGTGCATTGCTGCACAGTACAATTTACTGTAATAAAATAGTCCATAGCTCGCCCATATGATGATATTAGTATCGGCTATGATGTCATCCATCTATAGCACACACATGTATGAATATGATCTACAATTTGTGTATTGCTGCATGATATTATTAGGTATATAGGCCTATAATAATATGTGATTAACTATGGGTCTATATTCGGCTATGATGCACTGTTCCATGAAATGTCCAGATTTGTGCAATGGGGTATATTGGGGGAGTTAAAGAACATGAAGAAAATAGCACACGCAAAACATGTCATCTCAGACACCCAAGCGTACAAATGCACATGCACACTTACACGCACACACACACTACACGCACACTACACATTCAAGCATGCACCACACACCACACACATGTAGTAGGCCTATGTGCTCTCATATACACACACCCTTGCACACATAAGTGCACGCACATGCACACACACACATGCGAGCTGCCTCCACACAAAATCCTTGAATGAAAGCCCTCCCTGTGTATGGCTGACAGCCCAGCAGCACAGCCCAGCTTGCTCCTCTTCTGTTGACACTGTTTTCTTGGGCCCAGTCAACCTTGATGAGATGGCAGGCCAGGACGCGGGCCCAGCTGTCACTACTATACACCCGACTACCCCCCACCCCTCCTCCCAACACACACACACACACACACACACACACACACACACACACACACACACACACACACACACACACACACACACACACACACACGCACACACGCACACACACACCCTCTGGAGCTCATCTCCTCTCCTCTCCTCTCCACTCCACTCCACTCCTCCTCGCCCTTGCTTGCCTGTTCCAGCTCCATTCTCTACTGGGACTCCCAACTGCCATTGTAGGGCCACCAACACGAGTCTTCTGCCGTCACCATTGGCCCCCTCCATCCCAGCCAATGGCTGTTTGCGGTGGACCTGTGACGTATGAGATGTTGGGAGGTGTGTGTGTGTGTGTGGAGGTTTAGGGTGTTGGGTAGAAGAGGGGTGGGTTGAAACGTTGGTCTTTTTCCCCAGTGGACCAAACAAACGAACAAACAAATTCAAGACACAAATGAACAAACGGCCCCGGCGGGTGACAGCATGGCGTGCTGTGCTGCGCTGTGCTGTACGTATGCCTTCTCCTCCTCCATCACTTCCCATATTGTGTGATGGATGGCCACAAGGAGAAACCCCTTCACCACCCCCCACATCACTCCTTTGGGACTTCAGATAGGATTACTGCCAACTATTGCATTTTCCCCTTTTACCTTGTTTTTTTTCCCTCCCCTCGGAGGGGGAAACAAATGGATAGGTACGTATGACAGCTGCTCAAACTGAATAGCTTTCAATAATGCAAGGTGCGGCGAAGGAAGAAAAAAACATACAGGAATGGAGTGCGTAGAACACGGCGGGCCTTGTCAAGGGCTTATTGGTGATTGGAGGATTAATAGAGACAGGGGGGAAAAGATCGAAACCGCGCCGACAAAGACTATGCAGAGGTGCTCGGAAACATTACACAGCCACCACAAAAAAGGTATAGCCTTGGTGAACCAGACGCTATCAATTTTGCTTTAGTCTCTTTTAAAGAGCCCCTTTAAAAGCTGCTCTCCATGGGTTTATGTTCACAGTCCAATGGCTGGGTAATTTGGGTGACCTCTAAAATAAAATAAAAACAATGGGCCTCTCTCCAACAAATGTTGATGGACTGAAAAAAGGTGGAGGAAAAACAAAGCCTTAGGAGCGCTCCCTGGTGATGTACAATAAATGCAATGCTAGCAAAAACACTAGCAGAGATATTTTAGCTTTGCTAGACTAGTAGTACAAAACAAGTCATGGCTGTGACAGTGTGCAACCAAACGTGTTGTGTGACAAAATCAAATGTGACACAATCAAATGTTCAAAAAGGGCAATTTTGCACACCTCTGTAGTTGGACAGGTGCGTAGGATATTACCCCAGAGAGGTTGTCATTCATCAAGTGTAAGAAAGATCCCACAAAACTGTCCTTTACACCAGCAAGTACAGTAACTTCTTCAGGAAAAATAGAATGCTAAAAACATACCTTAGCACTAAGTGCATCAGGCTAACCGCATGCATGCCGAATAATAATCATGAAAAACGGCAAAGTGCTGAGCACAGTGTGGTGCTGACTGGAGCGGAGGAAGCGGAGAGAGCCAGAGTGAGTGGGACTGCCCCTGTGGCTCGGCTGGTGAAGCAGCCTTCCTTTCCCGCCGTGCCCTGCCAGCAGCATCAAGGTCACGGCTTTCATTTCCAAGGGAGAGCGCCGACATTGATGAAGTATTAGGCTCACCTGTGCAGGGCCTGGAGGTCGCTCCGGACGAACTTGTTTTTTTCCTGCGAGAGGAAAAATGTAAACGAATCGTATGTTTACATTAAAAAGATGGGCAAATTTCCATTGAGGGCAGATGTGCAGATAGTGGCACTTCACCCTCACCTATGCACTATAAATGGAAAGAGGCTCCACTTCAACCTCATAGTGTACCCACTCTTAAATTATTCATGCCATTAGCATACACATACATTCTAAGATCTGTCTGTGTTGCTGCTGCACTGAATTTCGCATTACAGTTTTGGCAAGTTTGGCTATTCTCAGCACTTTCTGGTCCAGAGAAAATCCACAGTCGATGCTAGGAAACCCAACACTTGTGCCATTCAAGATTCATGATTCAAGATTCTTTGTAATGGTCTCGAAGGAAATTTGCCTTGGACATAAGATGTGTTTGATTGTGGATCACTTTGACCAGGAGATTTACTGTAGTGAGTGATGTGCTGATGAGATATTTACCTGTGTTAACCCATTGACGCCTAAGGCACCTGCAAAAAAAGGGAGCTGAATGCCTGATCCCTTTTTAAGAAAAGCTAACCTCAGCCAATTATAACCTAATATCTCAGCTTCTGAAGCACATGAAAATATGCACTAAGTTGCATTTAAACGCTAAGACCCTCACCTTTCATTACAATGTGTTCATTCATCTCGAACAAACAGAGATTTTGAATAAAGTTGTCTCAAATCTCATGAGCCTGAATGTTGCGTAATGCAGCTCCAGGCGCCAGGGTCAATGTTGCGCAACGCAAAATCAGGCATCAATGGGTTAAGAGCACCTGTGTTAAGAGCACGGGCAGAAGGAAAATCTAGCGGGCTTACTTTTACAATTCAGTTTGTCCACCTCTGGTAGTTACAAAGCTGTTAATAGCAGCGCCCTCCTTGTTATAATTCCCTTTACAAAACTAATAGACTCTTCTTCTACCAGATTTACGATTAGGGCTGACTGTACCGCTGGGTTGAATAAACCAGAGTCATTACTTAACCAGCTTTGTAAAATACATTCCACAGCCTGTAATAGTCTGTGTGTACTGTGCTGTACACCAACAACAGTCAAGAGAACCACTAGGCCTACAGTGTATTATGTGCTGTTGTTTACTATCATGCCTTAGTAAGATGGACAGATGTGCGTTGGTTACGTCGACAACAGTCAAGAGCAGCGCTCCGCTCCTGTACAGTACTGTACCGTACTGTACAGTCAAGAGCAGCGCTCCGCTCCTGTACAGTACTGTACCGTACAGTACTGCGTGCTGTTGTTTACCATCTTGCCTTAGTAGGGCGGATGGAATGGGATGTGCGCTCGTCGTTGGTTGGTTGCATCAACTCATATAACCTTAATCAGTGGAGCAGCGATGACTTCTGGATGAGCACACAGGCTTGATGACAAACAGGGGAGGCACGCTGCATTACACACACTCCACTCTCACATGCCCAGCAACCAACGCAGCCAATGCACGCACGCCATTGAGAGTAAATAGAATGGAGGCCAAAATTCTATTTCATTGTTGAAGCCAAGTTGGAGCCAAGGTTGGACCCAAAAAGACCAAAAAATGGCCAAATCCCATTCATTCCTATGAGAGACATAAAACCCTGTATCACCCTTAAATGCCACTCCAGGGGGATCATTTTTCGCTCAACTAGTAGGTCCCCTTGCTCTCCAACTTACCAGGGTGGTGATTTTTTTGTGGTGATGTTTTATTTTAGAGAGATATTAAAAGTTAAATTGACCAATGAGCATCAGAACATGGTTTGATTGACCGTTAGAAGTCTTGTTGTTGTCCAATCAGCACCTGCGTTTGGCGTTGCTAAGGTGGAATGTAAGTTGGAATGTTCCCAAATCTGGCTTCAAAGCGTTGAATGGCAAATAGCGTTGATTTGGCGTCCATTCTATTTACTGTCAATGACGCACGCGCACCACACATAACATATGCATGCATTCACACATGCACACACGCACACACACATGCACATACAGTACAATAGGCCAACACACAAACACACACTGCCATATACACACACGCACATGTGTGCACATGATTGTAAATGCAAAACACACAGGATGAGAATCAGAGTGTGTGTGTGTGTGTGTGAGAGAGAGAGAGATGGCGAGAGAAAGAAAGAGAAAGAGAGAGAGAAAGAGAAAGGGGGAGTGCCTTGGCGTCTCTTCTTGCTCTGAGTATCACACACATGGCTGCTGAATGTTTCATGGAGCTCGACCCAAAAATAAACCCTGGTGCTCTAACACAGCATTTCCTACCTCCCTCCCTCCCTCCCTCCCTGCCTCCTCCCTCCCTACCTCCTCCCTCCCTGCCTCCTCCCTCCCTACCTCCAAGGGATGCTGTGCTCTCACACACCCTCACCCTCACGGTAGGGACACATACACGCGAATTTGCTAACTTTGCCATTCATTCCTATGAGAGAGGCGAAGGCAAGCGATGGCGAGGCGATGGCAAGCGACAGCAAGCGAACAGGAGCGAAGCGAAGCGAAATTATTAAAGAAAGTTTAATGTTATGCAAATGAGGAGCGAATTCGCCTGCCACGGCCCAATCAAATCAACAACATAACTGTTCCATTCCATTTGATTCGCCGCGACGACCTGATGACGGTTGAATTTCGCCTCTCTTCGCTTCGCCTTGCTTCGCCTCCTATGTGTCCCTACCGTCACACATCACTGACACGGAACATGAACATGCTCTCTCTCTCTCTCCCTCACACACACACACACACACACACACACACACACACACACACACACACACACACACACACACACACACACACACACACACACACACACACACACACACACACACACACACACACACGTGCATGCTCTCTCTCTCTCTCTCTCTCTCTCTCTCTCTCTCTCTCTCTCTCTCTCTCTCTCTCTCTCTCTCACACACGCGCACGCGCACGCGCACACACACACACACACACACACACACACACACACACACACACACACACACACACACAGAGCGCTACCGACTTCCTCGCAGATTCAGTAGCCACCAACTCTCTCTTTCTCAATGCCTTGCACAATGCTTTCAACATGCTTTCTCTCTCTTTAACGTGATGGAGAAGGCTGCTGCGGCCTTACCAACACAAGCCATCACAAGCAGTTACTGACGGGGAGCATGGAAGACCAATGCAGTACATTTTGCAGTGTTGATTCAAAACTAAATGAGTCAAATGTAACACATGTAGGATTTGGTCCTACTTTATTAGTGTTGTAACACTCCAACACTCCAAGTGAATTAACACTACAACATTGACTGTGTACACTCTAAAGTCTACACAATTCGATTTTTTTAACCATAAAAGTGCAGTTCTATTGTGGTGCTCAAACTGCAACTCCACATTTGTTTGGTTGTGACAGTGAAACTGAAAGGGAGACTAAATCTAAGTATCAAAGCTAACAAACCTGTAAATTTGACACTCAAATTCTAGACAATTCTATTTTTGCACCATGGATTCTAATAGTGGTTATGCTCCAACGGCAATTCTACTGTACATTTGGTAGCACTGTAATGGTGAAAGTGCCAACCGGCTAACCTGCTCTGCTCTGCTCTGCTCATAGGATGGATGAGCTGTGTTTACTTCACAGGTATTTGGTGGCACGCGGGGTTTGTGTGCAAACTGGCGCTGAGAGCTCTTTTGTGTGTGTGTGTGTGCCTCCGTGTCTGTGTGTCTGCGTCTATGTGTGTGAGTGTGTGTCTGTGCGCGTGTGTGTGTGTGTGTGTGCGTGTGTGCGTGTGTTTGTGCCCGCCCACCCCAGCCAGTGTGTGACTGAAAGTGTTAGTGAGTGAGTGAGTGTGCTTGGCTAAACAAAAGGCGGTGGCCACATTGGGGATTACAGCACTGCTCAGTTCAGTTCAGCTCTGCCTGGCCCCGACTCTGCAAGCACTCAAAACATACACTACCCTACACACTACACTAGCTCTGCCACCGATCAACCTCCTCTTTTATCTCATCCTCTCCTCTTCCAGCTTTCCTATTCTTTTCTCTGCTCGTTTGTCACTTTCACTGTCTTGCTCCCTCTCTCTTTTTCCCATTCTTGATTTTTGTGTGTGTGTGTGTCTCTCTCTATCTCTCGAGCGTGCGCTTTGTTTCTCTCTCTATCGGAAGCACTCAATGACCCCACATTCTCTCCCTCTCTGCCTCTCGTTTTTTGACTCCCTCGCCCGCCCTTTTCAGTCGATCACTGTGTTTTTCTTTTCTTGTTCTGCCTAAACTGCCCTCGGCTTTGCCATCGTTCACCAGAGTCTGCAGTTACCAAGGTGACTTAATGCACACGGCACACATGAATAGTCACTTAAATGAACAAGGTCTACAGTACATCCATTCTCTCTTTTTTTGCTGTTTATCTTCCTCTCTCTTGCTCTCTCCCGCCCTCTCTCTCCCATCCTCTCTCTCCTGCTCCTCTTAACACTTGAACAAACAAATGAGCAAGTTCATACATATTTAGCAGGCTAAATGTAAACACTGTGTGTATGTGGGGTTGCAAGTATCCATTGGGTGCTGCACTTAATGTTCAAATGAGCACTCGTAAGTACTTGCAAAGTGCATATGAAGAGATACAATAGTCAATAGAGAGGGAAGAGTCACTAGCATACACAATGAAACACGGAGACACTGATGAGTGTACATACAAAAGCCAGCATACTGTATAGAAACTGTTAATAAGTATGCAACAGAGAGAGTGAATAAAGGTGATATCTAACAGTATACACTATGTGCTATATACTGTGTGCTCTATCGCGTCCCTGTCATGGAGTCACAGCATTCCATTACCTGCGTCAATTCAATTCAAATCGATTCGATCCACTTCACTAGCGACCGATAGAATAATACATTTTGTATTGCGAAAGCATTGTTTGTCTGTCGGTCAGAATCAAGAGGACCCAAACCAATCAGAATCTGACACTTATCCAGAAATCCTAAGCATGCAACCACAAGCACATAAGTGTAGCATCAGCTCCACATCAGCTGCCTGTATACATGGGTTTGCTGTTTGTAAACATTCCTGTCTGCGGGCGCAGCTATGGGTCCCTTTTCAATCTGATTGTTGGAAACTGCTGTCACTCAAAAAATGCACTCACATGGTTGGCTGCAAAGCATCTTGCCCCTCCTCACAGTGCGAATGTTTGTAAGCGGGCAACCTATCTATACCTCAACCTCCTCTGGAGGGGCCACAACAAAGGACAGTCAACAGTGGAGTCACAATAGCCACCTGACAGCCTCGTCTACTTGTGTTGTGACAGAGAGGTTACATGCCAACACTGCCTGAATGCCTGTCTGGCTGTCTGTCTGTCTGTTTGTTTGTCTGGGGCTGTATGGGCGCACTTGTGTGTGTGTGTGTGTGTGTGTGTGTCTGCGCTTGTGTATGTGCGCGCGCGCGCGCGTGTGTGTATGTATGTATGTATGTATGTATGTATGTATGTGTGTGTGTGTGTGTGTGTGTGTGTGTGTGTGTGTGTGTGTGTGTGTGTGTGTGTGTGTGTGTGTGTGTGTGTGTGTGTGTGTGTGTGTGTGTGCTACATTAAAGGACTATGCACTTGTTCACCTGTTTCCCGAAGGATCTCAGTGACAAATTCCTGGCCCCATTTTATGCCTGCCTGCCTGCCTGCCTGCCTGCCTGCCTGCCTGCCACGCTGCTGCCACAGTTTAGGTCCTAAATTAGACCTAAATTTGGCTATACACACTTCAACTGAGTGAAACAAAAATATTTTACTCTCTCTCTCACACTGTTCTCTGTGTGTGTGTGTGTGTGTGTGTGTGTGTGTGTGTGTGTGTGTGTGTGTGTGTGTGTGTGTGTGTGTGTGTGTGTGTGTGTGTGTACTGTGTAAGGCATGTGAAAATTGTGTGTTTGTTCATGGGAATGTGGAAGTTGGAGATTAGGAAGAGTTAAAAAGGACAGAATGGGAAACAGGATGACAGGAAGGATTAGCTAGCTACAACAACAATCACACACACACACACACACACACACACACACACACACACACACACACACACACACACACACACACACACACACACACACACACACACAAAGTGTGCAAAGTACAAAAGCCCTCAAAAACTTGACAGCAATATTTCAAGGATACATTTGTTTGTATGCTACAACTTGCACGTGAGTGCATTTTTCTGTGTCAGAGCCGCTTCAAAGCCACACGGCACTCACATCTGACGTGTGTGTGTGTGTGTGTGTGTGTGTGTGTGTGTGTGTGTGTGTGTGTGTGTGTGTGTGTGTGTGTGTGTGTGTGTGTGTGTGTGTGTGTGTGTGTGTGTGTGTGTGTGTGTGTGTGTGTGTGTGTGTGGGGTTGCAATTCATCTCTGCATGAGCAGACGTGTGCAGTCACTGAGCAAGAGCTTGCACACACGCATGTACACACGCACGCACGCACACTTATACTGAGACACCGAGTTAGGAAAACATAAGTAGATCGAGCGAGTGAACATGAGAGAGAGAGAGAGAGAGAGAGAGAGAGAGAGAGAGAGAGAGAGAGAGAGAGAGAGAGAGAGAGAGAAAGAGAGAGGCAGAGACACTGAGAGAGATGGAGGCCCTCTGTTTTTAAAGGATAAAAACAGAGCCTCATCCTCTCCTCACTCCTCTCTCTCTCTCTCTCTACCATGCTGGCCCAGTGGGAGTGACCCAGTGACCGGGTGGTGAGACTGCGGAGAGGCTCTCTCTCCTCCAGTCTGTAGAATGTGATGGGCTATAGAGATTCTCTCCAGTCTCTAGTCTCCACAATAGCTCCAGAGCACAAGGCCAAATGTGCTGCAGGCGCCAAGCCAACACATCACATGCCTCCTACACACACGACCGTACTGTAAACACGTAGTAAACATGTACGGGATGGATGTTTTTTTTAACTCACATGTTGAGGTTGGAATGTATTTCACCATACAGTAGCTATAATCGAGCGCATTCAGCATCAGTGTCCACCACTCTGTGGTACTACAGTGTAACGTTGAATAAAAATGTGTGGTAAGTGCAATGTAATGTTGTTTCACTGAATAAATGTCAAAGCACTTCGTGTAAATAAATGTGCATTGGTTGCAAGCATGTTGTTCATGTGTTTCAGCATGGGTAATCAAGACAGCTTTTGGTGATGCATGGCTCCAGTTCTGACTAGTCTTAAGCCTTAGTCATGCAGTCAAAAATGCCACATCTCGTCTCCAGTCGTGCAAGAAGAGAGCAGTTATGCACAAAGCCAGACTAAACTCCAAGCAATAAACACAATTATGGCTGTGTGTCTTCTCCAATTAAGCATGCCGCTGCAAAAGTAACAGATTCATAAAAACAAACAAGGCGTCTTGGGAATACTTATTTGTCATGAGTGGGGGGTTATTTTCGTGTGTGGATGTTTGTTAGAGATGTGGCGGAGGTGGAAGGCTGGGAGAATGACTGTGTGATAGGCTATCAGCAGCATGTGATGGGCTATTGAGACTCGCTTTCACATTTACTTCCCTTCTCAAGTCTGTATTAGCAGGGAGGAAACTTTGGTGTGTAAAAAAACGTAATTGCATGATGATTGTGGACCATTGACTTGATGAATTATTCTGTCCTCTGTGTTTATGTTGTCTCGTGACCTTGAGAGTTATGAAAGGCACTAAAATAACGTATTATTATTTTTTATCATTATTGCTATTATTATGCAGCCTGGCGATTGCGACTACAAAAGCTCTGTGAGCTCGTCCAAGCTGTTATAAATTCAGCAACCTGCAATAGTTTTGGCAGATCACGTAGTCAACGCGCCCTTTGCCTATTGGCTGACGCCGACCCAACCCAAACAGTTGTCAACGAATCAACTGCGCTTTGGTTAATCAGCTGATGCTCGCAATTGGATGCTGGCCTTTGGCGCTTTATTTGAACTATCGAATTTGTTTTCCCGTCATTGCTTTTTGCTGCTCGCTTTGCACCCACCACCTCCCCTGCTCCACCAGACTTATCATTGCCAAACAATGTCATTCTGTTGTCATTGTTGCTTGCTCTGTTCTAGGGTGTATGTTGCATTTCCAGATACATGGAAGGCACTCCACCTGAGGATGCTGCTGTTCCCTGTCTTGGCTTCCATGGAGCTCATGGAGAAGTCCGGTAACTTCCTCCAAACAGAGCCATACCGCCAAACACAAAATGTCTGCATTCAGAAATACTGTAAAACTTCTGAAATGTATCTCTGTTTCTCGTCTCATTTTTGACTAGAGAGGGTCTGACATAAATTCAACGTTTTCAGAGAGTGGGCTTAGCCCTCGTCTTTGAAATAGCCCTGTATGGTACTGGTCGAGGCTACAATCATTCAGACCTCTCGCTCCTCTGCTTAGACTTATCAGGGCCAATGACAGAAGCACAAATAGTTGCCTAAAACCCATCTAATTGAGCCACTGGAAATACTCGATATCCACTGGTCTCCAATCGGGCGAGATTTTTAATGGAAAAGATAGCCAACTTAGTCAGATTGACTTTGTCTGACTTCATGTTACAATATTGTATAGTAAGAAGTAGCTTAAAAACATTGAT
>NC_085863.1:37523881-37666381 GCF_034702125.1 Engraulis encrasicolus
GAGTGGGACAGAGATGGGGTGGGATCGGGAAATGATCCTAGCCGGACTCGAACCGGGGTCCCCGTGGGCA
Organism: Engraulis encrasicolus; assembly: GCF_034702125.1. Classification (NCBI taxonomy): domain Eukaryota; kingdom Metazoa; phylum Chordata; class Actinopteri; order Clupeiformes; family Engraulidae; genus Engraulis; species Engraulis encrasicolus. The sequence goes on from NC_085863.1 coordinate 37,523,952, forward strand.
TGCAAGCCCAAATGTGGGGGGCTTAGTGCGCTGCGCCACAGCGCCCCTGACCCAGAGGGCACACATCTCCGACTCTGTCCCCAAAGGGTCTCACATCCAAGGTAGCCTAGGCCTACTGTATGTATGCCAGGTAACCCCCCCTGAAGGATGCCCAATTTGTTTGGGGGATCCAAATGATTTTTATGGTCAGGGTGCGCTGTATTCCTAAATCTGTCCGTGGTGAAGACAAAGGCGCTGTATTGCTAAATCTGTCACGATGAAGGATGTGGTGGCCAAATGGCAACACATGGCCATGGCAAGGACACCCTCCGCTCGGGGTACCCAGGAAAATCCACAGGCTCTCAACAGAGGATCAGACAGATGGGCAGCGTAAAGTCCTGGCCAGAGAGAGAGAGAGAGAGAGAGAGAGAGAGAGAGAGAGAGAGAGACAGACAGACAGACAGACAGACAGACATAGAGAGAGGGGTAGAGAGGGGGAGAGGGTGGGGCAAGAGAGAGAGAGAGAGAGAGAGAGAGAGAGAGAGAGAGAGAGAGAGATGGACTTCCTGATGAGTGTCACATCATGCCACGTTTATGCCAGACACTCATCTGTCTCCAGGCAGCCTGTTTGTTCCATAAACTCAGTCCCCTCCTTACACATATGCAACCTCTCATCAGCACATTTACCCTGCCCCCCCCCTCTCTCTCTCTCAGCTTCACTTTCTCTTCACTCTCCATTTCTCTTTTCTCTCTCTTTCTCGTTCTCAATCATCTCACACACACATACATATACATGCATCACGCACACCCCTCCCCATTTTGTGGCTCATCCCTTGTCTGTCAGGCTTATTCCACAATCTCCCAATCTTTCAATCAGTATATTCATGATTTTAGCCCTATGTGGATTCCCATTGGTGGAATTAATCTCTCCTTATTAGGAATTCACAGAGGCTGACATCATGCACCTTTCCTTCTCTCTCTCTCTCTCTCTCTCTCTCTCTCTCTCTCTCTCTCTCTCTCTCTCTGCTTTTTGCCCTGCTTGTGATATAATAGCAAAGCATGTCTTTATCTCGACGACCAATTACGATGGGAAGAAACTGATTTCTGTACTTCACACTTCAAACTTGCCATGCCTCTCTCAGTCTCACAGCTGTCTGCAGACACACTGTTGTACACGACAGGCAGACAGACAGACAAACAGACAGTCATGGAGGAGGGAGCAGGGGTTGGCTGCAGGCTTCCGCATTTGCCACTAGGAGTCCCCACTGACAAGACTCAATCATCAATGAAGTCCAAATTTAGCGACGTGTAATATCGATCATAATTTCGACCATCAAATGGTTATTACATGTAAATGAAGAGATGGAACGATATTACAGCTACAGTGATGCCCAACAGAGTTTTCTAAGACGTAGCCAATAAGAAAAATAGCCTCTGGTGTAGATGGAAAGCATATGTATGCTTGTGAAATTGAAAAATATATGTATTTAATGACACACACACAAACTGCTGCCAGGCTGTAACCTTATTTATTTGACATATAAACCTCAAACGACCCGCTCCCCCCTCCAGGTTGTTTTGGTGGCTTGGAGCTAGCGCTAGCCCGGTCCCAGACAAGGTGGGGCCACCCTTTCCGTGACCGCATGCAGCCCCAGATGGAACTGCATTTCTGATCACAGCCGCTGCCCATCGGGAAGAATCACGTCCCTGTCATATAGCCTACTGTGTGTATTATATCACACACGTGTTCCAAATGAAGGGTTGCAGTAATATTTCCCCAAACTGATGGGTGGGAGGGGATGAGGCGTCATTCGGTTCATCTGTCGCCGTCTGGGTTTTCGTCTGCATCTCACACACACACACCACACTGCTGAGGTTTCAAACTGAGAGTCGCTCGTACACACACCTCAACGCGCACGCACACACCCATACAAGCGCGCGCACACACACACACGCACACACACACACACACCTATACACAGACGTATAGACGAGCCACGCCCCCTAATCCTTTATTACTATCAAACTGACGTGATGGCTCACAAGTGGCCGGGTAGGATGGATGTCTACCGACTGAAACATTCTATTTATAGAGCAAAAAGCAAATGCACGCCTCTTTATTCCAGTGTTAAATTCATTTGCCTACTCTGTATGTCTAGCGCACTCTAACCATGACTAAAATGCTTGGTAAAGTAACGTGCCTGTCATTTTGTCGTAGTAACACCAAATACACATAGGCCATGGCATGGGAATAACTTACTTTCACAAACATATCCCGTCAAAATATTTGAAATCACTCTAGGTCCCGTTATATTGCGCCAACTACAAATGCGCGCGGCAGCTACGGCCGGTCTGCTGCACCTGACCATTGAGCAATGGTGTGTCTGTTCCTAAAATGATCTCTACTCTCCCACACTCACAAGCCATTCCGAGATCTTTACATCCCCTGACTATCCCCAAAGGCAGAGCTGGCATGTTGCGGGAGGTTATTCAAATATAGTTAAGCCAGCGCAGTTTGCGAAGAAACGGCCGAGCTTCAGAATCTTAAGTCAGCTGACAGTTGTTATTTTCCACTGAAATATTTACGACGAGTCACGACTGAGCAAAACATACGGCGCTAAGAAGAGAGTAGGCTATATAACGCAATGGTCATCATAATAATGTGATTTAGCCTATACTTTACATTAAGCATCCTACAGAACATCCCTTTGACGTAAACCGTTTTGCCCTCTACTCAACACTCAATACGGAACATGAGCAGCAGTTCCAGGCTGGCATATTGCATTGCCATCTTCACATAGTTGTTTATGGCAACCCCAATGCACACAAATCAATATCATATAGGCTATTAGATTTCACCACAATAATCTGTAGAGTAAACATAACTATCTGCACGGGGTGGAGAAACAGACTGGTGCTTAAAATGAGACATTAACTTACATAAACGATGCTTGACGCAGAAGCAAGTAATGATTTTCCGTATTGTCATCAGACAACAGCCAAATTACTCCCAGTTGTCAGTGACATCGTTGTTTTCGAAGAAATAATGAAGGCAAAGCCAGTTTCCCAGATGTATTCAAATGCAAAAAGCGATGATGCGGCCGTCTGTGGAGAACATCTGAGCGATGTCTGCTGCCTTTTTAGTAAACAACGTCTCCATCCCACTCACCGACTAAGCACTTGAAGCCCGGTAGCAGATCAGTCAGATGTCCATGGTGCAGTTTATTGCGACGTTGCAAGAAGTCCAGTCAAAACAGGCGATGAGGCATCCATTCATAAACAAACCATAATAATGTAGATGTTGCTCATACCTGTTCTCAGTCGAGCGTGATTCATCAAGCGTAAAGTCTTCTAATGCTGTAACCTAAACCGAATGTCTTTCCTATTGGAGCGAGTCATCATGTTTATGTTTCTCAGTGACGTTAATGTCCATTCCTTCGTTCTTCCCACGAAAATAGTTGCTGTTATGAAGGCAGATGCGGTAGAGCAGCTCGTGCAGATTCCATTCTGATGCGCGCCTCGCTTAGCCGGAGTGACGTTGTATCATATTGCTGTTTTTTTGTAGCGGTCGACATTTTCTATCCGCCATACTAAATATGTATTTCCAAAACGTCGTGTCCCCCTCCCTCTACATTGTAAAGGCCGGTTGCAACTGTCTCCATCAACTGTCTCGGCGCGAAAATGCACAATATTGTCGGCGTTGTTGTATGTGCAGACGTAAGCAGGCTGTCGGCATAGAGTACCACACGCACGGATAGGGGCTGTGGACGCGTCAGCTCCCTCACCACCTCTCTCATTCGGAGAGCTATACTGTGGTGTACATAGCAACACAGCGACACGCCTCTGGATTCTCAAATACTAATGTTTTGTTTTGACGCACTGACTCACGCTTGCTGCGCTGTCCATGTGAACTCTGTGAGCTGTCATCCGCGCTACATCATTATGCTCATGTGAATTGGCCTAGGTACCAAAACATCCTCTCCCTGTAGTCCCGTGTTGACTAGGACAGCACGGTGGGAATTCATGCATTTATTTTAGTATCCTAGTTGGTTTGAGCGGACTTATTTTCGTCTGCGTAATCGTGTGTGTGTGTGTGTGTGTGTGTGTGTGTGTGTGTGTGTGTGTGTGTGTGTGTGTGTGTGTGTGTGTGTGTGTGTTTCAATTGATTTCAAGTTTTTTGTTCTGTGAACCCAATGGCATTTGGCCACATTTAACAAACCAAAGGTAGCCTATAGGAAAAAGCTGCTCTGTGTTGGCATAGTGGGGGAAATGTTTCCTAGCTGCACAAACGAAATGAAGTAGTAAAGTTTGGCCCAGAAAGGTTATAAGGGAAGCCATTCCACAGACAAAAATGAACGAGTCTGTTTTGCCCTCAGCAGGAAGGGGTCAGTCAGTTTGACATTTTACATAATTTGGGTGGGTGGTATCTGGTATGCTGGTTGGCTGGTTGCAGTAGTGAGTGACTTTGGATAATGTGACAGTGGGCTATGATAAGTGGGCCTATTTGTCATTATCGCCTAACTCCCAATACAACATATTGGGGTCATCAATAATAGTGACACAGATTAGGACGGAGAGGAGACTCAAAAGGCTTAATATAATTACAATTCCAATAAAATGAAGTGAAGGCTGCTCTATATACCCACAGCACTTTCATTTTTCATCTAGGCTACTCACTGCCTCCCCTGCTTCTCTTTCCGTGCAAGGAGTGGTAACACTTTATTTTCAGGGGCCTTTAACTACAGTGTACTTATGTAATGGAGGCCAACTACTAGTAGAGTGTGGTGTGGAATGTTTGTAAACCTCCCTCCCGAAGCCTCATACAGTTTCAGTAGCGCTGAGCTATTGAATTGGTCCTTTAGCTAAGCGGTATTGTGCTGTGCCTCCCATACCCGAACAGTTGCGTTGACTAGGAGGTGGTGAGTTCGAGCCCCGGAGGGGGCGTACTGCACAGGAACACCTCAGTTACACTGGTGCCATGACCCGGATGGGAGTGAAGTTTAGGGGGGTGAGGGTAATGGAGGTCAACTAGCAGAGTGTGGCATGGAACGTTAGTAAACCTCCCTCTCTTGTCGCAGCGCGTTGCATGCCCACGGGGACCTCGGTTCGAGTCCGGCCGGGGACATTTCCCAATCCCACTCCGTCTCTCTGTCCTACTCGCTTCCTGTCACCATATCAAACTGTCCTATCAAATAAAGGCATAAAAGCCCCTAATGTATGTATGTGTGTATATATATATATATATATATATATATATATATAAAACCTCCCTCTCGAAGCCTCATACAGTATCGGTAGCGCTGAGCTATCAGACAGGTATTGTGCTGTGCCTCCTGTACCCAAACTGTTGCGTTGGCTATGAGGTGGCGAGTTCAAGACCCCAAGGGCGGACTGCGCAGGAACACCTCAGTTGCACTTGCTCATTGGGTAGAGTGGAATAACTGATGTAATAACATGCAAGTACACTTGTAGTACATGTAATTACCTTGTAACTCACAATGTGTATTTTTGTGCACCAAGGGTGCCTTGGGCCTCAGTTCAGCCCTTTGCCTCCCTGAAAGAATTCCTCACAGTATTACGATACCACTTCATAGCATATTGTGGTCCTTATTGTCATTATGTTATAGATACACAAATATATGATGCAGTAACATGTAGTAGGCTACAGTTGTACATTTTATTACAACAGTTCTTCCACTGTACCGAGTAAATGCAATGTAATTAAAGTTCCCTTAAATAAAGTGTTACCCTAGGAATCTTTAAAATGGAACACACATGCTGGTCTGTTTAATGGAACACAGCATTATCCCCCCTGGCATTATGTGACGAGTGGTACCTGTTATAGGTAGCCTAACTAACCTATTGGTTCACACACATAATTAAATGTCTGCTTCAAGCGGCTCTAATTAGAGATGAACAGCGGTGGATGTCACATATAGCCAAAATCAACCAAGTATACTACGAAGAACGAGTAGGCTATTAGTGCGCCTATTTTGGTACCTGGAATCCAGGTGATATTGCTCTGCTCTCAGCCTCAGCATCTTTCAAGACAGTTGACATAGTCCATGCACCGCTGTCGACCGCAAGACTCCTCCCTCCATTACGACAGCTGTCGCGTCTGCTGGCTGGGAGAGGAAGCAGGAATGAAATGCCGTCTTTGGTGTCTTCCGTGTTTGATGCGCTACTGTAAGCAACCGACCAAATGAAGTGTTTGATTATGGCACCTTAGCGATTTATTTGCTTTAAAATGTGATGCGGTCACTGCGGTGAGAACGTTTCATGGCTGGCTGCCCTGAGTGTGGTGTTGGATGAGACAGTTCAGTTGAACTGCTCGAATGCGGGGTCGCGTTTTATTATTTCCCAAAACGTGGCAAGCGGGAGGGAGCTGGGGCTTTAGAGACGAAAGGGGAGGAATGTGAGATTTTGAGATGAAGGCTGTGTCTTCACATAGCTCTGCACGAAAGGCTCAGAGTGAGCGCGATCGTTATCTACAGCAGGCTGCAGAGTGAACGGATCAAAGTGCATTGAGACACGAGCTCGATCCCGGGGAGCTCGGACGCGCAGGGGAAGAAAGTGATTGTGAAACACTGAAGTTGACACACAAAAAGCGCACTGACGAGTTTCAGGGCATTGCGAATGCCTCAGTCTGGTTAAGCCTGGTCATTTGAGATCACTCAGGTAAGATGCTGTCTTGCACTTTTCATCTGTACTAAACGTGTCATAACACAGTGTCACTGATTGTTTTTGTCATAAAAGTACCATCAACAAAAATGGGAATAGGCTACAGCCTACGCAAAAGGGCAGTTCTGCCAGAGAGCGGGTGTAATTGTTCAATGAACTAGGACGTTTAAATGTATTTGTTTTGTTTTTGTGTCAACAATGTTACTTACAGAAACACAGCTAGTCTTGAACTTATCCAGGTAGTGACAAAGCATGGGCCATAAAGGAGATCCCAAGCGCGAGATTTCTTAATCATCAGTGTGATAAAAGACTAGGGCATGGTGCACAAGAGTTATGGCATTGGTATTTACACATACAGAGGAACGTCTCTTTATGCCAACACACACACACACACACACACACACACACACACACACACACACACACACACACACACACACACACACACACACACACACTTACTTTTTGCTCTGTCTTTCTTTACAAGGTGCCAAAAATGGAGGAGAAAAAGCCATCCTCATCTAAAGAGTTTATCGAGTGCATCAGTGTCCTCCAGTTCATAGCTACATTCCTCTTTTTGGGTAAGTGTTGTTTACCTAAAGCCACTTGTCCAATGGTCAGTAGCTACACGTAAAATGTACTGTACTTAGGTCATCAGCAGTGGGATTGAATTAGGCATCAGATTTGGATGCAAGTACAAGGTGCTTCTAGTTCACTCAGAAAACTGTGGAACAGTGTCATTTATTTCAGTGGAATCTGCTAAGATCTACAGAGGGCAGAAACGTGAACCTATAGGCCTACGTTCCTGACGTTTGCAATAAAGCTATTTGTCCAAGGATAAGTTTGTGCGTAGACAGAGCATACTATATGCATGTGGCACAAAGCAGGGGGCAGTGATGCATAGCCTGGATTCATGAAATTAAAATCCAGTTCCACATATTCTAAATGAACCGTTTTTACCTGTCCAATTCGTCCAGGTTCTTTGCATCTGCACTTGTTGTTCTGTATATTTACTCTGCACTTTGTATCTGCTAGTGATGGTGGCTATGATTATGTCCTCATTTGTAAGTCGATTTGGCTTTAAAGCCTGTGCCAAATGCAATGCAATGCAATGTAATGTAATGTAATCCAGGTGATTGCCTGTCTGAGTGTTCACTTGGTTGAATTGGACAGGTAAAACCAGGTCATTTAGAATATGTGGCAATGGATTATGGACTCATGGTTCCAGGCTGCCCATCCCTGTCAGTGGGATATAACCGGCGACTTGATTTGGTTATAAGTGCAGGCGCTTCTTGCTGAATCACAAAATTGTGATACAGCCAATGTCAATGTATTTGAGTGGAATTTGAGCTGCCAAGGTCCACAGAGGTACAGAGGGCAGAAACGTGAACCTACAGTGGAGGCCTACATTCCAGAGTGATGACACCTCTTGTGTTTGTCATTGGTCTTGCATAATGATCTGATGTAATACATTCAGGCTTTCTTAAATGCACTGTGGATATTAATTGTCTCTGGGCAATAATGATCAAAGCGGAACTTTTCTTCATAAAGAATCAATACATATGTCATTGAATTTAAGATATGCTTCAGTTTTTTCCCTGATATTCATCCAAATGTGCCTCTGTATGTATATGTCTTTTGCACCAGACTAGTGTTTTGACTTTACAGGCTGTGCCAAGAGGTAATAAATAGTTGATCAGCTGTCATCATGAATAAATGACGGATTGTTGTTGTGAGTATACCGGTAAAGGTGTGCCAGTGGAGAAGAGATGAGAGGTCCAGGATTTCCTAAGACTGAAACTGGTTGAACAGCATTGTATGAGTCGATGAAGTGCCTGTCATTTTAAGCATCTTGGAACAAGGTTCAATGTAGTTTATGACGTATTGTGGCATACCACAGGAATGGTAAATACATGTATTACCCATTGAAGGGAATATTGTTACTAACAATGTATTGAAAAGTTATAAAAGCAAATATTCGAGATGTTATGCAAAAAGTCCCTGCTGTTTGTGATCCACCCCCATCCACCCCCCACCCCTGCGACCCCCTTTGGGGTCCCGGCCCCCAGTTTGGCAACTACTGCCATAAGGTATGCTAAATAGGTCGGCACATATACAGCACTGTCGTAAGGCCATCAGCTTCACACACACGTTTTTGATGAGTCAGGAATATTTTACTGCTCAGGTTACTAGGGGGTCAAATGGAGACATGACGGGGCATGTGCAGAAGGCATCCCCTCTTTTTTGTCCTTTGTCATTTATTCATCGCCATCTCATTTCACTTCATTTCACATCGCAGCCAGACCCACTGCTGTGCACACATACACACACACACACACAGTCATCCATAATACATGAGACATGAGCATTAGTTACCGAACTGGTAAGTGATCCCCAACGTGCGTTTCTGACCACAACCTGTCAAACCACTTTAGTAGACGCCACTACAGAAAAAAAAACATCTATGGGAGCAATCGTCTGTATCATTGATTTGACCGTATGCTTCAACACGTAAACAAAGAGACCATTGGATACTCCCCTTGGGGGTATGGCGAGAAATAAAAAAGGACTGTAGAAAGTCACAGCTATATCACACCTCACAGCTACATCATAGTCTCGTGGCCCTCTGTGAAATCCTTTGGGGTACTTTCCATAGTCCTACAGTATGTGTCCCTTCTTAGTGATGCCCCGCGTCCACTCGATTTGTTGCTGAGAACTTGGTTATGAGTCAGCTGTGGCCTAGTGGTGAAGGAGGTGGGTTTTAGCTCATAGGGTTGCAGGTTCAAATCCCACCCTTCCCACTCCCTATCTCACTCCCTGGCTGAGGTGCCCTTGAGCAAGGCACCTAACCCCACATTGGTCCAGGGACTGTAACCAATACCCTGTACTAAGAATAACTAAGTCGCTTTGGATAAAAGCTTCAGCCAAGTGTAATGTAATTGAATGAGTCATTTAAGGCGAATTCTCTCTATCTTGTTGTTGCAGGACCGATATGTGTTGCCTTGATGGTATACCTCATGTTTACGTCACTGTGGATTCTCCCCGTCCTCTACCTCTCCTGGCAAGTCTTGGATTGGAACACGCCAGAAAGAGGTAGGCATGTTGCTGCTCATACAGGCTTTATAACCATTGTAGTGCTATGAAGAACACGTTTGCCAGTATTTGATGTCCTTAGTGTTTTTGGACCATTTGCCTGTATTATTATCTGTCTTTCTGCCCGTACAGTTGTGTTTCACATCGATCTATTCTACTGTATTCTCATCTGTATTTTTACATTCTATGGCAATTTTCTTTCTGGACTCTAGGGGGCAGAAGAACATTCTTTGTGCGAAACTGGCAAGTGTGGAAACACATGGCAGACTATTTCCCTTTCAAGGTACTGTTCAATATTTATCCCTCAATGGAGTTGTAACTTTATAGCAAGTAACTGTAACACTGTAACAGTGGACTATTCATTTTCCTGCTTTCACCCTCACAAATAAAAATTAGTGTCCAACATTAGCCTCGGAAAAGATGAGTCGATTTAAGACAAAAAAAACACCCTCATGGCTCATTTTTAAAAACGACCCTTCTGCTCCTTCCAGCTGGTGAAGACAGCTGAGCTGAGTCCGAGTAAGAATTACATCGTGGGATGTCACCCTCACGGCATCATGAGCCTGGGGGCGTTCGCCTGCTTTGGCACGGACAGGTGCGGCTTTCCAGAGGCCTTCCCCGGAGTGCGCTCCTGTCTGGCCGTGCTCGGTGGCCTCTTCAAGGTCCCGCTCTACAGGGAATACGTCATGAGCGCAGGTGAGAAATGGGCCCAGAAAGAAGACACTGTCTGATCCGCCTAATGCAGTGGTTCTTAACCTTTTTCTTTAAACAAACGTTCCCCTTGGCTTCATCATGATCGTCCTTATGCCCCCTCGACCTCATCACAAGCCTGCCGGCGCCCCCTTTGGTGTTGAAAAATAAAATAGACTAAAGCACTCCCAACCAAGGCAAAGCCACTGTCTGATTTGCTCGGACGGACTGATATCAACTGGAGTGTTAGAGGGCTGATCTGAGGTCAGTTTAGTGTGTAAGGTTTGTTTTTCTCCTTGGCCAGTAGGGGTGTGATTGTGCAAAGTGCATTAATTAGACTTTGGTCACGTCCACCCAAACAGCCACTCACTGCCAATCACTCACACGTCCAGCTGCACACATTCGCACTGCTGGAACCCCAAGGTGTGTTGTAACAACGAAATGTCTGATTATTTGAAGTTCAAGTGGCGTATCTATAGTAAGCATTTCTACACACCCTGAAAACCTGCATGATGTGGCCGCATCTTGAAAACTCACATGTAACGGTCCTATTCTTTTCCCCCTCGTCCTCCTGCGCTGGTTTCCAGGTCTTTACCCAGTCAGCAAGGCCAGCATTGAGCACCTGCTGACGAAGAGCGGACAGGGCAACGCCGTGGTTATCATCATCGGTGGGGCGGAGGAGTCCCTGTTCTCCTCGCCGGGTGTCAACACCGTGGTCATGAAGAACCGCAAGGGCTTTGTCAAGCTGGCCCTGGAGTACGGGTGAGAGAGAGAGACATTTGACATTTAAAATTATAGAACCAACCATGTTCCACACTTCCACCAAAAAATCCCCACCACGCCCCAACCCACCCTACCCTGCCACATTAAAAACAACCCCTTACCAAATAAAACTTAACCGAACACCCGCATTAACTGTCCACACCCCCTTATCCGCACACCACTTTTTATCAAATAGTTCAAGGTTGGAGAGAGAGAGAGAGAGAGAGAGAGAGAGAGAGAGAGAGAGAGAGAGAGAGAGAGAGAGAGAGAGAGAGAGAGAGAGAGAGAGAGAGAGATATTAATGAACCCAGGGTTGATGGTAAAGTGGTTACCCAGGGTAGGATGGTAAAGTGGCACTGAGGGTCCCATGTATCTGGTGGCACCACAGGGAGTCAGCTCTTTCATTATGTTTATAAACATACAGTACATCATATTTAAAGTGGGGAGGGGGTTCCATAGGGCCTCAATGTGATGTTACGCCCCATGGGATTACTGACCAGCAACCCAGGCAGGTCCAAGGTACTACAGCTCCTGAGAGGCCAGGGAGAAGTCCATACGACCATGCTTCATCCTAATGTCATGGCATTGTTATCCCATTCATAGTGTTCATAAACATATGCTACCCAACATAAAAAAATTGCTTCTCTTTACATTTGCCACCATAACCCTCCACCCCACACTACTATGGTATTGACTGTGTTTGGAGGGGTATTTTAAATGTCTGGAAGACAGAATTCCAGTGGGATCAATGGAACCGTGTACACTAGCCGTGAAGCATCATACTGCATATTTCACACTTAGCAGTTATTATTTTGGGTGTAACTGGAGCACAAATCATTGCTTAAACTATCTCTTATCAATATATAATGCAATTCCCACTAATGCTAAGCTTTTATTTTGTTTTCAGTTGTTCGATCGAACACAGTCTGAGTTACCTGAGCTATGAAGAGTAGTCTTTAACCTTGAGTGTCCCCTGTGTGTCTTTGTGCTAAGCTTTTATTTTGTTTTCAATATCCCGATTGAACACAGTCTGAGTTACCTGAGCTAGGAAGAGTAGTCTATGGGTCTTTCTCAAAACCTAGTGCAGTGCACTTCCCAGTGTATCAGCCTAATTAGTCACGCCCAGTGATTGGATACTCTTTATTAGTCACACCCAGTGATTGGATATTCCGTAGAGTTCACCAAAGAGTATCCAATCACTGGGCGTGACTAATTAGGCTAATACACTTGGAAGTGCACTGCACTAGATTTTGAGAAATACCCAATGAGTATTAAGTGTGCCGTTGGCTGTTCTCCCGACCCCCACAGGGCGGACCTGGTGCCGGTGTACTCTTTCGGGGAGAACGACCTGTTCCGCCAGGTGGTGCTGCCGGACGGGACGGTGGGCCGCAGGCTGCAGGCCCTCTTCAAGAAGGTGGTGGGCTTCGCACCCTGCCTCTTCAAGGGGGAGCGATTCCTCTTCATGCCTTACCGAACCCCCGTCACCGCCGTCGGTCAGTATCTGCACCTGTTGAAATAGTAACAATGAGACATGGTGATGATGTTAATAACAGTGAAAACTCTAATTGCATTGTTATTAATAATGATTATTATAATAATCAAAATCACGTCAATAATTCTAAATATAATTAGAATCGCACACTTTGTGCACTTTCATACAACAAAGTGCGCTCTCTAATATTGCTGCTGTTTACTACCCACACATGTGATGCCAATTTCCATGTATTATTGTGTATCCATGGATCAACTACAGCGCCTCTCTCTCTCTCTCTCTCTCTCTCTCTCTCTCTCTCTCTCTCTCTCTCTCTCTCTCTCCTCTCTCTCTCCTCTCTCCTCTCTCCTCTCTCTCTCTCTCTCTCTCTCTCTCTCTCACACACACACACACACACACACACACACACACACACACACACACACACACACACACACACACACACACACACTTGAAGTGGCTGCCCTTCGCTCTTTATTTGAGAATGTATGTTTTTAATGACCTTGGAAACTAGGTTCCATATAATGATCCGTTTCTAAAGGTGGATAACTCCATTTTGCACAGATGCAGCATGTGAGTAATGAATGGGACTTTATCTGCCCAGGGGTTTGTGTTTTTCTCCCAACGTGACACATCCCTTTTCTATTTTTCCCTAACCTTAAGTGGGGTCAGGAGGACGATCCCACAAAGAACAATTCTATTCTTTATTACTGCCCAATTGTCTCTAACATAGCTTTTCTCTGCTATCACCTAACACAACTCAGTTGTAATAATATGCTGTTTAGGATAAGTGTTGAGTATGAACAGTGTGAGTCCAAACTCCTACATATAGATAAACTAAGGAGTGAACTGAATAAGTGTTACTCACTACTCTATTTCTCAGTTGGAGATTAGTTTTGCCGTTTCCTTTTTTTAGTGTATCAAGATCGACTTGTGTCAGCATGCAGTGTTACTACTCCTACTCCTACATGTTTGGCACTACACTAAAGAGTGAACCAAAAAAAGTGTTACTCACAACTCTGTTTCTCAGTTGGATCTTAGTTTTGCTGTTTCCGTTTTAGTGTATCTATCTACATGCATCAGCATGCAGTATTATGTACTTACACTGTACATAACTAACCCTAACTTTAAGCAGTGCAAGTACATCATTTAACATGCTGTTACATACTTGGTTAAAACTGGCAAATTAGTGGAACAAGGGCAGTAAAATAAGGTGTAACCAACTTGTGCCCCAGTGCTGCAAATCATTTTGGATAAAACCATCTAAATGTTTGTCATACAATTTGATGTTTGTCTTCCACATGTAGTGGGGAGCCCCATCTCGGTTCCCAAGGTGCCGTCTCCATCCCAGGAGCAGGTGGACCACTACCACCAGCAGTACATGGAGGCCCTCACCAAGCTCTTCCACCAGCACAAGAAGAGCTGCGGCCTGGCAGAGTCCCACCAGATCTGCATCACCTAGACACCACCACCACCACCACAGCTACTGTAGCTACTAACTGCTCCGGCTCTTTCTGTTCGGTAGTGTGTTTGTCCAATACCATACTTGCTAACTACTGTATGTTGGTTGTTACTTTGTTGGTTGCAAAGCAGTGGAGTTTGTCTTTTTCCAACCAAATACGGTGCTAATCGACTAGCAAATGTGGTGTTGGGGGAATTGCACTACATATCATTCCAGACTGAGCGACTGCGACCAGGCCAAAGACATTCCCCTCCAAAAAAGTGAAGTGCCTGTCTTACAAGCCTCAAATGAGGATATGTGATTATTTATTTCATTTGTTTTGAAATTGTATTTAATAATGATGATGTGTGATGCATACCATTGAATTGTATAAAATGTTGAAAGAGGACTAATATATGCTTTCCAACTACAGTATAGTCTGTAGAGATTTTGAAGGACTTGGAAGTTGGTGTTTGTACGTATTTATTGCTATGGCACTGCTACTGTTATTATTTTCTCAATAGGCTGCATGGTTCAATTCTGACCAGATGATAGGGGAAGTCTGGTAACACCCTATTCAGAGAGAGAAACTATTATGTGATGTGATGAAAACATATTGGATATCAGTGGTTGTTCTAGCTTAACAATTCCCTTACTGCTGAGTTTGAAATTGAACCCACTTTCCATTTGTTGTGTTAGCTTTTAATTCTACTCAAATCAAGCCTTATTTATTCCCTTGCATGATTTTGTTTACCTATTGACATTTCTGTTCACCTGTCTGCCGTTCTTGCCTTGGGTTTCATAATCCGCATGGTGCTTACCATTACTTACAGATTACATGTTGCCTAAAGTCTATCTGTGTGTAAAAAGAAGTTGCCACAAGATAATGACCTACCCCTCACAGCAAGAGACATAACTTTAAGTAAGATGAGGACAATTTAATAGACAAGAATCAGACTCAGTGGTCCATGGCACATAAAGTAATGATGTGAGGTGAAACTGGTGCGAGTGTGGGGACGGATGGGAGGATTGATGCTTAGGGCCTGGAGGGAGTTCCCTTCACGCCGCTAGAAGGGTCTTGTGACAGCACGAGTCCTTAATTAACCTGTTTCAAGGCCACTTCACACTGAGGTCCGCTATTGAAGTCATATGGGGTGTGCTTCCTGATTTTCTGTGTCCTCAGACAAAGCGTTCTATTCAAACGGGAGCTGTCCACTCTTGAGATGTTGGGTCTGGGACCCACATCAAATTACAATGATTTTCTCTGCGTGGTGGGGGGAATGGAGTCGAATATTTTATGGAATTATTCTCAATCTAAGAATTTCAGTGTGCGAACCTTCACAACCTCTGTAAAAAATATATCCCCATGAATGAAGCCTATCCAATATAGCCTGAACACGAATTTGATACGTTGGTAAACATCCAATAGAACACCCCTCCAGTGCTCTTGTGCTTCTACCTTGACAGCCAATTTCTTTGTGCAGGCGTCGTAAAATGCAAAGATTGCAGAGACGTTTATTTTTAAAAAGCCTATTGAGAGACTTTGTAATGAAAGGCAATACCATGGCTATAAAAACAATTCGTAAATGATGCTTACTTTGTAACATCCTGTGCACTGCTAAGAATGAATGTAAAACAATGAATAGAATGCTCTGAGAAAATCTGTATGTACGCCTGCAAAATGAGTTCTGAGGAAGGAACTGTTTATGCCTGCTCCGTAACTATTGTATTATGTAAACTAAGTCCTTTGCCTGCAAACCTACTTGAAAAGAGCACTTACTAACATGGCATGGCTGTTTGATGGTATGAATGATTGTTCAATGCAATGTAATATAATGTAATGTAATGTAATTGTATCATTGTTATGAAAGGTACATGGATGCTTAATTTCAACCAAATAGAACTCTTTTTTGAAAAAAAAACCTCATGTTCAGTCTTTGACTTCTTTTTTTTTACAAATGAATTAAAAACTACTTTAGCTTCTCTTGCACCTCCATGGTGAAAGGGAAATGTAAATTGTGTGAGGATACTAAGACATGATCGACAATAAATAATATTAGAGATTGAGGATGCTCAAAATGTTATATACACCAAACTTGCTTTAAATGAGGCTGTCGAAGGAATAGGCGAGTAAGTGGAACGAGAATAGTGCACTGCTTGATTCAGTGATACCAGGGCTTTTTCTGAACGGGGAAATAGGGGTGCTCCACCCTCATACCTCCGTGGGTGCACCCTCATACTTTTATTTATATATATATATATTTGAGCGCCCCTAGTAAATTTCTCATTCACGGGGGGGAACACCCCCCTTCACCCCCCCTAGCCTGCCATGATGCTCCCTCATGCCAAAAAATCTTAGAAAAAGCCCTGGATACCGTGGCAGACGTTGGCAGAGCTGTGAGCATAACATGTTTTCGCAGGGACTACTTGAACTTGAACCGTCATTCAATGTGCTAAAGAGAAAAGAAATAGAAGAGGGGAGAAACATATATACACTGTATGTAGAAAGGATTGTAGATGCTGTAGTAAATATCTAACCATCACCAAAGACAGAGGAAAATAAAGCTGTTTTTAATTTCTTTTTTTTTAACATGATACTGTTGGGGCAGTTCTAATTTGGACAGGAAGCTGGTATTCGGCAGCATAATGACTAAATGCCATTTTAAGGAAAAGAACTGAAATTCTTTTTCATATTCAAACACCCATAGTACAGTACAGTACAGTATGCATGAATATTTGTGTTACACAAGCACTGTAAGTGTGCAAAGGTTCACTGATCTATGGCAAGTGAGCAACTAGATAGAGCTGACTGAAGTCCAAATTCCTCAGACTACACTGCCATGCCCTTTTACCCTTTACCCCTATTGGCATGTGGGGCATGGATTACTATGAGGATTTGAAACTAAATGTTTCTTATTTTCATTTGGCCATTTCTTTTTTTTAGTCTTCAATAATTATTAGGAATAATCATCAGAAAGAGGACCTTTGCGTGCATTCATATCATGAAGGATAATGGTAATACCACAGCCCGTCTCTTACAGAATCTGTGGTAATACACCTGAGTCTGTCTGGAAAAGGAAAGAAAAGCTCCAATGCTTGACCGCACAGCACCACCCTATGGTCAAGTCTATGACAAACACAAAGTACGGTGGCGTTTCTTCCACCTGGAGCATAGCATGCATGAACTTATCTGATATTTTGTCAAAGTGACATTAGTAGTGGTACAAAACGTCATAAATAATAATTACCAAGTCATAAATGATTACACCTCACACCCTCAGCTCTCTTGGTATAAATACCAAGGCTAAACGGCCGATTCGCAAGCTGTGAATTCAATGCCTTCTGACCTCTGGAATAGAGATCACTTCATATCTAGACTAAATGGCCTCCTCTACTGGCCATGGTATGACCATGGTGTGAGTACAATATGAGTGAAACCTATTATTCTTCAACTGAGCTTTTCTTACTCTCCTCACTCTGTCCACTTTCACCACTCGCCTCTTTAATCTTCAGTTGATCAACATGGCCAAAGATTGCACAGACTTGAAGTTCTTTTAATTTATCAAATTCGCATGGTGGCCATCTCCCATTGCTGCCAATTGGACCAGTTCAAATGACGAGAACAACTATCAGCACTGCCAGTGTATAATCTGTCACTGTGAACTCATGATGGTAAGGTGATTGGCACCTTCAACCTACTGGTTTGAAGATTGAATGAAAAGTATACAGGCAGGGGTGCATTCTCTCTCTCTGCATGAGTACGGTGGCAGAGTGATATGATGACAGCTCTGGCAAAATTATATTATTATTCATCTGCATTTAGCCAACATGGCATGGTGTTAAAGGAGCTGAAAACTTAAACAGAAAATAGTGCTCCATTTGAATTCAGTGCTCTCAAAGCTTTCACAAGGTTGGATATAGCAAATAAACCTGTATTAGACTTTCAAGTAGAAATATGAAAAAAATATATGAGTGATTCTACGATTTCCCTACGCTTTTGGCAAAAGCAAAATGTCAATTATCAGTATTTTTTTTCAACTAAATGACCTAGATGTTTACATAGTGTATATATTTAAGTTTCCAAACAAACAAATTGCCAAGCTTAATCTTAAATCATTTGATAAATACTCTAATGAAAGCGAACATTTGCTTAATTATTTTGTCAACAGTGTTATGGACAAATACTATGTCATTTCAAACCTATATAAAAATACTACAGAGTTGAAACAATATATGTTTGAAAGTGCTTATGTCCCTTAGCAGTAATGTTGTCATTAACCTGTGCAACTGATATAGAAAATGTGATTGTTGAGCTTCATAAGTAGGATTTTATGAGTCAGTGTGATACAGACTGACACATTTTTCATCATAAATCCCTGTAACGTCTGATTTGAATATAGTCACCCTCCTTACACAAGACTTCCTTCTCCAGAGATAATCCCTAGTGTATGTTCATAGGATTTTTCCAACACATAAGGGATCAATAGCACAAAAACACTTTCAAAACAGTCAACGGTGTAACTCAACTGTGTTACGGTCAACAGTGCAGGGGAACAAGTCGGCACTTTTTTAGGAGAAAAAAACAGAGCAGACAAACCCATCTCCCTAGAACACAAATTATTTTGTTTGTTTGTCTCTCAATATGGATATAAATTGGCAAAAACATACTCCTCCTCAACTGTCATCAGTGTTGCCAGATTGGGCTGGTTCCCGCCCAATTGGGCTGCTTAGGATGGCCGTGTGCTGGTAAAAATGGCATCTATCAGAAAAACCTTCCCACTGCCATATAAATCAATAGAATTGGGCGGGTTTTTAGGGCGGATTTTGATCATTTTTTGGGCTGGAAATCATCAGCCTCATCTGGCAACCCTGACTGTCATACTTAATTGTAACACCATTGACGGTAACACCGTTGACATTTCAGTCATTTTTATGGTGTTGTGCTAACTGAGGACCTCAGAAGTTCCACCACAACACCTTAATCAATTCATGTATCTGTATGCTTTATCTGTGTTTTTCTACATGTGATTTCTAATTCAGATTCTTATGAATATGTTGATAACACTGTTGACAGGCAATTTTCCCGCTATGAGAACATGAAAAAGAATGGATTAAATTATGGAAGGATGGAGCCCAAAATTTACCAAAAAGTCTTCCCGTATCCTGCCAAAGAGGTTATGACATCACATGATGTTATTCGTATGGCCTAAGACCAAACCATTACTGATTTATGGAGGAGGTTTCAGACCGTGACACGGTTAACACAGTTTTCGTGGACACACACAAAATGGCAAATTTCATGTATAATGGAAAGGACAGTGGTCTTTCTGACAGTTTTGTCATATTGTGATGATTACTGTGAATCAACATTTGCAATCGTCTTGGGCAAAACAAGTTTCTTTACATGCTAATATGCACTGGCGTGCACAGACATTTTGGGGGGCAGGTCCTGGGGTGATGGTGGGGGGCATGTGGAACTGGCGGCTGCAATAACGGTTCGGTGATTTTTTTTAAAAAAACACAAATTTTAATAAACATGCCACAGTACGCTAAACAAAACATTTAATTTTTTTTTAAATGATGAATATTATGTTGGAAAGTTAAAATAATTAGATTACCATGCCTACTGCATAATTTACCGCATGGACTAAAAAGTGTACTGTCGCTTTAAATGCGCGTCTCCAGCGCAGAAGCGATTCATTCTAACAGATTCCTTACTTGGAAAACTCTGCATCTCCGGTAATTTTTCCTCCATTAGTACCGATTTTAATTAGTCCATGTGTGTTTTCAAACTGTTAAAACGAATATTAAAGCTTAACTCGCATTTCAAGACGTTGTCAGAAGGATTTAGTCTATTACACGGCCGGGTATTGTGAGTGAAAACTGCTACTTTGGGTCGGAGGTTTTATCCGTGTAGGCTTTTCTGGAGGTGTCAAGCACAATCCTCTATATAGCCTACCTGTTTCCCCCCCGAATAAGACATTGCTGTGCTGTGCAGAAGGCTATAAGTGGCAGATTTGCTGGAATTTACGCACAACATTTTTTTTTCTCCCTGGCCGTGACCGCTGTTCTTTTCCATGCCGTCGGTCACAAATGTGATTTGGTGCGTTGCATATTTCATCAGGAGGCCAACGTTTCCCAAACATACATGAATCCTCTTGCTGTTTCCCAAACGTTCTATTAATCTTTAGACCTGGAACTGTTTGAGCAACTTCTGGATTCATTAGGCTAATATAATGGTGTTTGCAATCATGTTACACGTGTTAATTGTTGACATAACTTTGGCTACCTCTTCTGCGGTAGATTTGATAGGGCCTAAATGCACAATTTGCAAAGTCTCATTATGACAGCCAGGGCTCTCTTTAGATCACTTCCAAAGTCACACGCAACTTTCAACATCATAAATAGGCTATTGACTGTTACCTGGCTGGAGGGAACTGCCCGCCACACTACTGCCTGTGCAACGCGCTTCCGAATCTGTCAGTTAAAGCGCGCTCACGTTGACAAAGGGAGAGATGTGTGCCGTTGGAGGGGGCATGAGGCATTTTGGGGCATTATTATCACGCGATTTTAATTGACAATTATGTCTAAATGATGATGGGAACGAATACAGCGCTAACCCTACATTTAAGGAATACAATAATTAAAAATAAAAATAAAAAACGAACTTTCAAAAGGGCACTTTTGTCTGTTAAAGGCAACTTGGTGTTGCCCAAGCAACACCACGTGTCTATCTGTGCACGCCTATGCTAATATGAAGACTGAATCTGACATTTGGAAAACAGGACGGCATGAAAACGCCCAAAACCAGTATTAAATATTCATTCTTGCTGAGGGAAATAATGCTATGTCTACACTTTCTGTATTATATGAAAGATAAATGTTTTCTAATGTCCAAAACATCATTGGATGCAGTTAATAGTTAGTGGAATTGCCAAATAAAATCCACGGACTTAAAAGTGTAGGCGAATTAGAGAATCACTCATATACTGGTATCTCAAACTGTAGAAATATGATAATACAATAATGGCAATAACAATAGTGACAATAATCATCTGAAATGTTCTTAACCCGTCTAAATCTGGAGCCTAATGTCAAGTGCCATTCTATACAGTATTTCTTTGTTGTTTTTCTATCTTTACTGGCCCTGTCTTACAACATACACTCATCACACTCTGTGGTCAGACTACGTTTTAGAGAACTACATTTCCAAATATGGAAGCTATGCTTTTTTCCCACAACAAATATTGACCCTTCGCATGCACATAAATGATCACATCCTAAAATAAACTTGCGTCAAAAGATGCAACTGAGGTCATATCAGCCGTGTAAGCTATAAGCCACCATGGGGGTGGGGGTCTCTGGGAACGACCCTTTTAGCAACTTTCCTTGACAAATGGCCTAATTAGTCCATGTTATATAGCATATAGTTACTATGTTTTACTGTGTAGCTGATGTCTAATATCTGTGAGTGAGTTTGACATCTGGGGGAATATGGCGGCAATCTAACCATAAACAGTGCAAAAGACAAAAGTAGTGTACATAGAAAACAAAACAAATCTCTGTTCAAAGCTCTATTCAACTCACCTGATATGTTGTTTTAATTCCTGTGAAAATAGATGTTAGGTTAAAAGCTGTAGGAATTTACAATAGAATTAATGTATTTTTGTTGTAATCACAGCCCTGGTTTGAAATGTTGATACTATATGTGCCAACACTTCCTCTGGACTGTGAGGAAACATGCAATACTATGACCAAATGTGGTTGCACTACAATGGATCCGTGGGAATCATCAAAGATTTGTCAGTCATGATGACCTCATAAGGCCTGAGAAATGCAAAATGTATATATGTGAGGTATGGGAAAATTCCCATAGATTGCACACATTAGACAAGGGGTTCCCAAACTTTTTTCCCTGCGCACCCCCTTGTACATTTCAATGTGGTTTGCGCACCCCCTGAGCGAATGTTTTGGTGTGCTGATGGCCGTGCATTCACTGCTCATTAACTGAACATTATGTCGTTTTGGGGAATCCTCTTTTCTAATTGTCTTGGAATTAAAGTACACTTTAGATGGTGCCTTCCAGCATATAATGCATATAATGCAAATAAAAACTACTTAATGTTCATTGATGCTAGATGAAAACTCACATATCCGCCATTGCTCTATTCAGCTCACGCACCCCCTTATAGCAGGCCGCGCACCCCCAGAGGTGCACGCACCCCAGTTTGGGAAACCCTGCATTAGACCATCAAAGTTGTGGACATAGAGTTTGTATAATTATTTTCACATTATATATGTGTCAAAAGCATGACATCATTATTAGAAAAGAATTTATTTATAGACTTCATTGTTATGCAAGCATGAAATTTGTCTTTGGTCTCAGCATATAAAAACATCAATGGACATTCATTCCATTGCTCAAAACATAAACACATACATACATCATTGCATTGCATGTACATCACCTCCCTCTAACCACCCTTCCAGGCATACACATCATATACAAGTCAGGTAGGACTACTACATCCAGTCCCTTGTTTTTCGTTATACCTGTCCAGCTTTTCCATTTCTTGTTGACCATGGACATTGCGTTTGGTATAAATCAGTGTTTGTAGATGATTTTTATCTTTATAGTGCGCTCTGTAGCGCCTCCCTGAGGGGAGCAGATCAGGATGAAGGGGGTTAAGTGTTCAAATGGATATGAGTCCATAGGGCCCAGAATCTTATGTTATGTCTCTAGCACATACGGTAACTCAATGAAACAAAAGAGGAATGAAAGGCAATAGCGAAATCATACCACCCATTATGTATAACTAATGAGGTTAATAAAGAAACTTCAGTGCTGATCTAAATAGTCACTTTTTGGAGGTGTTCTTCTTTCTTTGAATAGTGAGAGTAGTAATATGAAAAATCCTAAGCACTCCCCCGGAAAAGTAAAAAAAAACCGTAAACAATTACCGGAAGTCTAAAGATCATATTTTATCTGATAAAAACAGCAAACATGTGTCAGGGCGTAGTCAGAAGTAGTCTGAAATGTAGGCTAGGCTATGTGTATTTATTTTACAGTATTAATTATAGAATAATTAAAGTGAGTTGGGGCTGTATAGCCAATGAAATACAGTATTTTGCTTCTATTTGACATTAAAATAAGCAGTGTGGCAGACATGACTGTCAACAACGAGTGCGTAGGTGTACAGGATGCTGTGATTAATTAAAGACTAATGAGTAACTTCCTGTGACAAAATCCAGAGTTGCACAAGATCCCCTTTTTGAAATGTATATAAACTAGACCATGGAAGAGGAGCAGCAGAATCCTGTGGAGGAATAAACCGATATGAATAACTACGCTTTGTGTCTTCTGCTCAGTCTGGTGACTGCGGCTCACACAAGTCCGATAGCAAGGTCTCTAGAAGATGAATCCGACGCCATGGCAGAGGTACAATATTTCAACAATTTAAGATGAAATATTATTTTATCATGTCTTATTATACTGTTATATTAACTGTTATATAAGAGAGTGTATATAAAATGTGTTTGTTGCTTGCTCATCAAAAGATGAATAAATAAATAGTAGCTGTCTGTGTGTGTGTGTGTGTGTGTGTGTGTGTGTGTGTGTGTGTGTGTGTGTGTGTGTGTGTGTGTGTGTGTGTGTGTGTGTGTGTGTGTGTGTGTGTGTGTGTGTGTGTGTGTGTGTGTGTGTGTGTGTGTGTGTGTGTGTGTGTGTGTGTGTGTGTTGACATGGCACTGGCAGAGAGTAAGCAATGGCCAAAATGAAATGTGATAATCTCTCTAACAAACTGCTTTTCTGTCACTTTTCTTTCACAGGAGTACCTCCAGAAATACTACAATGCCAAAAAGGAGAGCGCATCTCCGAGTGTGTACAGAGCAGACTCAAAGCAGAAGCTGAAGGAGATGCAACAGTTCTTTGGGCTCCATGTGACAGGGAAGCTCGACTCCGAGACTTTGGCCGTCATGAAACAGCCTCGCTGTGGAGTCCCTGATGTGGCAGCATACTCCACTTTTGGGGAGAGCTACAAATGGGAGAACAATCAAGTCACCTACAGGTAAAACACAACTGTCCTATTTGTTTGTTGTATGCCCCTCGTGACAAAACTGTGTCGAACAACATTATAAAAACTGCAGTCTCACAATACAGCATTACTGCAGTATTACTACATTTTTTGTGAATACAGTGACTCAGGCATGAAACCACCAGAAATACAGCATGCAACTGCAGTTGTAGGTTAAGCGGCATCAGCACAACTGGTTATATGGTGACAATTACGGCATACAGCATAATAACCTGAATGATTGTGCGTGTTGTAGGATTGTGAACTACACTCCTGACATGAGCCCAGCTGAGGTGGATGAGGTCATTGAGAGGGCTCTTCAGGTGTGGGCCAAAGTCACGCCCCTGAGGTTCACCCGTCTCTACAGTGGCACAGCCGATATCATGGTCTCCTTTGGTGCCAGAGGTACATTTTTCATGTAAAGACCACTTAACATGTTGCTCTGGATAAATAACTATTGTCTTTGACTCAACCCTTACATCAACGTCTTTCTTCAAAGTCCAGAACACGGTTTTACCAAAACATGTACTACATTAGCTAAAAATACTAATAATGATACTATTGTGAATATAGTGTGTATTATAGTGTCTATTAAGCTGTGTGGGCTATTATGGGGTTTTATTATTTTGTTTTTTTTCCTGTGTCCACCCAAGCAATAAAATTGATGTATGCACTGCTCAAATGTAATTGATTAACAGTAGATGTCTATACTATCATTAATATTACATTTATGGGCAAAACACAATGTTTCGAAGTGTATAATTCTGACCGCTTGCATCCTGTGATTTTAGATCATGGCGATGGCTATCCTTTCGATGGGCCGCACGGTACTTTGGCACATGCATTTGCACCATTTCCTGGACTTGGAGGGGATGCACACTTTGATGATGATGAGACCTTCACTTATCGCTCCTCTTACGGTAAGGCATTTTATATCGCCTATTTTTATTATCCATGTTTTAACTATAATCTTTGGCAATTTTGTGGCTATTCCTTTATACATAACAATTTAAAGTAACACATTTTTTTTTTCTAGGATACAGCCTATTCCTTGTGGCTGCCCATGAATTTGGACACTCTATGGGACTGGGACATTCTCAGGACTTTGGTGCCCTTATGTATCCCGCCTACCAGGGCTACCAAGACATGGACAGCTTTCAGCTGCCAGCTGACGATGTCAGAGGGATACAGTCTCTTTATGGTAGGAGTTCCTTTAAAATCACATGAGACATGTTCAAATGACAGTATACAGTATTCAATCCCAGAATCTGTCCTAGCAGAAAGACGTCTGCACGCTAGGTATCCTTTTTTTCTCTTCAGATTCACATACAGTCAAAATATAGTTCTGTTATGCCATGGCCCAAAAGAAATAGACGGATTTCAAGTGTGCAGAATCAGATTTTGTTCTACAGTTTGACAAGGAATATACATAGACTATTTTCCATTTCAACCAAATTCAGTATCAAACCAGTGATATGTTACAAACAGGCCCAAACCCTGATGTGAATCCTGAGGATCCTGAACCCCCCAGTACGCCTGATGCCTGTGACCCAAAGCTGGAGTTTGACGCAGTCACAAATCTCCGTAAAGACATATTGTTCTTCAAGGGCAGGTAATGCAATGAGTCACATAAAAGCAGCTTGGCATGCTATGTCATGTCATATATGCACACTCATAATTTCATATCAAATATCCTTTTAGAAGACCTTTATATAGTCTCTGGCTATACAGTATTAACGTATTTCCTCAATTATAGCCTGTCCCCTAAAAGTAGCCTGTGTCTTTTAGTAACCTGTTCTGAAACTTTTTTTTTAATAAGTAAGAGTCTGCCTCTTTCAGTAGCCTTTCATAGCCACTATCTCTATGTGTAGTAAATATGACTATTTTCTTTCTTTTTGTATTGAAAGCCTCCTTCAAATTGTAGTCAGCACCTACAGTAATCTATCTACAAAACAAATACTTCTTTTAATACAGATTCAAGTCCAGTTGGAGTGCTGCCTGGAACTAGGCTAGTACATTGTAAAGATAGTGCTCTTTGGTGACAGGCTTAGTTAATTTTAAAAGCAAGAGACTGCTCACTTCCTGACGAAGGCTTCAAGCCGAAAAGCATTGAAGTGTTTTAATCTTCTTATGCCCATTAAAATAAAGGCACTTTAACTACAAAGAAGATGAGTGCCTTGCTATTCTACAACTTTTAAAACTTATTTTAATACTTCTGAAGATTCATCTGGCGGAGTCATCCAATGAAACCAGACAAAAAGGTGTACTTCATCAAGACCATGTTGCCTGGTGCCCCTGAGCATATCGACGCGGCTTATGAAAACCCTCAAACACAACAAGTGTTGATTTTCAAAGGTAATAAACGCTATGTATCACAATCACAAGGTATCAACAGTTTTATTTTCTAATATTGTTTCAATTTATGCCTCGCTTACGCTACAGAAATAATTGACATACTGTATGCTCCAGGTCGGAAGGTTTGGTCTATGTATGGAAATGAAGTTGAAGCACCTCGTCCAAGGGACATCAGCAGCTTGGGCCTACCACCGTCTGTGGAGTCCATTACCGCAGCACTCCATGATCGCAGCACAAGGAAGACTTTGTTCTTTGTTGGCGAGTACTATTATAGGTAAGCATGGTACAAACCATGGCTAAATGATCAGGCCAGGTCATTGCGTAATTGATTGATTGATAAATCAATCAATTGATTGAAATTCTGATGATTTCACATTTTTAGCAAAAAAACTAGTAGAAGATAGTTGTGTGGATAGCCAGGGGACCATTCCTGACTACAAACCATATTTTAGTCCGCTGTCTGACTATTTATTGTAATAAAATGCTTTCAAAATATTGTATTTCTTTATCTTAAAAATACCCCCTCACTCTCTACAGCTATGATGAAATGAAGAGACGCATGGATGAGGGCTTTCCCAAACGGGTCTCAGAAACCTTTCCTCAGATACGGGGCAAAGTGACAGCCGCTATCGAATTCAGAGGTATGCAATCATTACTGCATTGTCTTACAAGTCAGTGAAGCTTTGTGTGCCAACTAGATGATGACACTGAAACTGTGCCTTCTTCTTGCTCCTCCCCATCCTCCATAGGTTATGCATACCTCTACAGTGGACCAAAAATGTACGAGTATTACTACAGCTCAAAGACATACTACCGAACGCTGCCATCAAGCTATTTCTTCCAATGTTAGGAGTCATTGGTACACTGTAATTGTCAATCTACGGTCATTGATGTCAAAGTATAGGACGAGTGTTGATGTATTGTGCACTTCCATTGATTCATTGTGTCCTCATCTTTTCTATCTATGTTAAAATATTTCAATAAAATATTTTATTATTTAAAGTTTATGTATTTTAATGAACAATAATAAAATGCTCATGTAAAATGGTAATACTGTTTAATCACACTTATTTTATACGCAGTTGGCAAATAAATGTGGCACACATGTTTGTTTCACAAGGTGAAGTAAATTGCGGTATTGAAAGAGAATAAAAAAGTCAAGAATTATTTTAAACATTGCTTGTAAAAATCACTAAATTTGATGGGGTTCTAGTTACTTACTTGTAATATATTGGTATCTGCAACACAACTGTTTGGGGCCCTATAGGTCCTTTAAGGGCCTTCAAGTGGTGACAATGCACTGTTTCAGTGAAAATATTTTTTTCTTTGTAGCATTAAAGTAATCGAGCGTAGCCTTTCTTTATGAAACTGTCCTGGCTGGGGAAAAGGGAACTGAAAGTGCAGATCATTTGTGCCAGCATCTTTTGCAAGATGTGTAAGC
Organism: Engraulis encrasicolus; assembly: GCF_034702125.1. Taxonomy (NCBI): domain Eukaryota; kingdom Metazoa; phylum Chordata; class Actinopteri; order Clupeiformes; family Engraulidae; genus Engraulis; species Engraulis encrasicolus. The sequence continues at coordinate 37,551,959 of NC_085863.1, forward strand.
ACATTTAAAATGACTTTTGGTTCACCGCAACACTATAAGACCACAGCCTATGAGTTTACCCAATGACAGATTAGCGCTAAGGGCCTTTATATGGTGATTGTTTTGACAACAACTGATGTAGCACACACTTCAATTTGAGCTTATCCCAAATTAAAGTCTTAGTTGGTGTAATTGTTCTATGACTGCTTGTGTCCCAAGGTAACGCTGTTGATATGTTGCTTCTGTTTGCTGTCTCCACTGCAGTTTTAATGCTTCAGTCAGCACAGCTTTCCGGGGAGGAAGAGGCTGGGTTATGACCTCTGTTTTAAGGTTATGACCTCTGTTTGCCCCGATTAGTTTCTATGTTGACTGTGAGCATCTGACAAATTGCTGGACAGCAGTGCAAGTGGACATGCGTGACCGCTATTGCCTATTTCAACTACAGTGACAAGGAAGAACTCCCTCTCATTTCTTCAGCCAAACACAACCGAAAGTGTTCGACTTGGTTCATAAAAGCCCCTGTGGAAATGCTGTGCTCACCAGTTGTGTTTTCTGCTTGACACTCAGCTTCTTTCTTCTAACTCTCACATGGCAGCCACTTCACTGGAGATGGACATTGGGAAGCGGGAGGACTGCACAGCATGCGCGGTGAAGGATACCACTGTGGAATACAAGAGCATGGACATGGAGGAGGGACAAACACAATGGAGGAAAGGTAAAGACGAGGCCTTTATGAATACAAGCCATTTCGGTATGGACCTGATGTCAGGATTAGACAGCGAGGTAACACTTTCTATGAAGACCATATCTATAGTGCATTATGAGCATTATGATGCACATTAGAATTATTTACAACGCATTACGACTACACCCATGATGTTTCATGATGCTTTATGTTAACAGGTATACATGTAAATAACCATGAATCTAGCTTATAATGCTTTATAAATCCAAGGGTGTTATAAGTGCTCGTGACTGGATTTAAACTACAGGCTGCCTGATGGGGCTTATAGTACATTATGGTTACTTATACCCTTCTATGAAAATGATGAGATTGAACTCTGTGCACAGAGGTGTATAAGTACTCATAATGTACTCTAAGCCCCATCAGGCAGCCTGTAGTTTATAACCAGTCATGAGCACTCATTCTGATTCATGGTTATTCATGACTGTTAATATAAAGCATCATGAAGCATTATGAGTGTAGTCATAATACGTTGTAAGTAATTATAATAATGTATGGGATATTTTTTTGCAAATTTGAAATGTGAACACACATTTAATACATTTTGTATTTTAGAGTTCAGCATATTTTATTGGGGGGACCTTTTTTAAATAAGGGCGTATATATCCCTCCTGCTCCCCCAAGGGATCTGCAACCATAGCATTCAATTGCATTGATAATAAGGTCAGTTTACAAACTATAATTCAAATTCCACAGGTTACATTAGTGGGATCTTATGATGCTGGTATAAAAAGTAGTTTTATTAAAGATTTTCACATAAGCAATTATAGATGAGTCGTTACTTACGTTCCCATTCTCTCTTCATATCTGTTACACAAAGTGTCTCAAAGCTGAGGAAAATAATTTCTCTATGTTGCTCTTCTTTCCTCAGAGGACAATTCATCCAAGAGGGCAAAATCTACTAGCCGTTTGAGCTCAAAAGCATGCTCCATCATCCTCATAACTGTTCCACTGTTCCTGATTCTTGTCACCATTGTGTCACTGAAATGCAAGTAGAAGAGCTTAACCAAGTTTTATATACTCACTATGTGTGTGTGTGTGTGTGTGTGTGTGTGTGTGTGTGTGTGTGTGTGTGTGTGTGTGTGTGTGTGTGTGTGTGTGTGTGCGTGCGTGCGTGTGTGCGTGCGTGCGTGCGTGCGTGCGTGCGTGCGTGTGTAATAATAACACATTTTCCATAACACATCTTCTGTTATCATCTTATCTTTAAAGATAAGACTATCAAATAAGAAAAGTTTTTTTACGAAAAGTAGACAGCTATAACACACCTTGAATCTGATGTGTCTCCAACCGCAGATGATATCATATACTGATGAAGGCTTGTGCTTTGTGCTCTGCAGTTAGTCAACAGGACAGCATGCTGAGGGAGCTGGAGAGCAAGACTGACCAGGTGGCCTCCTCTATACACTCACTCCCAGCAAAGCTGCAGCAAACAGGTCTGTATTTAGAAGACACAAAAAGCTTAGAACACTCAGGAGACAGTGCATGCACACGCATGCACACACACACACACGCATGCACACACGCATGCACACACGCACGCACACACACACGCACACACACACACACACACACACACACACACACACACACACACACACACACACACACACACACACACACACACACACACACACACACACACACACACACACACACACACACACACACACACACACACACACACACACACAACCCTTCCGGTGACAGAAGTTGGTAAGGCAAGGCAATTTTATTTGTATAGTGCATTTCATACATAGGCTAGCCTACATGTAATTCAATGTACTGTACGGTAAAGTAAGATAAATTTAACTAAACTAAAATAAAATGAAAATAAAAGCACAAGGAATGGCAGGTGAAAATAGAATAAGAAGGAGTAAAGATAAAAGCAAGAAATTGGGAAGAAAAGACAAAAAAAATATCAAAAACATTTTTGGTAATTCCCAGAGGAGTATAAAGTTGAAGTATAAGTACAGGAGAACAGCTTTGATAACAATATAATATCATGTACTTGTGTACATTACTTTATTGGGTAGGACCACCGACCTGTATTGGGTAGGACAGTTTTGAGAGGAGACAGTAAAGTAATGGGAAAAAAGACGGGAGTATCTAGGCTTCGAGACGGCTTCGAGACTTGGGTCTCTGGCATAAGCCACGGCAAAAGCTTTACAACATCAATTTACTTCCGTTTACTTCAATTTACACCTCTGCCACATTATGGGACTCACATACAGTAGGAGACGCTGATTTTGGGCCATGCTTTCTTGACTGCACCATGATTGCTCATGATGCAATTTTATTGTATGTACTGTATGTGTACATATTACTTCACGGTGACCAATCTCGATTAAGCATTACTGACATTACCAGTCTGCACATTACACAGAAACCTGTTGAACTGCATACATTGATTCTTACTACAATGTTTGTATTACCTCATAAGGTTTGTTTTTGCATGCGACTGTGAAGAGAGCAGCGATGAAACCATATCATTGCGCAGGCAGAGGCGGATTGGCCATTGGGAGGTTCAGGACATTTTCCGGTTGGCCAACAGCCCACAAATTTTAGACAATTTTATTAAAAATCTTGGTATGTTAGAGCTGAATGAACACATTCTGATGCAAGATGAGGGTCTTAGCGTTTAAATGCAACTTATTGCATGTTTTTACGAGATATTTAGCTGAGGGCAACTTTTCTTAAAGAGGGCTTAGGCATTCACCAGCCTTTTGCGCAGGTGCTTTAGGCATCAATGGGTTAATCTAACCAGAGCTCTTCATACTTCATATTAAGATGGTTCCGAAGCTTAATCAACAGTCAAGCCTGTTTGATCATGTTTACTGGAAAGTAATGGTTAAATGATACAAACTTGATATTCCTCAGCAACTCAGAGTCAAGAAATATATAACGAGCTGCCAGAGGTGAAGAGTGCGGTGACAAACCTCGGGGCATCGATGACTAGACTGTCAACGGAAATACATGGTGCAGGTAAGTGATTAGCTGATGTTTTTTGTGCCGTTCTGTTTAGGTTTTATTTGCTTTTTAAAGGTTTGTGTAGTGTACATTATACTGCACACCATCGCAGTCATCACAGTAGCCTACTGGAAGTTCTGCATTACATTTGGGGAAATTGAAAATAGTTTAAATAGGGTCATTCCATGTCAATTCACACGCCTTCCCCACATGACCCTCTCCGATTTACCCAAAATCTCACATACAGGTACCTTTTGATGTCAATTGAAAGAATACCAAGTATTAGCACCCTACGTCTAACGGTTGCAGAGATGAAGCCCTCCAAAGCTTGGGTGCCACACCTACTATTCAAGCCTCTGAATTACAGACACAATTTACGACCAGATTTTGACACCTCTTGTTTTAGTTTGAAGGAAAATACAGTTCTAAAAATCACCATCGCCCCTCAATATGACCCTATCTACAAGATGATGTGCTTACAAATAGCATGCCTTGATTATTTTTGGCTATATTAAGCCTTAAAAACTGAATTTGTGAAAAGCGTGATGAAGAGTCTTGCCATTTTGGGGTTCCAGATCTTGGAAACTATGTATGCTTTGGGAGTTATAATTGATTTTCCATCATATTTGGGAACTGTACAGTGTATTCCAAAAAAAGTAGGGCACTCAGACTTTTAATGATGGAATAGGAGGGACTCAAAAACAGCTTTTGGACAAAATGACCCTCTACTTCAGGCCTCATATTAACCATGTGGTGGGCACTTGATGACTGGAACGCCCTTTTAACCCCATGTACAGTAGCACTGTATCAAACATTCAAGCTTGGAAAAACTTTGTTTTTCAAAGTTCTTCATATTAATCTTGGCCTTCAAAGTATATGTTTTTGTCTATGTCTTATCACAGTGTCTGTTTTGTCTGCTGCCATCTGCTGGTCTGAAAAGGTAACAACAGCGTAATGTAAGAAAACAAAAGGGGCTGGAAAATCTTGCTGTCACAATCCCACCGAACACATGCCCTCCTGAACAGCGGAGGGCGCACATGAGTCAACGAGTGACACGCTCAGCCCACAGGAAGTGACGGCCATCTTTAAATTGTCTTGAGAATTGTTTGTCACTGTTCATGCATGTGCTCATGTTTGCTGAAACCCCTGTGCCTTTGTCTTTGCTTTGGAACTGGACTGTGCTCTCTGGACAATCTTAAAGACTCTTTCTGTGAAGCTGCCTCCTTGAACATCTCTCTTGGTTAAGGTACTGTGTCTGCCCAACTCTTTGTGCTCTTGCTCTGCCATTATTGGAATTCATTGTCACGCTGCCTAATTTCTGTACATGGATCTTGGACTGCCTATACTGATTACTGGACTGTGTTTATGAAGATTATTGATCATTGAAGACTTCCTAAGTTTTGTATTTACCAAGCTGTGATTTCATGCGTGACCTCCTGAGTTTTGTATTCTACCCAAGACCTTTGTTGATGAATTGAAGATTATTGTTGAAGTAAAGATCCTGAACCATATCTGCAACTGTGCTCTTATTTCCAGTCTGACATCATGCATGAACCAAATCAAAGTAGCGCAGCAGATGTTGAAGAACTCTGCGGCCATGTTCAGAGACTCAGCGTTACTGTGCACTCCCAACAAGATGGCCTACTGCAAATGGAAGATGCCCTCAACCAGCTTGGCAATCGTGTGGGGAGTCTGGGTAATGCTTCACCCTCTCTTCCTAACTCAAGCCTCTCTCCTCCACCTCCTTTCTCTGGGGAGCCTTCAGCCTGCCGAGGGTTTCTCACTCAATGCTCTTTGATCTTCGAGCTGCAGCCTGCACATTTCCCCACCGAGCGAGCCAAAGTCGCCTATATCATCACTCGGCTGAAGGGAAAGGCCCTGGATTGGGCTACAGCCTTGTGGACCCATCGCCACCCAGACTGCCAGACCATCGAGAGGTTCATGGACGCTCTCCAGCGGGTGTTTGATGAAGGACTCACCCAGCGACAGGCCTCTTCTCGGCTTTTCACACTTACCCAAAGGCAAAGGTCAGTGATTGACTATGCAATTGAATTCCGCACCCTTTCAGCTGAGACCGGATGGGAAGGTGAAGCATTGGTGAGTGCCTTCTACCAAGGGCTTAGAGAGTCCCTGAAAGATGAAATGGTGAACAGAGATTGGGGTGACGACTTGGATGACATCATTACACTGGCAACAGCCCTGGACAAACGCATACAGGAAAGACGGAGGGAGCGGCGAGAGCTTCGACTTCTCCAGCCCAACCGAGCCATCTCTCCTTCACGACGAACCTCACAACTCCCATTGCCTGCACCATCGCCCACCAGCGACCAAGGAGAGGAGCCCATGCAACTGGGAAGATCCCGCCTGAGCCTTGAAGAGAGACGCCGTCGATTCCAGCAGGGTCTTTGTCTGTACTGTGGGTCCCATGATCATCAGCGGCTTCAGTGTCCAGAGCTGCAGGGAAAAGCCAATGCCCACCAGGGAAAGGGGGCTTCCTGGTGAGCGGAGCAGTGACCTCTGCCCCCCTCTCCCGCTGTAACTTACCTGTGTGTCTCTCCTGGGGCACTGGCGGGGAATCTCAGGTTAAACTTCAAGCCTTAGTGGACTCTGGAGCTGCAGTCAACTTGCTGGACCAAACTCTCGCGCGGCAGCTGCAGATACCCATCCTCCCATGTGAATCTCCTAGAGCAGTACAGGCCCTTGATGGACGACCCCTAGGATCTGGTCGACTGGAATTCTGTACCCGACCTCTTCAGATGACCACCCTAGAGAAACACCAAGAGAGCTGTGTATTTTTCTTAATCGACTCACCCCAAGACCCTCTTGTCTTAGGATACCCATGGCTTGTTCACCATCAGCCCTCCTTCAACTGGGCCACCAGTACACTCACTCAATGGGGTCCAGAGTGCAAAGACCATCTCTCTCCTGACCCTCAACCCACTCGCTCTGTAGTTGTGGCAGACACATCATTTGTACCGACTGACCTGTCCAAAGTCCCTGCTGTGTACCATGACCTCAGTGCAGTATTCAGCAAAGACAAGGCCACCTCTCTACCACCCCACCGCAGCTATGACCTGGCCATTGACCTCCTTCCTGGTGCTACGCCACCCAGAGGCAGGCTATACCCCCTGTCCATCCCTGAAACTCAAGCAATGGAAACCTACATCCAAGAATGCCTTGAGAATGGCTTGATTCGCCCCTCTACGTCACCAGCAGCAGCAGGATTCTTTTTTGTGGGCAAAAAAGATGGCGGCCTTAGACCATGTATCGATTACAGGGAGATGAACAAAATAACCGTCAAGAACCGCTACCCCCTGCCTCTGATGAGTACTGCCTTTGACCAACTTGGTGGAGCCACCATCTTCACGAAATTGGACCTTCGGAACGCGTACCATCTAATCCGGGTTCGACGTGGAGATGAGTGGAAAACAGCGTTCATAACACCAAGCGGCCATTATGAATACTTGGTAATGCCATTTGGCCTGACTAATTGCCCTGCTGCATTTCAAGCATTTGTAAATGATGTGTTGAGAGAATTTCTGGGGCGATTCGTTTATGTCTTTCTTGATGACATTTTGATATTTTCCCCTGATCTAGACACCCATGTCCAGCATGTCCGGCAGGTTTTGCAGAAACTACTACACAACAGGCTGTTCATCAAACTGGAGAAAAGTGAGTTTCACACCACTAACACCACCTTTTTGGGCTTTGTAATCTCCCCTCAGGGTCTGCTTATGGACCAGTCCAAATTGACGGCAGTACTAGACTGGCCAGCCCCTAACACAGTGAAGCAGCTTCAACGTTTCTTGGGGTTTGCTAATTTCTATAGGCGCTTCATCAGGAACTACAGTACCGTAGCGGCCCCTCTCACTGGGCTTCTCAGGGGACACCCCACCAAACTACGGTGGACACCTGAGGCACAGCAAGCCTTCACTGATTTGAAACAAAGATTTACCTCTGCGCCTGTGCTAACTCACCCTGACCCTCAGCAGCCCTTTATTGTGGAGGTAGATGCCTCAGAGACTGGTGTAGGAGCAGTCCTGTCTCAGAGAAACCCCCAGGACCAGAAGATGCACCCCTGTGCCTACTTCTCAAAACGCCTCACCCCAGCTGAGAGTCGGTACGATGTGGGTGACAGAGAATTGCTGGCAGTCAAACTAGCTCTCGAAGAATGGCGTCATTGGTTAGAGGGGGCAATACATCCATTCATGGTCTGGACAGATCATAAAAATCTTGAATATATCCGTGGCGCTCGCAGACTCAACCCTCGTCAAGCAAGGTGGGCACTTTTCTTTACAAGATTCCATTTCACTCTTTCTTATAGACCTGGATCAAAAAATGTAAAACCTGATGCCCTCTCTCGCCAGTTTTCACCTGACCATTCTCCTGTAACTCACGACTCTATTCTCCCTGAGGCATGTGTGATAGCCCCTGTCCGCTGGGTTCTGATGGAACAGGTGCGAGATGGCCACCAGCTGGAACAACCACCACCCGACACGCCAGACTCCAAAACCTTTGTCCCATCTGCCCAAAGACCCCTGGTGCTGGAGTGGGGGCATAATGCACGTGTTGCAGGCCACCCGGGACGCCAACGTACCATGGAACTCATTGATCGTACATTCTGGTGGCCCACCATGAAAGATGATGTAAATGAATATGTATCTGCCTGCCCTGTCTGTCTCGCTAACAAGGTTGACAATCAACGCCCTCAAGGCCTCCTTCAACCCCTGCCTATAGCCCGGCGGCCATGGTCCCATGTTTCACTTGATTTCGTAACTGGGCTGCCCATCTCTAATGGCTTCAATACTGTGTTGGTGGTTGTTGATCGCTTTTCTAAGATGTCTCGCTTTGTCCCCCTACAGAAACTTCCAACTGCCCGGCAGACAGCTGACACTATCATGAAGGAGATTGTCCGCTACTATGGACCGCCGGAGGAAATCCTCTCGGATAGAGGCCCACAATTTATTGCGCGGTTCTGGAAGTCTTTCTGGCAACTCATGGGGGTAACTATTCGCCTCACATCAGGTTACCACCCTCAGAGTAATGGTCAAACCGAGCGAGTCAATCAGGAATTAGAGAAATACCTCCGCTGCTACTGCTCTACTAATCCCACCACATGGGCCAGCCACTTAATGTGGGCAGAAATAGCGCATAATCAACTAACCTCCTCGTCCACTGGATTGTCTCCATTTGAAATTGTTACAGGTTACCCACCTGCTTTCCTCCCAGGGTCAACTACAGATGGTCCAGTGCCTTCTGCTAACGCCTCCGTTCAACGCCTCCGTCGTCTATGGAAGAGAGCTCGCCAGAACCTCCAGAGGGCCTCCAAACAACACAAGCGCCAGGCTGACCGGAGAAGAAGGGTGGCAGTGGTCTACCGCCCAGGCGACAGAGTCTGGGTTTCCACAAAGGGCCTGCCAATACAAACAGAGTCCAGAAAACTCTCTCCGAGGTATGTTGGCCCATTCAGAGTTTCACGGAGAGTCAACCCTGTGGCTTACCTGTTGAATATTCCTCGCTCAATGAGATGCAGTCCTGTCTTTCATGTTTCCCTGCTCCGCAAGGCTATTTTCTCTCCTCTGTCTCCAGTATCCCAGACGCCACCAGCTCCAAGAATGATTGATTGATGGTGCTCCCTCATACACCGTCCGACGGCTTCTGGATGTCCGGCGTAGGGGGCGATCGTTGGAGTTTCTGGTGGACTGGCAGGGCTATGGACCCGACGAGCGTTCATGGGTGGCCAAGAAGGACATCCTGGACAAGTCTCTCATCTCTGAATTCTACGACACACGTCCTGATCTTCCTGGCCCGTCAGGTGCCGGGCCTCGTGGGGGGGCTCCTGTCACAATCCCACCGAACACATGCCCTCCTGAACAGCGGAGGGCGCACATGAGTCAACGAGTGACACGCTCAGCCCACAGGAAGTGACGGCCATCTTTAAATTGTCTTGAGAATTGTTTGTCACTGGGTGCATCCCAATATGTGTCCTTGCCTCCTCCACTTGTGCTTGTCTCCTCGTCCCGCCTCCTGGCCCCTCCTCCGTGGAGAAAACGATAAAGTTTCCCAGCTGTCAGCCTCGCCACAACAACTTTTGAGGGACTGTTTTTCATTCACCATCCCAATTGCAAATGAGAAAAAAACTTTACAATTGAGCTTTTGCAAGATATTGAAATATAATGCTGTTGTCAGTGATGTCATCATGACGGGAAGCAAGTGGAGGAGGCAAGTGGAGGAGGCAAGGTCACATATTGGGATGCACCCACTGTTCATGCATGTGCTCATGTTTGCTGAAACCCCTGTGCCTTTGTCTTTGCTTTGGAACTGGACTGTGCTCTCTGGACAATCTTAAAGACTCTTTCTGTGAAGCTGCCTCCTTGAACATCTCTCTTGGTTAAGGTACTGTGTCTGCCCAACTCTTTGTGCTCTTGCTCTGCCATTATTGGAATTCATTGTCACGCTGCCTAATTTCTGTACATGGATCTTGGACTGCCTATACTGATTACTGGACTGTGTTTATGAAGATTATTGATCATTGAAGACTTCCTAAGTTTTGTATTTACCAAGCTGTGATTTCATGCGTGACCTCCTGAGTTTTGTATTCTACCCAAGTCCTTTGTTGATGAATTGAAGATTATTGTTGAAGTAAAGAACCTGAACCACATCTGCAACTGTGCTCTTATTTCCAGTCTGACACCTGCCCATAATTTACCAATAAAGTAGCCTAGAAATCTAGACGCCCCTAGGGGTTAAGCTCGCTAGGCTACCAATAAAGCACTTTAATTCTATTGCTATATATTAATTATATGATTTTAACAAGCATCATGCAGAATGCTCAATCATGATTACATTTCTACCTGGACACCCCCACCCTCATGGTAGAAATGTAGTGCAGGGTCGAGGACATCTTGGGATTGGCATCATGATTGAGCATTAAGCAGTCACACTTAGGAAATCATTTAAACTAGATAATATGCATCATGCTTGTTAAAATTATAATTAGTATATAGCAATATACTGTATAATTACAGTGCTTTATTGGTAAATTATGGGCAAGACTTTCCAGCCCCTTTTGTTTTCTTACATTACACTGTTGTTGCTTTTTTTAGACCAGCAGATGGCAGCAGACAAAACAGACACTGTGTTAAGATATAAAGAAAAAAATATACGTTGAAGGCCTAGATTAATATGAAGATTTCTGAAAAACAATGTTTTTCCGAGCTTGAATGTTTGATACAGTGCTGCTGTACATGGGCTTAAGAGGGCTTTCTGGTCATCAAGTGCCCACATGGTTAATTTGAGGTCTGAAGTAGGGGGTACCGTAGGGTCATTTTATGCCAAAGCTGTTTTTGAGTCTCTCCTATTCTGTCATTTCAAGTCTGAGTGCCCTAATTATTTTGGAATACACTGTACAGTTCCCAAATATGATGGAAAATCAATTATAACTCCCAAAGCATACATAGTTTCCAAGATCTGGAACCCCAAAATGGCAAGACTCTTCATTACGCTATCTACAAATTCAGTTTTTAAGGCTTAATATAGCCAAAAATAATCAAGGCATGCTATTTGTAAGCACATCATCTGGTAGACAGGGTCATATTGAGGGGCCATGGTGATTTTTAGGCCTGTATCTTCCTTCAAACTAAAACCAGAGGTGTCAAAATCTGCTTGTAAATTTTGTATGCAATTCATAGGCTTGAAAAGTAGGCGTGGCACCCAAACTTTGGAGGGCTTCATCTCCACAACCGTTAGACGTACGGTGCTAATACTTTCAATTGACATCAAAAGGTACATGCATGAGAGGTATCAGTCAAATCGGAGAGCGTCACCTGGAGAGATTCTAGGGAATCATGTGAATTGACATGGAATGACCCAACAGTTTAAAAGTGACTTGATGTCCATGTAAAAATAAAGGACTTTTAAATGGATTTCAGAGTGCCTCGGACCCCCTCTGTCTGTACCAAGTTTTCATTTTTGGATACCGATGAGCACCTGAAGATTTTTAATGAAACTACCCCACAGACGCAACTTATCTTTCTCTCTCTACAAAGTTTAAAAGTGAACTTGAGGGGGCGCTGTGGCGCTTGTGCGCTAAGCCCCCCACATTTGGGCTTGCAAGCCCACGGGGACCCCGGTTCAAGTCCGGCTGGGGTCATATCCCGATCCCACCCCGTCTCTCTGCCCCACTCACTTCCTGTCACCATCTCAGACTGTCCTATCAAATAAAGGCATAAAAGCCCCTAAAATATATATATATAAAACATTTTTTTAAAAGTGAACTTGTTGAAAGTGTCATTCCAGTACATGTTCGATAGGCCTAACATAGAAGAGACGGGAGGAAATGCATGTGTTGTGTGTTGATGTTTCTGTTTTCACCTTGATGTTTTCCATTGCTTATCATGCATATGTATTTTCCAGTTAGTCTACATGACCAGAGGCTGCAGGGACTTGAAGTGGCCGTGAATAACATGTCATCCTCACTAGACACGATTCCCTCTCAGCTGCAACAAACGGGTATGCAGTTTCCAGAACTACAATACTAAATAGCTTTGTTGCAAAATGACGTATTGACGTACAGGTACAGTATATCCATTTTGGAACATTTTGGGAAATTGACGTTCTCAAAATATTTGAATGGCAAGGATTCACTCATACATAAATGATAGGACATCTGAACAGTCATTTCCAATAATAAAATGCGAAAAAAAGTCACATCGTTTTGCAATGAAACTCTTCATATATATACACCTATATTTAAAATACTATTAAGTTATGTATGCCATCACTGTTTTCAGTGACACAAGAGGGTGGCAGGATGACCTCTCTGGAACAGTCAGTCACAAGACTCTCCACCTCTATGAACGCAATGTCTTCTGACCTCCAGGAGAAAGGTTTGACTTCACTACTGTTTTGCACTTAACCCAAGTGTGACTAAAGCAACACAAACATCCTTTGCCTCCTTTACCAGTCATTACCATAACCCCTATGAACACTTCCCTTTTAATTCCTAGCTATTGCTTGCGGATTTAGCATTCAGTGGAAATGCTGTACATGATTTCACCTGAATGACTATTGTTGTAGGTTTGGTACATTGTGTGTGTCCATCTTCACTCCTCTCTATTCTTCAGTTGGTCAAAATGACCAGAGGCTGCAAAGGCTTGAAACTGCAGTGAATGGCATCGCTACATCTATTGGTTTAAAGCTACAACTAACACGTTGGTTGACATGTGAAAAGTTGAACTTAAGCACTATGGAATATTTGCAACAATAGTAACGTAGTTAAGCAATTTATAGAAAAAGAGTTGCTTGCTGAGAGGACTGATATCTTCAGCCAACACGTTGGTGCTTTTATTACACACTACAGCTACTTTTCCATTATGCTTAGATATAAGGGGAAAAGTGGAATGTTGGAATTGAAGTGTCCTGTCCATAAATCCACTTATCCATATCCATAAATAAACATTGGAAAATTGTTAACTTCAAGTGTGTTTGAACAGAATGAATGGAAGAATAGTTTATCTAACAACATACTGGTTTTCGCTTTTCGTTCAGATCAAAAACTCATGACAGCACTGGCTAACCTCACAGCTGAGATCTTGAGCATCAAGCAGCATAACGGTACACCTGCAATTTCTAGAGGATATTTAAGGAGTTCACACAGAAGTTTGTAATTATTCCCTGATTGTTCCATTGACAAGCTCTGTTCTAGTCCCATATACAGTAGTACATACTATGTTTGTCACAAGCTCAACCATTCACACAGTTTCACATTTTAGAAGTAATACATACAAACAGAAGTACGTTTCCCCAATGGGCATTCAATGTCTTCTTATTCACCATAGTTACTTTCAAGAACCCTTGCCAGAGCAACTGGATTGCCAAGGGGTCCAGTTGCTACCTCTTTTCTTCTAACAAGCTGGCCTGGCATGCTGCTAGAGACTATTGTAGGACACAAGGAGGCTTGCTCCTAATCTTAAACGATGCAGAGGAGTGGGTACGTATACTTACCGGACACTTAATTGTCACTTTCTTCATATAAGACATTGAATATAACCAGAGCTCTAAATTAACACCCGCTAACCGGCGCAATGCTGGTGAAAATTCAGTTTGGCTGGTAGAACAGAAGACTTACTAGAAACTTTGACCCATTAGTGAGTGGGTGTTTAACATCTACTAGCCTGTACTCTACTTTGGCTGGTAATAATTTAGAGCCCTGAATATAACCAATGCAAAAAATGTACACACTTACTACACACTTGAGCATGTCACATTGTAGCATCACTATTCCCCCCTTCCATTTTAGACATTCATTACCACAAACTCGGTACCTGAATACTACTGGGTGGGCCTCACAGACGAGATCAATGAGGTGTGGCGATGGGTGGACGGCACTCCGCTTGTGATGGATAAAAGGTGAGTTGTGCCGTCATCCCACAGGCCGACAGGATACAGGACAGGACACATGCTGCCATGGTCAAACAAGCATTTGTTACTTCTGGCACCTACACATTTTTTACATTCATGTTTCATCAGTAAAGGACTCACTGCATTTTTGCCAAGAATGTACTTTGGATCATATCCATGTATACCTGTATCCAGGCCTCTGAAAAATGATGCAGCTGCTGTTTCAGAGAATACAGAAATACAAAAAGAATATTAAGTATCCTCATTCAACCGTATCTCGGGCCATTCGTGAAGTCTTTACGAGAAAAATAGAAAAAAAACAACTTTAAGCCTCGTGGTGCCGTTATGAATAGCTTTGTTTCTCGTGGTTGGGTGACGAAAGGGGGAATTGACAATTGGGGTAGTTTGGTTCTGGGGGGAAGAATAATGCGGACGGACGGCAACAATCAAGCGTGACTGAAGGCTAACTGGAAACGACGGTAATCAAACACTTCAAACAAGTGTTAAGTTTAGGGTTAAGCTTAGGGTTAGGGTTAAGGTTAGGGTTAGGGACAATGTTGGAGGAAGGGAGAGATGGCATGAAGCTGACACAACGACAGCGCTCCCCTTCTGGAATGCACGCTGCTCGGGTGATCTCTCTCTCTTACTCACTCTCACCCACTCTCGACGACAGCGTGCGTTGCCCAACCACGAAAAACGAGGCTATATCGTAGTGGCACCACGAAGCTTGCACTCTATGCTGTCTGGGCGCTTCTTCAAATAAATGTGCATGCCACATGACTGGTCACACATTTACTTGGAGAAAACATAAGTGCCTGCAATGAGGTTGGGGTTGATGCTGCTAAACATCAGAGGTCTGTGTGTGATGTTGAAAACAAAAGGGACATCAATGTGGAATGGAATGGCAAGCCATGCGAGTGCAATGACTGATTTTATTGATGTGTGGAATTAATTTCAGATTTGGCATACCCTGCTCTATTTTTCATTAGCCTACATTTAGCCTACAACAGAGGTTTTCCTACCATTGAACCACTGACTTGTTTTGTTTACTTCCGCTGCAATGAAGTTATGTAAAGCTACTGGTTAAGCAACTGCTCTGCAAACGTGGCACTTGGCATAACTGGTCCATTATTCACGTCTTTACCAATGTCGTTGAACCTGTACTATGACAGACATTCATTCATTCATTCATTCATTCATTACAGCCAGTGGGAGCCTGGCCAGCCAGACAACTGGACACACCATGGTCTAGGGGGAGGAGAGGACTGTGCATCACTGGAGGATCAAGCCAAGCTGAACGATGCCCACTGCATAGAACCACGCAGATACATCTGTGAGAAAGCAGCCGCTGAAGTCTGAGAAGGGGCCTTTTTGTCATGACGTCATACCTTCGATTCAATGCAATCGAAGCAAGTGGCATCCGGTGACAACTACACATGTTACCGTTTATAGTTTTCTGTCTGAAACTGGTAATCATTTAGCCTGATAAACCAGCCTAAATGTGAGACCGGAGTAATTTAGTCTGGCCCCGATGAACGATACCTCCGAAGATGGTTGATGAGAACAACCTGTTGTTTTTTCAAACCGTGCCGGCACTCTGACCAATCGGTGATCTTTGCCGTTGATGTACTTTCCCAACGGTGTTGCGAGGTTCGTCGTCACTTCCTCAAAACCCCGGCCACTTTAATTCAAAACAAATCGCTGCGTTGTGATTGGTTTTGCCAGACTCAGGGCACAGCGTTCAAAACGTTCTCAGATCCGAGGCCAGACCCACTCACTAGCTGAACAATTTCGGCGTCCAGCGGGTGGCGTTAGTTTACCAGGCTAGTAATCATTTATACATGCATCGCTTCAAAAAACTGAATTTGTTTGACATCATTATGAGAATTTAGTAGAAAGTAGGTGGGGCACAAGTGTCATCCGGTGACAAGGATACATGTTAGTAACAGTTACATTTTTTAGTTTTCTGTCTGAAACTGGTAATCATTTATACATGTTTCGCTTCAAAAAACTGCATTTCTTTGACATCATTACGAGAATTTAGTAGAAAGTAGGTGGGGCAGACTTTCAAGATATTTCGGCTCCACACACACACACACACACACACACACACACACACACACACACACACACACACACACACACACACACACACCGTTTCAAGGTTAACATCAATCCAAGCCATCAGATCAATTAAACTACTTTTGATTTCCATCAATACCATGTACATTTTTGATACACACAAGACAATGTAAATTTCTAATAAGATAACCTGATTCTTACTGGTCATTTTGTTTTTTTTACCAACAATGGATTACCAATCATGAAATTGATGTCTTTATTCTTGGAAAGCCTTTCAGCGAATACATTGCAATGTATTTAACCATGTCTTCCAAGGTCAAATGACCTCTGGCTATTTTGTACATTCTGGAATATAAAATATAATATAATCAGTCCAAGGAGTGTCATCTGATTTATTAGCCATGGTGGAAAACGGGGGTCATTTCTACACAGACACTTGATGTTATTGGAAAGCTGCTGAAGAAAGTCATCTACTGTAGTTAAAAATGAATGGAGAAATGGAGAATGGAAAACAGCAACGGGTTGAGGAGACGCATGGATGAGGGCTATCCTAAACGGGTCTCAGAAACTTTTCTTCATATGTGGAGCAAAGTGACAGCCGCTATCGAATTCTGAGGTATGCAATCATTACTGCATTGTCTTACAAGTCGAGGTTGTGCATACCTCTATAGTGGGCCCAACATGTAGTATGAGTATTACTACAGTTCAAAGACATACTACCGAACGCTGCCATCAAGCTATTCCTTCCAATGTTAGGAGTCATTGGTACGCCGTAATTGTCAATCTACAGTCATTGATGTCACTGTCAAGTGTTGATCTATTGTGGACTTCCATTGACTCATTGTGCCCTCTCTATCAATGATTGTTAAAATATTTCAATAAGATATTTTAATATTTAAAGTTTATGTATTTTAATGAGCAATAATGAAATGCTCATGTAAAATGGTAATACTGTTTAATCACACTTATTTTATACGCAGTTGGCAAATAAATGTGGCACACATGTTGAAGTAAATTATAGCATTTAAAGAGAATAAAAAAGTCAAACATTTTCATCATAATGCTATATTTTTTATTTAAACATTGCTTGTAAAAATCACTAAATTTGATTGGGTTCTAGTTACTTAATTACAATATATTGGTACAGTATCTACATCACAACTGTGTGGGGCCCCTATAGGTCCTTTAAGGGCCTTGAAGTGGTGACACAGCACGGTTTTATTTTGTGTAGGATTAAAATAATTTTGCGTAGCCTTTCTTTATGAAACTGTCCTGGCTGGGGAAAAGGGAACTGAAAGTGCAGATCATTTGTGCCAGCATCTTTTGCCAGATAGTAATGTGTAAGCAAATTTAATAAGACTTTTGGTTCACTGCAAGACTAGAAGACCACAGCCTTATGAGTTTACCCAACGACAGATTAGTGTTATAGTGATTGGGGTTTTCCTTCTTCTGAGCTTTTGTCCAGGATTCCCAACAATTTGAACAACATGGGACTGAAGTGTCTGAACTGAACAACTGAACACCTAAAACCTGTTGAGGACATACAGCCGTCTCCAAAAGTGCTGTCGCCTATCCATCTGTTTGGAATAACAGCTAATAACCTGACTTTCAATTAATCACTTGGCTTCAGAAGTCACTTATATGAAACACAATGAAAAACAATGAAGATCAATGAGAGATGGTGACATATTCGCTATTCATAGAGCAATACATGTTTAACTTCATGATTTAATCAGTGATAAAACCCCTCTAACACCTGCAGCATGCATGCAGCTCCTCATAAGAGCTGTATCCCTACCATGTTTCACTTTATACACCATTTTTCTTTTTTCAAATTCTTCATCTCCAACACCATACAGTTTTGATGCTATCCGTTCTAAAATGATTGATCTTGGGATAATAACTTCAGAGTATGAGACCCATTAGCCTTCATTTTTGTCAGAATTAGGCCTGGCCTGACATACTCTTGGCTGGCTTTTTGAGACAGGACAGTGGGAGATACTTCTTTGGTGTTAAAGGTGAAGAATCAGAAAAAAATATATGGTGCCTAAAGTCAAACATGGGAGGGATACAGCTATTATGAGGAGCTGCATGCATGCTGCTGGTGTGTGAGGGCTTTTATCATTGATTAAATCATGAAGTTAAAAATGTATTGCTCTACGAACAGCAAATATGTCACCATCTCTCATTGACCTTCATTGTTGTTTTTAATTGTGTTGCTCTCCATGATTACCACGACCCTAAACATACACCTAAGGCCAAAGTTGATTTTCTGAAGAGGTGAGGGTGATTCAGTGATTAAGAATGACACCCGATCTGCGTATTTGAAGTGTTTTGAAGTGACTTATCTGCTCATTTTCACATTATGTTCGATAGGCGACAAAACTTTTGTCTTGTGAAAATCTGCCCTGTCTGTGTTCATTAAAGGTTCAATCTTTCTTTGGTGCATGACATTTATTTTTGTACATAAAACTTCTTTTGGGAAGGTTGTAGCTTTCCAAATTCTGAAGCCATGTGATTAATTGAAAGTCAGGTTATTATCTGTTTTTCCAAACAGATGGATAGGCGACAAAACTTTTGGAGACGGCTGTATAGTAGCTCTATTCAGGTGATAGTGTATGGAATAACATATTGTTTACTTATTTGAAATGTGGCTAATAGAGGAGAGACCGTGGTCTGCACACATTGAAAAAAAATCTTTCCATGTACAGCTATTTCTGAAGGAATCACTAATAGAGAATGTAACACCAGAGAGAGTAGAGATTATTATTATTATATCATACTTAAAGAATCTCTGGTAACACTGCTACAATGCTGAAGGTCTGACACATCAGTTTTCAAACTAAATGGTTTGGTTTGACTCTCATTGTAGCAATGCTGTGCTGTTCCACTCTCTAAAAGTGAAATTTGGTTGATTACAACGAGGTACAGAAACGCCAACATTCCCAAATATCCCACATTCACTGAGAACACCTGCATTAAAGATGTCAATATAATATTTGCCAGAGAAATCACTTCAAAAGTTATTGAAGTGTCTCATCCACATGCATACGTAAATGAAGCTTGAGTGCTGGTCACGATCCAGAAAACATTATTTTCATTGACAGGGCCACACCTTTCCACCTACTACCGTGTTATATATCCCAAATTAAATTGTTAGTCTGTGTAATCTGTATATTTTTCTATGACTGCTTGTGTCCTAAGGTAACACTGTTGGTATGTTGCTGCTGTTTGCTGTCTCCACTGCAGTTTTAATGCTTCAATCAGCACAGCTTTCCGGGGAGGAAGAGGCTGGGTTATGAGCTCTGTTTTAAAGTTATGACCTCTGTTTGCCCGATTAGTTTCTATGTTGACTGTGAGAATCTGACAAATTGCTGGACAGCAGTGCAAGTGGACATGTGTGACCGCTATTGCCCATTTCAACTACAGTACAGTGGCAAGGAAGAACTCCCTCTCATTTCTTCAGCCAAACGCAGGAACCGAAAGTGTCCAATTTGGTTCATAAAAAGCCCCTGTGGAAATGCTGTGCTCACCAGTTGTGTTTTCTGCTTGATTCTCAGCTTCTTCCATCTAACTCTCACATGGCAGCTACTTCACTGGAGATGGACATTGGGAAGCGGGAGGACTGCACAGCATGCGCGGTGAAGGATACCACTGTGGAATACAAGAGCATGGACATGGAGGAGGGACAAACACAATGGAGGAAAGGTAAAGACGAGGCATTTATGAATAGACTGCGTGTTCTGAAAGAGTCAAGCCATTTCGGTATGGATCTGATGTCAGGATTAGACAGTGATTTTTTGTGAATTTGAAATCTGAATAGACATTTAAGAAATTTAAGAATATTTCATTGGGCCTTTGTGAACAAGGGGGTACATACCCCACCTCCCTCACAAGATTTGCACCCATAGCAGTGACAATTGCATTGACAATAAGGTCAGTTTACAAGTTTACAGTTTCCACAGGTTACATAAGTGGGGTCTTATGATGCTGGTATAAAAAGTAGTATTATCAGATTTTCACATGAGCAATTATAGATGGGCTGCTGTTACTTACTTTCCCATTCTCTCTTCATATCTGTTACACAAAGTGTCTCAAAGCTGAGGAAAATAAATTCTCTATGTTGCTCTTTTTTCCTCAGAGGACAATTCATCCAAGAGGGCAAAACCTACTAGCCGTTTGAGCTCAAAAGCATGCGCCATTGTCCTCACAACTGTTCCACTGTTCCTGATTCTTCTCACCATCGTGTCATTGAAATGTAAGTAGAAAACAAAGTTTTAAATACTCACTATGTGTGTGTGTGTGTGTGTAAAATAACCACACATCTTCCATAACACATTTGTCTTTCAAAGAGACAATAAAGTCTGAAATGCAAGTAGAAAGCAAAGTTTTAAATACCCACTATTTGTATGTGTGTGTGTGTGTGTGTGTGTGTGTGTGTGTGTGTGTGTGTGTGTGTGTGTGTGTGTGTGTGTGTGTGTGTGTGTGTGTGTGTGTGTGTGTGTGTGTGTGTGTGTGTGTGTGTGTAAAATAATCACACATCTTCCATGACACATGCGTCTTTCAAAGAGACAATAAAGTCTGATCTTCTGTTATCATCCAATCTTTAAAGATAAGACTATCAAATAAGAAAACTTTTTTACGAAAAGTAGACAGCTGTAACACACCTTGAATCTGATGTGTCTCCAACCGCAGATGATATCATATACTGATGAAGGCTTGTGCTTTGTGCTCTGCAGTTAGTCAACAGGACAGCATGCTGAGGGAGCTGGAGAGCAAGACTGACCAGGTGGCCTCCTCTATACACTCACTACCAGCAAAGCTGCAGCAAACAGGTCTGTATTTAGAAGACACAAAAAGCTTAGAACACTCAGGAGACAGTGCAAACAATATTACTCCGGTGCTCTTCAGTACCGGGTGAAGTGTAAGTCCAAAAAAGGAGGAAAGTGCAGAGGCACTCAGAGAGCGCAGACCTCCGCCAAGGAAGCTGCTTGATAGAACATTTGACTATGTTATAGCCTAAGTCTTTCTGCCTTCTTTTTGTGGAGTCCCCACAATTCAATTTCTGGTCACTAGGGGCGTCTAGATTATACATGTATAGGCCAGCAATGGTGAAGAGTCTTTTAAAAAGTCCTGGTTCCGGTTCGTGATCCTGATCACCACCAGAATTTCATCACTTGTTCCTTGGGTCATTACTAACAACTCCAGAAAGTTTCGTCCAAATCAGTTGATTAGTTTTTGAGTTATCCTGCTGACAGAATCTTTCAAAAAGTCCTGGTTCCGGTTCATGATCCGGATCACCACCAGAATTGAATCACTTGTTCCTTGGGTCATTATCAACAACTCCAGAAAGTTTTGTCCAAATCCGTTGATTAGTTTTTTGAGTTATGCTGCTGACAAACAAACAAACAGACAAACCAAAGCGACCGAAAACATTACCTCCTTGGCGGAGGTAAATATAAAAACCTTTCATTTAACATGGCAATTTTGTTTAAAAACACATGGGCCTATCCGTTGCGGCCATATTGGCCTTCATAAGGGTATCAATATGATTAATCTCGATTCAGCATTACATACCAGCCAGCACATTACACAGAAACCTGTTTAACAGCATACATTGATTCTTACTACAATGTTTGTATTACCTTATAAGGTTTGTTTTTACCTTTGACTTTGAAGTGAACAGCGATGAAACCATATCACTGGGCAGGCAGAGGCAAATTAGCCAATGGGAGGTTCAGGACATTTCCTGGTTGGCCAACAGCCCACAGACTTCTGCATACTTCATATTAAGATGGCATACAAGTCCCAATTTGGTTCTAAAGCGCTTAATCAACAGTCAAGCCTGTTTCATCATGTTTACTGGAAAGTAATGGTTAAAATGATACACACTTGATGTTCTTCAGCAACTCCGAGTCAAGAAATAGATAACGAGCTGCCAGAGGTGAAGAGTGCAGTGACAAACCTCGGGGCATCGATGACTAGACTGTCAACGGAATTACATGGTGCAGGTAAGTGATTGGTTGATTTTGGCTCACCTTCATTTGCAAGTAATACTGTTGTTGATGTTCTGTGCCATTCTGTTTTGTTTTGCTTTTTAAAGGTTTGTGTATACACACCATCGCAGTTGCCTACTGGAAGTCCTGCATTACATATGGGGAAATTCAAAATAGTTTCAATTACTAATTATAAGTGAACTTGAACTTGTGGAAAGTGCCATTCCAGTATATGTTTGATAGGAATAACATAGGAGAGATGGGGGGGAAATGCATGTGTTGTGTGTTGATATTTCTGTTTTCACCTTGATGATTGCTTATCATGCACTGTGTATTTTCCAGTTAGTCTGCATGACCAGAGGCTGCAGGGACTTGAAGTGGCCGTGAATAACATGTCGTCCTCATTAGACACGATCCCCTCTCAGCTGCAACAAACAGGTATGCAGTTTCCAGAACTACAATACTAAATAGCTTTGTTGCAAAATGACGTATTGATGTACAGGTACAGTATATCACTGATTCTTGAGAAAGTGGCTAAAACAGGTTGTAATGTTGACAGAAAAAAACAAAGTGAATTACAAAATTATATGGTATATCCTCGTAGACTATGGTCTTGGCTTTTCAGAAATGCACAAGGCCAATCTCCCCATTATGTATTTTTTTCAGAAATCAGGCTTTTCTCCGATCATACCTTGTTTTTTGTCAACACCGTCAGACACAATTAAAAGTAATTAAAATTGTATTGATTTGGTTGGATATGTATCTGGAGTTTTTAAGTGATCATGTGCATTTTTTGGTTCATACATATGCCTTTAAATGTTGAAAATTCACTTTTGTTCTATTTTAATACTGTTTCATGTGTTCTAATTTTAAAATATGTACCGTCATACGATGCTTACTTAACGCCTAAATAGAACAAACAATTTTTTGTAATTTCACAAATATTCGTGTAGGCTTAAATTGGCTATTGCTTTGATATTTCAACAACTCCTAAGGAAAATGTTGTAAGCACATTCCTTTAAAATGTCGAAAACTCCTTCTTACGGTGGTGACTTAAGAACTGACGGTGGTGACAGTAATCTGAGAGTGGTGAAAGTGGCCTAATTAGTACCTGCATTTAGCAAAATAAATAGCCCTCTCAAGTCAATGGCATCTTGCATAAACACTTTATTTTTGTGTGTGCACAGTATGAGCATGTGTTTTTACTTCATTAGTTAGATTATCTAGGAAGGAAGCCACTGGTTGTTGAAAATGTGGTAAAAACAGCTTTTAAGTTGTTCAAATCCAAAATATAGAGGTGTATTATCATAGATGTAGGTCTTGGCTGTGCAGTGAATGCATTGGCCAAGCTCCCCATGTTCAACATTTTTCATAAAATGGGCTCTTTCTTGTTTTGTCAACAGCGGCAGACAGAATTAGAAGTAAAAACACATGTTTACTGTATTAAAGTGAATTACTTTAACAAGTCAACATAACTGTAGATACTTATTGTATGCATATTCTTAAAACGTGTAAAAAACACGTAAAACATGTGTTTTTTGGTGAACTCCATCAGATGTCACCACCGTCAGGTTTTCTGACAAAAAAACCTCCAAATGCACCTCAGTGGTGGCTAGAGTATCATTTTGGATCACAATTATTACTAACATGCCTAGTAATGTTTCATTCACCAGCACAATTTAGTAAAATATGGAACAACATGATGAGCAGAACAAAATCTGACGGTGGTGACATCTGACGGTGTGAGACAAAAAAACACTCTTTTAAATATTATGCATTGTTTGTTCACATTAGCCATTTCATTTTCGCTCTGTTTCTTGGGTGCTTCATACCTTTTCTGAAAAAATTATATTTATTAACATTAATGTAATACAATACTATTAAAACCCCCGACGGTGTTGACAGTTTATGGTTGGGACAGTACCAGTGTCCAAACAAATTAACAAATTGAGGACAAAATAATAAACTTACAGGAGCTTCAGTGATGGTGAAGTAGGCAGTAGAGCTAAAGGTTTGAAAAGGGGTCCTCAGTAATGAAAATTACCTTGTGCATACCTGATTTTATTGTCTTTTAGAAAAAATCTGACGGTGGTGACCAATATGCTGGACAGATTTTGAGCAATCAGTAAATAATAGTAAATATTGTTTTACATCCACTATGTGCACATCTGTAGAACCACTTTAATATGGTCTTCCACATCATGGTGATATTGTTCAATTCTGTTAGTGATTTTTGTATTTTAAGTCAATTGAAATGATGATGCCAGTCCTTGGGACAGGCGTTTTTACAGGGTGTGGACAGGTTTATAGCCATGAAAAGTAATAAAATTACACTTAAATATTTCAAACAACTGTGTATTCGTGTGACAGACCCCTTGACCATTACCTGGGTTCATTTTGTTTGTGAAAATTTAGTTCATTTTCAACAGAATTAATATTTTACTGCAGGGACATGTTTTTGCCAAACTTTCAAGAATCAGTGATATCCATTTTGGAACATTTTGGGAAATTGACGTTCTCAAAATATTTGAATGGCAAGAATTCACTCATACATAGATGATAGGACATCTGAACAGTCATTTCCAATAATAAAATATTAAAAGTGAAAAAAAGTCACTTGTGGCGTTTTGCAACGAAACTCTTCATATAGCCTACTGTATATGCCATCACTCTATTTTCAGTGACACAAGAGGGTGGCAGGATGACTTCTCTGGAACAGTCTGTCACTGGACTCTCAACCTCTATGATCACAATGTCTTCTGACCTACAAGAGTCAGGTTTGGCCCTTCCACGGTTTTTGTTCATAAGGTCATGTGACTACAGACAAGACACAATGGCCTCTTTACCAGCCATTACTGTAAAGTCAGCCCTTAATAGCAGGATTTCATCTTTTGAGTGACACAAAAATATTCTTTGACGTACCACTAAAAATTATACCATCCACTCACATATATCAAATATTGTTGTGAATTTTGTACACAGTGTCCATATTCACTCCCCTCTATTCTCCAGTTGGTCAAAATGACCAGAGGCTGCAAAGGCTTGAAACTGCAGTGAATGGCATCTCAACATCTCTTGGCACAATTCCTTCACAGCTACAACAAACAGGTTTGTTATCAGTGGAAAAGTTTAAATTAACAAGCTATAAAATATTATTTACGTTGCCTCAAATTTGCACAAGATGTTAACAGTCGTGTTTGAAATGGAAAAGTAAGACAAACACGTATTGTATGCACGCATACAGGGCAAAACCAAGGTGTTCCTAAATGATCAAATGCTGTCATTTCATCCACTGCAAACAGAGAATTCTGGTACTTACATGCACTGTGTATTTTTCAGTTAGTCTACATGACCAGAGACTGCAGGGACTTGAAGTTGCTGTGAATAACATGTCATCCTCACTAGACACGATGCCCTCCAAGCTGCAACAAACAGGTTTGTGGTATCCATTGAAACAGAATATTACAATAGTCCCTCTACTCTGACATATAAAAACATAAAAGCCAGTATAGAAATTAACTGGCCTTTAACTCAATACATCTTTTCCTTCTTCCTATTAAGAAAATACAATAAAACGCCACCATTACATTACACATACAGCATATTTGACAAGGCAGGGTGACAATAACCCCAAAATATACATACGATGCCAAATAAGTAATTGTGAAATATCGATTTTATAAACTAACATCCACTAATTGGTTGTGAATGCCATCACTCTGTTTTCAGTTACACAAGAGGGAGGCAGGATGACCTCTCTAGAACAGTCCATCACAAGACTCTCCACCTCTATGAACAAGAAGTCTTCTGACCTCCAGGAAAAAGGTTTGACTCGATGTAACTGTTTTGCATTCAACCAAATGTGGCTATAGCAAGACAAAGAAATATCCTTTGCCTACTTTACAGTAACCCCTATAAACCCTAGTAACCCTAACAAACATCGCTTCCCCTCTTAATTCACAAATATTGCTTACGAATTTAGCTTTCACAGTGGAAATAGATGACTGCTTAGATCAGGGATGTCAAACTCAGGCCCGGGGGCCAAATTTGGCCCGCGGTGTCATTTTATTTGGTCCGCGAGACCATTTCAAATGTGTATTACAGTTGGCCCTCCCTACACATTAATGTATTTTAATATGACTTGAACATGAAATGTTGGGCTTCACATGCTCATACAAGTGCATCAGTGATGTCTTCGACTCATTTACACCAGACTGTGCAGGCACATTTGAACTACAATATCTGCTGGGATTGAGTATTTAAAATGTAAGCATTTGAGTATTGTAAGCATGTGCGCGCATGCACAATTTCAGTACTTATTGAATATTGACTTCGGCCCACGGCTTCGGCCCAGATTTAGATTTTGGCCCACTGTGAATTTGAATTTGACACCCCTGGCTTAGATGACAGCTTAATTGGGAAATTTGTACAGTGTACTGTCCTTTATTCCCCCTCTATTCTTCAGTTGGTCAAAATGACCAGAGGCTGCAAAGTCTTGAGACTGCAGTGAATGGCATCTCTACATCTCTTGGCACGATTCCTTCACAGCTACAACAAACAGGTTTGTTATCAATGGAAACGTTAAAATCGAAAATAATTTTTAAATGTTGCTTTAACGCAGTAGTCATGTACAAAATACCAAACTGGTGCCAACAGGTACAGAGCAAAGTCTATATATTTATGAAGGGGCTGGGGACATTTTGACAAGGTCTTCATTACATTACGCTGAGCTGACGCTTTGATCTAAAGCGACTTACAATTATTTATAAGTAGAGGGTATTGGTTACAGTCCCTGGAGCATTAAATGTTCAAGTTCTTTTGTTACATGTAAAAGTTAGTTATCTTTTACCTGACATGTCTCGACGGTGAAACTTCCGTCTTCATCAAAGGGTCACATGGATGTTGAGATGTGACGTGCTTTATAACAGCTGATGTTGTGGAGGTGTGACCTTCCTGTCAATATTGACAGGTTGGTCACACCACCTGTGTGAAATTGGCACCCCATATGTTGAAAATCTGATTAAAAGCATTTTGGTTCGATTGTGCATCGTTTGTGCACGATTGTGCAGGCAAAATGAGCGTTTGTGCACAAACCCTCTTTAAGATATTTACATTTTCAGCACCCCATTAACCTCCAAATGACTCAAAAATGGTTGGAATCGTTTGTGCTTCGTTTGTGCACGTTTGTGCAGGCAAAATTAATGTTTGAGCACAAACCGTTTTTATGTTATTTAACTTTTAATTTTTTGAAAGTAGGTCACTCAGCACCCCATTAACATCCAAATGACTTGAAAATGGTTAGAATCGTTTGTGCATCGTTTGTGCATGTTTGTGCAGGAAAAAATAACGTTTGTACACAAATTGTTTTTATGCTATTTAACTTTTAATTTTTCAAAAGTAGGTCACTCAGGTCAACCTCAGGTCAACCTCCCCCGTCAACCTCCCCCGTCAAAGTCATTTGGATGTTAATGGGGTGCTGAGTGACCTACTTTCAAAAAATTAAAAGTTAAATAACATAAAAACGGTTTGTGCTCAAACATTAATTTTGCCTGCACAAACGTGCACAAACGAAGCACAAACGATTCCAACCATTTTTGAGTCATTTGGAGGTTAATGGGGTGCTGAGTGACCTAAGGTCACCAACCTCTTAAAATGTAAATATCTTATAGAGGGTTTGTGCACAAACGTTCATTTTGCCTGCACAATCGTGCACAAACGATGCACAATCGAACCAAAATGCTTTTAATCAGATTTTCAACATATGGGGTGCCAACTTCACACAGGAGGTCACACCTCCTGCTGTTAGAGTTGTGGCCTCAGGATGGTGGTCGGAAGTCTCACCGTCGAAACATGTCAGGTAAAAGATGACTAACTTTATAATGTCTGACACAAAATAACTTGAACATTTAATGTAACCTCAAGACATAATGAACGTCATACATTTAGTCCCTGGAGCATTGTGGGGTTTGGTGCTTTGCTCAAGGGCACCTCAGCCATGGAGTGAGATAGAGCGGTAGGATGCGATTTGAAGCCTCTAATCTAAAGCCCATCCCACTAGGCTCTAGGCCATTCTTTACCATGCATATTGTGTATTTTCCAGTTAGTCTACATGACCAGAAGCTGCATGGACTTGAAGTTGCCGTGAATAACATGTCGTCCTCACTAGACACAATTCCTTACCAGCTGCAACAAACAGGTATGCTGTCTATATTGAAACAGAATATTACAATAGTGTGGTACTTTGCCAAAAAAATCAAACAAATGAGGCTATACTATTTGGTGGAATGACTCTTTTGTATTCACTACTCTGTGATTCACTATAACAATCTCTAGCTTCACCCCATTTCTATTCACTACAACCATCTCTAGCTTCACCTCAATACAAAAACATCCCCATTATTACAGCACATTTAACTTGCTGGCATGACAGCATTGAATAATATGTCAGTTTACATCTTCATGTACTGTAGCATGCAGCCTGTGAAGATTGGCGTAGTGGTGAAATACAATATCATATTATTAACATGTACAGCACTATCTATTCGTTTATGTATCACTCTGTTTTCAGTGGCACAAGAGGGAGGCAGGATGACTGCTCTGGAACAGTCCATCACAAGACTCTCCACCTCTATGAACGAGAAGTCTTCTGACCTCCAGGAGAAAGGTTTGACTTCACTACTGTTTGACACTTAACCCAAATGTGACTAAAGCAACACAATCATCCTTTGCCTCCTTTACCAGTCATTACCATAACCACTACGGACACTTCCCTTTTAATTCCTAGCTATTGCTTGCGAATTTAGCATTCAGTGGAAATGCTGTACATTATTTCACCTGAATTAACTGTTGTTGTGGGTTTTGTACACTGTGTCCATCTTCACTCCCCTCTGTTCTTCAGTTGGTCAAAATGACCAGAGGCTGCAAAGGCTTGAAATGGCAGTGAATGGCATTTCAACATCTCTTGGCACAATTCCTTCACAGCTACAACAAACAGGTTTGTTGACAACAGAAAAGATGTAGGAATATTATTTATTTTTTAAATTATTATTTGAATTATGACTGTTGTGGGTTTTGTACATTGTATCCATCTTAATTTTCCTGTGTTGTTTAGTTGGTCAAAATGGGCAGAAGCTGCAAAGGCTTGAAACTGCAGTGAATGGCATCTCCACATCTGTTGGGTCAAAGCTACAACTAACAGGTTGGTTGACATCTGAAAAGTTGAACTTCGGCACTATGGAATATTTGCCAGCAATAGTACAGTAGTTAAGCATTTTTCAGAAAAAAAATATTGAACATTTATAGAAAAAGAGTTTGCTGAAGATCTCAGTCCTCTCAGCAAGTCAAACACGTTGGTGTTTTTATTCCACACTATAGGCCTACTATGGCTACTTTTCAATTATGCTTAGGTATAAGGGGAAAAAAGTGGAATGTTGGAATTGAAGTGCCCTGTCCATAAATCCACTTATCCATATCTATAAATACACATGGGGAAAACTGTTAACTTTAAGTGTGTTTGAGCAGAACGAATGGAAGAATAGTTTATCTAACAGAGTGGTATTCTCCTTTCATTCAGATCAAAAACTCATGACAGCACTGGCTAACCTCACAGCTGAGATCTTGAGCATCAAGCAGCAAAAAGGTACACCTGCAATTTCTAGAGGGTATTTAAGGAATTCACACAGAAGTTTGTAATCATTCCCTGATCGTTCCATTGACAAGCTCTGTTCTAGTCTTTTCAGAAACATGACTGGCATATACAGTAGTACATAATACCTGTATGTTCGTCACAAGCTCAACCATTCACACAGTTTCACAATTTAGAAGTAATACATACAAACAGAAGTACGTTTCGCCAATGGGTATCCAATGTCTTCTTATTCACCATAGGTTCTCCCAAGTATCGTTGCCAGAACAACTGGATTGCCAAGGGGTCCAGTTGCTACCTCTTTTCTTCCAACAAGCTGGCCTGGCATGCTGCTAGAGACTATTGTAGGACACAAGGAGGCTTGCTCTTAGTCTTAAACAATGCAGAGGAGTGGGTACGTATACTTACCGGACACTAAATTTCACTTTCTTTAGATAGGACATTGAATATAACCAGGGATGTGAATTAACACCCGCAAACCGGCCAAATGCTGCTGAAAATTCAGTTTGGCTGGTAGAACAGAAGGCCTACTAGCCACTTTGACCCATTAGTGGGTGGGTGTTTCACCAGTAAGATTAACATCTACTAGCCATGTTGGCTGGTAATAAAAAAAGTTAATTTAGAGCCCTGAATATAACCAATGCAAAAGATGTACACTCTTACTACACACTTAACATGTCACATTGTAGCAACGCTATTTCCCCCTTCCATTTTAGACATTCATTACCACAAACTCAGTACCTGTACATTACTGGGTGGGCCTCACAGACGAGATCAATGAGGTGTGGCGATGGGTGGACGGGACTCCGCTTGTGATGGATAAAAGGTGAGCTGTGCCGTCATCCCACAGGCTGACGGGATACAGGACAGGACACATGCTGCCATGGTCAAACAAGCATTTGTTACTTCTGGCAGCTACACATTTTTTTACATTCATGTTTCATACAATCAGTAAAGGACTCACTGCATTTTTGCCAGGAAAGTACTTTGGATCATATCCATGTACCGGTATACCTGTGTCCAGGCCTCAGAAAAATGATGCAGCTGCTGTTTCAGAGAATACAGAAATACAAGAAGAATATTAAGTATCCTCATTGCAAACATCATGCACTTGGCCTTTGCTCGTCTCCTTTCTTTTTCCAACACTGTGCCAGACAGTGGACATCAAGTTTACCGACTCATGGAGTGCATTTGAGTTTCTAACCTCACGTCCTCTCATTTTGTTGGTGGCCTCATGCTTTGCTGACGCCCAGCCTGAGGAAGAAAGCAATAATATGTCCTCACCGTCGCCCTAGGGACAACAACTTTCGGGGGACTCTACTCATTCAACCTCCCGATTGCAAGTATGAAAATGACCTTTGAATTGTGCTTGTTCGAGATATTGACTAATACCAGAGAGAGTAGAGAGAGAGAGGTTCCATTGGCCCATTGTTTCCGGGTTCTATTATTGGGGGGGAAATCCTCCTTTAGGCAGACCTGAGGACTGTTCTATTCAATGCTAGGAGCATTATGACACGCCCCTTTAGGCAGACCAGAACCTGGTCATGTTAGGTGCCCATAGAAACCTATTATGTTGGCATATCTTTATACTTAAAGAATCTCTGCTAATACCTCTTCCATCAAAAACATCTTGCTCGCATCATGAGGCCACAAACAAAATGAGAGGACAGGAGTTTAGATGTTGAAAGGGACCCATGGACTGGTGAAAAGGGTTCCCTGAGATAGGCACCACACTACCCTGAAATGACATCTTGTACCCTCTCCTGTCTGGGTGCTTCTTCAAATAAATGCATGTGCCACATGACTGGTCACACATTTACTTGGAGAAAATCTCAGGGCCTGCTTTGAGGTTGGGGTTGATGCTGCTAAACATCAGAGGTCTGTGTGTGATGTTGAAAATAAAAGGTAGCCTACGTCAATGTGGAATGGAATGGCAAGCCATGCAAGTGTAAAGACTGATTTTATTGATGTGTGGAATTAATTTCAGATTTGGCATACCTTGTTCTGTTTTTCATTAGCCTACGTTCAGCCTACAACAAACACAGGCGTTTTCCTACCATTGAACCACTGACTTTTGTTGTTCAATTAGCTGCAATGAAGTTATGTAAAGCTACTGGTTAAGCAACTGCTCAGAAAACGTGGCACTTAACATAACTGGTGCATTATTCACGTCTTTACCAATTTCGTTGCACCTGTGCAATGACAATTAAGACATTCGTGAATTAATTAATTCATTCATTCATTGCAGCCAGTGGGAGCCTGGCCAGCCAGACAACTGGACACACCATGGTCGAGGGGGAGGAGAGGACTGTGCATCACTGGAGGAGTTAGCTAAGCTGAACGATGGCCACTGCTCCGAACCACGCAAATACATCTGTGAGAAAGCAGCCACTGAAGACTGAGCAATGGGCCTTTTTGTCATGACATCATACCTTCGATTCAATGCAATTGAAGCAAGTGGCATCCGGTGACAAGGACACGTTACCGTTTAGTTTTCTGTCTGAAACTGGTAATCACTTATACATGCTTCGATTCAAAACAGAATTTGTTTGACATCATAACGAGAATTAAGTAGAAAGTAGGTGGAGCAGACGGTCTTGATATTTCATCTTTGCTAAATGTTCTGATTTCTGGTAAGGATATAGACTGTCTTGTCTGTCTAATTAATGCATCTCTACTAATGTAGCTTACACACTTCTCTCATACAGACACACACACACACATTTAAGGTTAACTAACTATGCCATCAGATCAATGAAACTGCTTTTGATTTCTAGGAATACCATGTACATTTTTGATACACACAAGACAATGTAAATTCCAAATAAGATAACCGTGCCTGATTATTACTGGTCATTTTGTTTTCACCAACAATGGATTACCAATCATGAAAGGTATGACGAACGGGTAAAATTGATGTTTTTATTCTTGGAAAGCCTTTCAGCGAATACATTGCAATGTATTTAACCATGTCTTCCAAGGTCAAATGACCTCTGGCTATTTTGTACATTCTGGAATATAAAATATAATATAATCAGTCCAAGGAGTGTCATCTGATTTATTAGCCAGGGTGGAAAACGGGGGTAATTTCTACACAGACACTTGATGTTATTGGAAAGCTGCTGAAGAAAGTTAACTACTGTAGTTAAAAATGAATGGAGCTCACATACAGCTAGCAAAAAAAGACTGCTGGAAAAAAAAGACAAAAAAATTAAAAAACAATTTTAAAAGAAGTCAACGTCATCAGGGGCATCCAGATCTCGGTACTCGATGATGTTGCGAGGGTCACCACGAATCATTCTGAGGGGAGAGAGGACAGTAACGGGAAAGGAGTCAGACTGGGACTTGATACTGGCTGTGGGTGCAGAAAAGCTTTTGGATTGCCTATTTTTTAATAAGTTTAATAGTTGCAGTAATAGCCGTTTCATTCACCACATTGACTACACAGTTTCATACTTCATGTAGAAGCAGTTTAGTTGGTGCCTTGTTTGTATTAAAATTTGATTTTTGCGCAAGTGTAAGTGGTGCAATTTTGACCGAATGCTTCGTTTACCTCCTGGAAAAAAATCAATTTGCTTTGAAAGTTATATACGCTAGATTGAGGTCATAAGTCATAAGCAACTGAGTCCCTAGTGCGTTTTGAATTGATCCGTGATGCACAGAAATAGTAAGATCAACAGTGGTTTCAGTGCTGCACCGCAATGTTCCAGAGTTCCACCAGAGCGCAACACAGCTTTTGCTGTTTTTGTTTTGTTTTGTGTAACTGTGATGTGTAACCTCCTCCACAACACTTAAATAAGAGGGTGAACACACTTGACGGCTTTAAATCACCTATCTTAACAACTATGTAGTTAATGCACTGAAAGCTTTGCGCCTGAAGTCTCACCTGTTACGAGGCTTTCCTCCTGGGTAGCCTCCCTGTCCGCGGAAGTTGTCATAGTTGCCCCTGCCCCCACCGCCATACTGGTTGGGTGGATACGGGTTACCTGCAAGAAGCAAACAAAATGCAGCGTCAGACATGGCTGCTGAACATGACAGCGGCAGAATGCTGATTATGTGCTCATCACGATCAGTTTCAGGTACAGTCGAACTCTACCTACTTATTCGTTTTATTCAACTACTTCCACTAGGATTCACATGTTCTGGAATGTCATGACAGACTCCTTGTAAAAACAGGTATGACTTAAGCATTATTTAATTATTATTGTTATGTTTAAAGTAATAAAGCTAATCATAATCTCTAGTCTAAGCAAGGGTGACGTTGTGAAAATCTGACACATACTAACACGAGCAACCAAAGTTAAATTTGAATGTGGGCCTAATGGTGTTGTGTTGAGTCTTACCTCCATAGCCCATCAGGGGAGGTCTGGGCTGGCCAAAGGCTCCAAGTAGACCCTGTCCAGCCGGAGGAGGAGCAAAGGGGAGCCCAGGAGACAGAACTCCAGCTGGAGGAGCACAGAAAACAAACAACATCTAAATGCACTGAACACTGCAGTAAATCTGTGTGTGCATTTACTATATGCCCCTATGCGCTGGATACTTCAGACAAGACTGCATTTAAGTACTACGATTGATGACAAGACTGCATTTAAGTACTACGATTGATGACAAGACTGCATTTAAGTACTACGATTGATGACATATTATCACAGATGAAAGGTGTTTAGTCTGTGCATTTACTATACGCCAATATGATGGCACTGGTTCATATTTGTCTTAACTGTATAAGGATCGAGTGTAGAAAAGTCATTTGTCAGCATGTGTAAATTCTAGTGTGAGGATCTTGCTCCCTCTGCTGGTAGTTGCTGGTTTAGTCATTCTTGGCCCTCCCTGCACGCCCAGCGAGGCTGCACCAAATGTCACCACCAAGGCAGTCTGGCCAAACTGGCAGGCACTTCTCTTTGCTTAGCTACAATCAGACCACTCTCTTGCTCACTGGTTCCAACTTTGGGTGGGCAATTGTAAGTTATGTCTAGTAGCCTCAGAGGCATTACCAGCCCCGGGAGATCCCTTGACACCCTAGCATGGCCAGACTACATAAAAGCTCAAAATAACTTTTTAACTGGCAATTACAACTACAAATTTATCGAAAACACCAAGGAATCGCGATAGCCAGGCTCGTGTTTGGTCAGAAGCTGGAACCCGTTTCTCGAAAGCATCGTTGCTAACCAGTTAGTAACTTACTAGGTTTCCAATGGGAAATTGCATAGCAACCAAGTAAGTTGCTGACTTAGTTAGTAAGGACACTTTAGAGAGACGGACTCCAGGCCAGCTGAGTAGAGTTACCTTGTCCGGGTCCTGGGGGAGGTGGAGGCTTCAACTCGGGCAGCGACGGCCTCTTGGCATCAGTCAGGAAGTTATTAAAGAATTCCACCTCTTTCTTCACCTCCTCAATCTTGTCCCCGTGCTTGTTCAAGATGTGCTTCCGTACAAACTCAGGACCCTGCAGAGGCACAAGGAAAGCAGAGAAACACCAATTGATGTCAAATATTGCATGTGTGAACGTTATGTATAATATCTGCTTTTGAGGACGACAACCTTAGAAATTACTTCAATTTTTGAACTACTTTGAGAGCTACATTTTCATTTCATTCTCAAATTGTTTGAAACTACATTTCCCAGTCAGGAGGACTAAAACAACTGTACAAAAAGCTGCGTATAAAAGCAGCAACAAATCGTATGAAAAGCTACTAAAACGAGTTGAAACGGATATAGGTCAAGACAAATGAAAACCATTCCCCCGTCCCACCTTGAACTTCTTGCCGCTGAGCGGGCATAGCCACTTGTCCTTGCCCAGCTCCTGCGTGTTAGCAGACACAAACTTCTCCACCTCCTGCTCGGGGTCCTTGCGGCCCATCTTCACCGCCTCGTCGTCCGACAGAGTCTCTTTCACGCTGAACAGAGGGCTCAGCTTCTCCTCAAACGTCTTCTGCCAGTCCGCCACTATCACACAGATGGAGGGTTGACGTGGGATGATTTTCATCCCAAAAAATGCTCAAACCCAACTGAAAGTAATAAATCCTGCCCAATTTAAACTACATGCTATTGAGTTACATAGCCATAAAACAGTAGACCACCCACCCAAATGCCATTTTTAACCTTTTTTCTTTTTCTTTTTTTAACAAACAGCCAGCCATCCTAAGTACCCCAATTGGGCAGGAAACCACCCAGGATGGAGCAGAACAAGATGAACAATGGCAACGTTTACATGATGGTTTACCTCCAAATTAATAATTTCAGACTTAAATAGTTCGGTCAAGTTTACATCGCACTCATTCTGAATGGTGAAGTGTTTACATGTTTTCAAAGCACAATTTAGTTTTATTCAGAATTAAATTGAGTCAATTCGGAATTAAATGTCCCATGTAACCGAGGCAATGACAAGTTAGATGTGAGTGGCTCAAGTCAACATGTGGTTTATGTACATTACCACATTCTTTACAGGGACACAAGCATCTCTTCCAATGACATGTTTTCCAAGCATATCACCGTGATATCACATACCAAGATATCACAGTGCCTATTTGATACCGCTGAATATACATTTTAAAATACAATCCACTGGTTAAAGCTGCTGACCTTCTCTGTGCGTGATGCGGTTGGGTGGGATGGGGCCTCGGACATGGATGATGCCACAGCGGTTGGGCATCTCGTCTTCGCTGGGGTACTCGCAGGTGTTGTAGTAGTCGATGGAGTGCACGATGCGCAGGTAGAGCAGCAGCTTATCCAACACCTAGGGGACAGGTGGAGAGAAGAAAAAATAACTCAATCACCTATAGCAGACCTGTGGACATTTTCTTTAAAAAGTGATGATAATCAATAAATACTTTATCTTTCGGTCAATCTTCTATGTGGTCTACAACATTTAAAGCTTTTTAACCAATTCAATGGTGATCTCTCTCAATGCAATGAATCAAGACCAAGCCCATATGCTGATCATGTCCAAACAGGGTCAAAAATGAATAGATACTCTGAAGCAAATGCAAGTGGCATTTTGACTCCAGTGCCCTCTAACCTGAGCACAACAGTCATGACGAAGCTTGCACAACTGTCAAAGTCCCTGATTTAAGCCAGAACCAAAGGATGTGAGGACAGGAGGGTGTATTGGCACCTTCACAAGCTTGTCGTCCCTCTCCACGGTGACCTCGGAGGGGTTGCCGTCCTTGGCGCCCTCCTCTGAGTCGACTCCGCCCGTGCTGCCCAGGAGCTCCTCCTCCTCGGCGCTCACCTCCTCTATCAGGTAGTCCGTGATGTTCTTCAGGATCGGGTTCTGGGCAGCCATCTGACCAACCAAAACACAAAACATTAAGATTTAAAGGGGTATGCCACTATTTTGGGGCTTAATACAGTTAAAATCGTTGGCTGGGGTTTATAAAGGTGGTAAAGTGTCTTATTTTTCATGTAAGCCGTTGTCTTGCTTTAAGAAAGTTAAAAGAGGGAATGTCGCTAAGCTAGTGAAAGTCAATGCATCCATGTAGCATGCTACAATGCTACACGGATCCATTGACTTTCACTAGCTTAGCGACATATTCCCTCTTTTAACTTGTCTTAAAGCAAGACAACGGCTTACATGAAAAATAAGACACTTCACCACCTTTATAAAACCTGGCCAACGATTTTAACTGTATTAAAACCCAAAATAGAGGCATATCCCTTTAACTCACAAAACAAAATCAGGAAAGGGCCAGTTAGCAGGTAGCGAGGATAGAGAGAAGTGTGTAAGAATAAAGACCAAGAATGAAGACTTGTCATCGACTGTAAGTCACTTTGGATAAAAGCTTCTGCCTAATGTAATGTAAAAGACTAAACATTTTCCAGTCAAATCATCTTGTCGTTTGGTTTGAGATTAAGTCCTCTCCATGTTCCACCACATCTCAAACTGGGATGGGAATGACCCGTTACTCTCAATGTTCCCAGCCTTGTCAGTTGTGCAATCCATATGGGAAAACTTTAAATCAAAAAAGAATTTCAGGTGTGTTGAAATCCCCGGTGTCCACTTGTGTGTATGAATAATTTTTGTGCCATGATAAACGAAGATCAGTCGATCTAAATAAAGACGTAGTGTGTTCATTGGTACCTCAATATCATGGCTATCTCCCCCATCTCTGGGTTTGGGGCTCCAGAGGTGTTCTCGGTCGTCCAGGGCGTGGATAAGCTTGGCGGCCATCTTGATGTCATTGCGGAGCACCTGCTTGTGCTGTGTGATGCCGTTGACGTTGCGGACGCGCCGAGCCAGATCACGGTTCACACCAGGCGCCAGCTCACAGTCCCGCAGCTATACAATTCAAACACATAACGTCAGCTAACTTGAAAAAAAAAAAAATACCAAGGCACTCTTGTCCATCAAAAATAAAAAAGCCTTTATTACATGGCGTGGTCAGAGGAACTCTGCCTGAGGAAGGCTGGAAGGCTGAAACGTGTCAGTCAAATCATCGACGCTCAAATCTCTTCGAGACTTGGTCTGACTGTAGCGAAGGGGAGTAGAGTTGCCCAGCTGGGACTCGAACCCAGACCTTCTGGGGTAGTAAACTGGGGCTCTGAACGATACACCAAAGAGCCAGGCTCATTGGCGTGACAGTCAGAACACACCCACAACCCTAGTGATGGTCACTCCATCACACTGACCAAGAGCATAACAATTAATGATTCCCAAACGGCATGGTTGACCTGCCTCCCTTGGTTTGCTTATGGTTGTTTGCTTATCAACAAAGTGGGAGGAGTTCCTGTATTTGTGGGAATTCAAAGTTGCTCTTGACCTGACTAGTTGCAACGCTGAAAGTGTTGCGTCACTAGGAGGGCACAGCCTGGCTAGTCAAAACATAACGTCAGCCTAACACAAGGGATGTAGTATTCCCAAAGCTCCTTTTATTTTTATGCAAAAATATCACTGTATAACTGAGGTTGAATGCTATTGTTGGTAAAAGGTAAGGTCAAACAAAAATGCACATAATTCCTTTTAAAATATCTACCACTTTTTGTTTCCTTGGCACCCTCAGTAAAAGGACAGTACAGTGAAAAACATACACTTTTCAGAAAAGAAGGGATTTGAGGGGGGGAAAGCCAGTAGGGGGCAGGTGGCTCACCCTGATATTTTGCAGGTTCCAGCAGGTCTCCTTGATGTTCACGCTGCGGTCAAACGTCACCCAGCAGCGCCTGAAGAACCTGGGGGAGGAAGGAGGCCCAGTTAGACCACTTTCACTTCTCACATTTCAGTAGCAACGCATCTTCAAAGAGGGATATGTGTGTATAGTGCAGGGTAGGGTGGTTGTGGACCCACGGACCTGCGCTCCGGCTGGGGCTCTGACAGGCAAACGCGCATGAAGCCCGGGTACCGCCGACACAGCTGAAAAAAGCACAAACATAATTACTCTTACCATGCCTGTGCGTTTGTGCATGTTAGTGTGACCTACACTTTCAAAATGCTGAGCTTACAAGGTAATTAACATTTTCTTTTTGCAAAGTAAGTGATGACCAAGAATCTAGGAAGCACTGCATGCATCGTGAACTTGCACACACAGCAGTTATGACGCATGTGCATGGTTGTGTATGCATGAGCGTTCACACATGTACAGGTAAAACGTTGATGGATCATCAACATAAGCAAGCAATGCGTGCATTCATCCATGGGTGCATGAGCTTTTTCTAAAGTGCTATACTAAAACAGTGAATATCCATTTAAAAAAAATATTGAGGTGTTGCTGAGCTTCCCAGTAACGATTCATCAGAACAAATTCATCAGAGTTATGGAAAATGCATTTTGAAAAAGTTTTGGAAGAGCTCCTGATGAGTGTCCACTCACAGCGATGATTTCTGCTTTGGAGATGGAGGGGGCGATGTTCCTCATGAAGAGGGAGCAGGTTTTGTGGAGAGGCCGTGGTGTTGGGGGGAGCACCTCTTTGGGCTTCTTCTCCTTTTCCTCATCCTCCTCCTCCTCGTCTTTCTCCTTCTTCTCCTTCTCCTTCTCCTCCTCATCCATCGGTTTCTCCTTCTCCTTTTCCTCACCTTCTTCCCCTTCTTCCCTCTCCTCCTCCTCCCCCTCTTCTTTTTTCTCTGCTACTGCTGCTTTCTCTTTACTGGTGTCAGCTGAAGGAGGCAAGTAAGAAAGAAATGGTGAGAAAAATACTGACAACACTGAAGAAGGTTGTCCAATAGATTACTTAAAACACTAATGGAAAAGTTCAGTATAAGATAAGCTAAGCCTAGTGACCCCCAACCCAGTGGTATATCACCAACCCCCCAAATCTTTGGCTCACTCGGTTAGTACATAAAGCCACTGACGTGTAAAGCAATACGCAAATCAATTGATTGCTAAAAACATCACATTACCCACACAAAGCAAACACCCTGAGGTAGGGACTGAATGGAATGACTACGCACCCTCTCCCTCCTCCTTCTCCTCTTCTTCCTCCTTCTCTTCTCCCTCCTCTTTCTCCGGCGGCTTCTCTGAGGTCTGGGAGTGGGAGTCGGAGTCAGAGTCGGAATCTGAGTCGCTGTCCGAGGCGCTGGCCTCGTCCTCACTCTCCACCTCGCTGCGAGTTCGCTTCCTCCTCTTTGATGCCTGAAAAGGACATGTTATAGTACTAGGATTGTTATTATAGTGCTGGGAAAGAATTGCCATGGGGAAGCAACAGGAACTTAAAAACACGCCCTACAAAAAGTCAAACTGATGCGAACTCCCACAGTTACCCACACAAAGTTATTTAATTCAAACACACACTATTGGATTCTGAACAAACACATTCCCTATGTGTATTGATATGCATTTAATCCTGAACAAACACATGACCCTATATAATTATACATAGACACACGCACACCAACTAATTCTGAACAGACTGATCCACCCGTACCCTCTTGGGCTCTGGAGGCTCCTCCGCCGCAGGCTTCTCTTCAGGCTTGTCTCCAGGAGCACCACTGTCCACTGGCTTGGCCTCCTTCTCTGCATCTGATGCACCCTCAGGCTAGTCACAATAAAAAGTTTGAGTGTGATATTATTCGTTTCTTTTTGTAAAGAAAGAGCATATTTAATTGTGTTAAATAAAGAGGTATATTATACACAGTTTAAGCAACACATGCCAGTTTCCACCTGAAGACATCATTTAGATGTTACAGAAAAGAAAATGCACAGTAACAAAAATACACACACCTTCTCCTTGTTCTCCTTGTCAGCGGGCGGCTTGCGCTCAGCGTCGGGCATCATGCGGGGTTCCTCACGTTTGGGCGGCTCGGAGCCCGTAGACAGCCGTTCCCTCTCCTCCTCCTCGCACGGCATCTCAAGGATACGCAGGTCGTTTTCATCGCCTCCCTCCATCTTAATCACGGCTACACAAAATAAATAATCACAACAGCCAATGGCATCGTGAGAACTTACACTGTGAAATAAGTTAACATCTGCCCAAATGTTTTTCCCATCTGACAACTTTCAGGTTAAAAACAAAACGCAAACTCTGCTTATTTTCTTATCTATTGCATGCTACATTAGACAACTTCTACCACAGCCTGTACCTGCGTCCAGGATTTTGATGATGGGCTGGGCGCGCTCGATGTCTAGCGAGACGTTGTCATACCAGCTGTTGTCCATGAGGTACATGTAGACGTTGAGGCGATTCTCCAGAGCACCGTGGGCCTCGGCCTTACGCCGGCCCGCCTCGTCCGGGTGGTACTTTGAGCGGAACCTTTAGTCCCAACCAATGAGGTAGCGCAGGAGGGAATCGCAATTGGGGTACAAGGTGGTGGAAGGGGTGAGGGGTCAAGAGGCAAGGGTGGAGAGGAAGGAGAGGCAAGTTAGACACTTTCATACAGGCAATGCAAATGCAAGCAGCACAAATAAAACTGCTTGCTTTCTGTGAAACTTGCACTGAGAGGACAGAATATTTACTACATGAGGGGCCCTGCTATACCCAAGGGTCAAATTCATACTCTAGAAAGCTGTCAGAAGTTAGCAGAAACTTAACTGACCCTTAATAAGAGAGAGTTAAATCAAAATGGCAAAAGAAAAGTAACTAAAAGGAATTCCACTGTCACAGAGATTCCACTCACCACAATTCAAGCAGAGATGAAAAGAATAAGACAGGATTAAAAGCAACACGTTTTTATAAAATTGAACTATGGAGGGGAAAAACAAAACAGAACTTTTGGCATTGTGTGGACTAAATTTACCTTTTCTGCTCCCAGCATTAACACACATACAGACTGAGAGTGGCTTCTTCAGTCAAAAAGCACGCTCCACTGTGTGTGTGCAGCGTGCACACTCAATTTCTGCATTTTTGCGATTGCATCCAAATATGAGAGAAGAGGAGGAAAAAAAGAAGTAGGGAAAAAACGATAACACGCTTAGGAAAAGAAAAAAAACTCTCGGTCCGTGCACGTACAAGATTTTGGGTGTAACTTCTCTGACTACCTAAAGGCCTAG
Organism: Engraulis encrasicolus; assembly: GCF_034702125.1. Lineage (NCBI taxonomy): Eukaryota > Metazoa > Chordata > Actinopteri > Clupeiformes > Engraulidae > Engraulis > Engraulis encrasicolus. The sequence continues at coordinate 37,594,186 of NC_085863.1, forward strand.
AACTGTGAATTCTAAGTGCGACTGCATTGTGCGCAGTGCGAGCCCTGACTGACTAGTGCATGACTCCTGCCGTGCGTAGCGCGCTCCTGTTTTTTGCTCATCTTCCACAACTTTGTTGTGAAGGAGGGAGGTGGGGAGGGAGGGTGAGGAAAGAAATGTTTGAGTTGTTAATTGTGGAAAACAAAAAAAAGAAACAGCATTGAAACATTCCATGGCAAGCCCATCTGGAAAACCTGTGGACATAAGTGTGACATAAGGCAGGCCAAGTCAGACAGGTTATGCTCACATATGTTCACCATCTGTCTTTGCAGGGATGTATTTTTTTACACACCACACAAAAATCATCCAATCAGCTAGCCCACATTGGTAAGTCTTCCAATTCTGCAGAAAAACACTGAAATTTGACTACAGCTATTCTCAACTATTAGAAAAGGGTTACAACATCTGCAATCTTAACAAAATCCTAAACCTGTAGCAAACTGATCCTTGAGACTACACTCCAAGACCAAGCTATTTGACCATCTGACATTATCAGCACCAGTTCAACAACAAGACACTTTGTCTTATGACCTTTTAAGATCTTATGATTTCCCTAGCATACCCATGTTTTCCCTTGTTACTGCGCACAGACTCCAAACTAGTTCTGCAGATTTTCTCAACTTCAAAGTATCTGAGGTAGCTTCCACTATATCTGCACTTAAACATGATATTGAATTGCTATATTTATCCAAGTTTATATTCAACATCTACTGATGGGAAAACTGACAAAATAAGTACCACTTCACCAGAACTGAAACCCCTACAGTCATTGCTCTCCTTGGCTTCCCCCCCCCCCCCCCCCCGTGGTTAACTGCTCATTCTACAGATCTTATCAGCTTTTAAATACCTCAGAAGCTATCCCTTCATCAATCTTGGAATTTACATTCAACAACTTCGATTAGAAAACTGTCAACAATCAGAAGTACCATGTCAACAACACAGAAGATAAAAACTGCCCCACTTGCCAGCCCCGACATCCATACAGCACCCTGAACATCAAGCTACATTCTGCCCAGGCTAGTTGATCTTAAGCAAGTTGGCACGTCAGAGGCTGCAGGACAACAACAAAGGCCCTGTTTGTTCGTACCACTCTTCGTCCTTGTGGGCGAGGAAAAAGTCCTGCATCTGCTGGCGCCGGAAGTCGATCTTGTACTCGTTGTAGCGCTTCACGGCCTCCATCTCGTCCACAGACTCGTCAAGCGAGAGCAGGAACTCTCTGAAGTTCTTCATCACAGGCTGCGGAGGGCCCAGGTCCATGTCATGAATGTTGCCCAACCTTGTGATCGAGAAACAAATATGGTACAATAAGTGTGGCAGACATTAGTTGTGAGGATGGGCTTTTCCATAGATGAGCCGGAGACTGGTGGTCATACACAAAAAAGATTACTGCTTGCGTTGGCCCTGATTGTTTTTGAGCTCACTTTTTTCCCCCATGACCATTCAAGTAAAAAAAGTGGGAGCATGTACATGTTTATGCTAATGTGGTATTGCTTTCAGGACGAAAAATAGCAATGTGCACCAGTTCCGTACTCTGAAAGCACATATGGAGGGAGGAAACAGTCACCTGGCCTGAATGGGGATAGTGTGGTGAGGCTGCATGAGGTGCATGTCTGGGTGGCCCCATGGCTGGGGAGGGGCGTAACTTGGGCCCCCACCTCCTCCATAGCCAAGGTCAAACCCTCCATGATAGGGGTCCCCACCATGGTCATCCCTGTAGAGTAAAAAAAAGAAAATTACATTTATTTTCAAGAGAAAAAGCAACAGGAGATGAGAGGGCAATGAGAAGGGTGGGAGAAAATCCTCTCACCAAAATGAGCCGTTGCACACTCACTCAAAACATATCCATGACATGATATACTTTTTTTGCATCCAAATAGTTTGGAGCATGAGAGGACCTTTTCTTTGATTGAAAGTATCAGAATGCAGCGTTCCCCTCAGTGTGTGTTTAAAACAACATGAAGGGGAAAGCATCCTCACCAGTCCCTCCTCATGCGTTTGGGCTGAGATCCCATGTCGTGCCTGGGCGGAGAGAAGCGTTCGCGGCGGCCCCGCTCATAGTCTCGGTACTCCCCTCGACTGCGCCGCTCCCGTCCACGGTCCCATTCTCTTCCCGATGGCCGCCAGTAGTTGAAACACAAGGGGAAAACATATTCAAATGACAGCCCTCAAAAAAACCTACAGCATCATTCTTACACTAAACAATGACAGCATGGGTCTAACACCATTTAAACGTTTTCATGGGCCTATAGAGTAAAATATACTTTTTATTACTTGCCTAACCAAAGAGTTCAGCTGTAACTGGACGTGGTGAATGACAATCTTCAGACAGCTGGTCTAACCTTTCATTGAGCATGTTGATTCAGCGACCAGTGGTGATTTATTAATTATTACATGCCCGTCCAAATTCCATCAAGCTGGTAGTGGTGGATCATATGGCCCTTTGTTCTCTCTCACTTACCTGTCACTCCAGTCGTCTCTGCGCCGGTCCTCCCTTTCTCTTGAACGGTCGTAATCACTCCTCTCCCGGCGAAACTTATCCCTGCGGCGGCGGTCGTATTCGTCATCGCTGTCTGCCATGTTATCAACTGCAAAAGATGCACTGCACACCACCAGACACGAAATTAGTGAGCTTACTGCTTACATAAATGCACAACGCCTACATTGCACCAACATCACGTCGACTTACTAACCACGCAATACCACACAGTGAATAGATGTCTTGCAAAACATGTATATGTTAACTCATAGAACATCCCAACTAAGCAATGATAATTAACGATATCATCAACTTCCAACTTCTTTTGTAAAGTATCTTTATCTCGGAAATTAGCAGCTCTACGTCATGTGCCATCTCATTACAACAGTGTCAGCTAGCCAGATAACTTGCTAGCCTCCTTCAGCCGGTTTAACAATAAACAGTGCACAAGAATTAACAGTGCACAACAATATCCCTAAAACTAAGGTCAAATGCAAACACATTCCAAAAGTAACATCACCATATTGAGGAAAATAGCGAGTATGTGTATTGCTACATTGTCTTGGACTTACAAATCTGTTTCATGCTTGTTGGTGTGCTAGGAAAGCTAACCACGTAGCTAATGACCACCAATAGGTTGAAAAACACAGTGCTACCATAAATACTACCGCTGCCATTAGTGTAAGCAGTTATTTAGTGGCATATACATTACTATGATGAATGAATGCAATAAAAGCCATTCATTAAACAAATCCACGCATTCTTTGAGCAAGGCCGCAAGCTCATGGGATATGCTAGTTGCCATTCTTGAAATGGGAATTCTAAACAAAACATAAACGCGTCGTTGTATTTCAAACAGTGTCTGTAGATTTGTGTAGGGTTGTGGAGGACATTGCCAACATGAAAAGCTTAAAAACCTGCCAGCTTATGCGAAATTATATACCTACCGGTCTTTTACAGCAGTTTCAACCTGCCTGAGCTCCCGCCACCTACTCGACGAAGCTAGCAAGTGCCGCTAAGCTAACAAAAGTGGAAAAGAGGATGTGTTGTATTCACGCGAGATACTACGTGAACTCCAGTCTGGGATGCATGACAAGGGACTTTTTTCTTCAAGGGACTTATGATGCTACAATGTATCCTATCCACTGACATTTTGTAGAACTGGATTCTAGACAATTTTCTGTTGAAATGTTTGTTTTTGCTATTCATTTCAAGGCTATAGCACGACTATGGGCTACAACTTGACACCTTCTTTATGTATTATTTAATTCAATTAATGGTCAATTAATAACTATTCAATCAATTAATTAGTTGATTGTCAATCAATTCAATTCATTGTGTAAATGAATTGACTTATTTTATGGCATGAAAGAATTTCATAGCTGAATGAACCAATCAGGAATGAGATCATAAAGCATCGTTAATGAAAAGAGGCTGCAGGGTAATATGTTTAATCATCCAAGTAAAACAGTACAACAAATGACATAAAGCCTCATGGAAAAATACCATATAGGCAAAATCATGAACAAACATTTATTTTTATTGTCTCACACATCCCCTCGTACATTGTTTATCTGAAGTCAGATGTTCTGTAGTCCTCTGACTAGATTTCTTCATTATATTCCACATCTTGGGAAATGACTGGGACCATTTTCACCTATAGGTAAATAGATTGCAGAAACATAAAACACTAAATATAACATGTGGAATGAAGAGCAAGCAGTTGGGACAACCTAGTATAAAAACAGCTTAATTTGGTGGTGTGTGATTTAATTGACAATGTACATATACATGCATTCATACATTGACCTGATTGCCATCTCTGCAGATATAATAGGTCTATAATAATCAGTGCCCCTCACACATTGTGACATTAGCAACCCACCCCGACAGCTGGTCCAAAAAGTCTCCCTCTCAAGCAGGCGGTTCCGGTTCTGGTACCAGTACCGGTTCTGGTGTTCTTTTTAGTTCGTCCACGGAACTTGTTCTGGTGGCCGACAAACTCCATCAGCAGATGGGCCACGTCAGGAGAGTCTGTGTCTCGTTCTTGGGCGGTTCCTGCCTCCATCTCATTCCATACGTCCTGTCCATGTTGTGTTGAAAGGGAGGTGGAGGACAGCGATGCAGGCGACTGGTGCTTATCTGAATCCTCAGCATGGTTCATGGGCATTGCAAAGTCAAGACGGGCAGCAAAGAGGTTGTTCAGAAACTGAAAGAAAAGATGGGATTTGTCAAAATTCATGGAAAAACTGCCACAACTTTGCAGTGTGCTAAAATTCTTCAACATCACTGGTGGTTAAGCTTTTGGGGGAAAAAAAACATTCACCCTTCGTCACAACAAAGGTCATGTAAAAATTCACCCTACACTTTCAAAACCTTTCAACCCTTTTAGATATGTGAAACTTTTACAAAAATGTCCAACTGTACAGTTGTACCATGAAATGTTTAAATCACTGATCACTGATTTAAATCTGCTATGCACTCAGGTCAGCCATGGAAGTATCCGTATCTGAAAGGACTCACCTGAGAAACAGGAGGGTTGGATGCAACCAGTGGTGAAGAAAAGATGAGAAACAGTAAAAGGTAAGAGGGTGAAGAAGCAGAGGAAGAAGGAGGTGACCAAGCCATCACTGCCTCAGAGTGGAGAAACACACCTTTTGTCAGAACACAAACCTCCTCTGAGTAGGTCCCTGAATCAAATTCCAAAATATTCCCTCCACACAAACATCTGCTTTCGCTGCTGCAGAAACAAGACTGGACCGTGCACAGGTGGGGTAAGGTGGTTTGTCCAAGTAGGCAACCACTGGCTTTATACATAATCATCACGTCATATATACACAGGAGTGTTAATCTGTAATCATTACCTGTATGCATCTGAACTGAAACAATTGTCAGTGTTACATGAACTAACATCTTATGATGTCATGGGAAAACGCTGATGATCACCCACCCCATTTGGTCATGTACTGTGAACATAGCTCTGTTCATTTTGTATCCAATGAAATTGTAAATACATTGCGAGTACAAATGCACATCAGCGTCCATTCAAAAAGCCTTTGTAAGAATATGGAGGTTGTGCACAGTGGGGAGTTTTCATTCAGTGGTCTGGCTCAAGACATAACAAACGAGCCGAAGTGAGAGAGAAGGTCTTAAGCACAGAAATGCTCAACAGGGGACACCGCATTAGGAAAGAAACCTTTACAACAGTGACCTTTTAGTTCTTAATGAACTTGGTCATTAGCCTACCTAATTAGTGTATGAGTAAACGGCCCACGTGATGAGTAGGATGAGTGTCTGCAGGGGGCAGTGCTAAATGTTGACTCCTAACAATAACTGAAATATTGGAGGTGGAGAGTGGGAGTGTTTCATTTTGTTATGAAAAAAGAAAAGAAATGACTCCCCGCTGAGGTTCTTTCATGACTATTTTTCATGACTATCCTAACAACCACACTAACAGTGTGATACCACAACGATGAGTGTACTTCCATTCCATAAAAAGCTTTCAAGGTGTTGGTATGAACTGAGTACTAATGAATTTAAACCTTAAAATGCATTAACATTGTTGTGTGCATTCAGCAGTGATGTGATGTCAAAGGGGTTGTTGCATTTTCGAAATGTTCTGTTTTTTTTTTGTTAGACAGAGGGGGCAACCCTTAATAACATGGCATGCTCATTGCTTATTATCTTCTGGCATCACACATACAGTAGTAAACTATATGGAAATGTTCAAATATAGCAAAGACATAGAAGTTGATAGTTATTTTCCAACTTTATTTGATATTTCACAGCCTTAGATAATGATATATAAAAGTCCATTTAAGATTCTTTGGGTAGAGACTCTGTCCACTGATCCATAAACAGCCTCAGTTGATCTTGGGATGACGGTAGTCCCTGCCGGCATATTTTGCTGTTTCGCCAAGCTGCTCTTCAATGCTGCAAAAAAACAGAGGTGGATGTTTACAACACTGTCTAGAATAAGAATGTTGTCTTACTATACTGTGATGCAGGGGTGTGCAATTATTTGTGGCGCAAGACCAGATGTCGCAGGGATATGCCTGGCATACGTTGTTGACTGTTTCTTTCCTTCACATTGTAATGAAATGCATTTAAATGAATACAGTACCCTACTGTATGGAGGACTTGGTTAATCTCAAGCCATGTTTTCTATAATCATTACAAGAATGTAGGGTGACAGTATCACTTTGTATATAAAAGTTGCCATTCTTGTGACAGAATTGCTCAGTGCGGACCGCCAGGCCTGAGTTTGCCCACCTCTGCTGTAGTGCTCTGTGTGGACAGTCTTGGTATACTTTAGTGCAATAGCTTCGTGTGCTCACCGTATCAGCTGGTTGTACTTTGCAAGACGCTCTGACCTACAGGGGGCACCAGTCTTGATCTGTAATGTAGGGAGAACCAAGGTATTACATACTGGAATACTGGCAGAGAATGAAACAATTAGTTTTGTCCAAGGGATGAACATACCTGTCCAGTGCACAGGCCAACCACCAGGTCAGCGATGAACGTGTCCTCTGTCTCTCCTGAGCGATGGCTGACCATCACACCCCAGCCGTTAGACTGAGCCAGTTTACACCTGTTAGGAGTTAGGAAAAAAATGATGAGCCTGGCCCCAGTTGATTGACCAGTACTCTAGGGACCAGGGTTCGACTCCGAACCGAGATCATTACCCGATCCTCCCCCTTCTCTCTCTCCCAATCGCTTCCTGTCATCTCACACTGTCCTATCAAATGAAGGCATTAATATACAGTATACAGTGCCCTCCATTATTATTGGCACCCTTGGTTGAGATGTGTTTTTTAGCTTCCAATTATTATTATTTTTCTCTAAATAATATGGGACCTTAATGGAAAAAAAGAGAAAAATCCAACCTTCAATACAAGTGCATTTATTCAGTGGGGAAAAAATCCCACATAAAGAAATAATTATTTGACATCAAATAATGTGTGTCACAATTATTAGCACCCCTGTTGTTAATATTTTGTACAACCCCCTTTTGCCAACAAAACAGCACCTAATCTTCTCCTATAATGTTTCACAAGATGGGAAAAGACAGAAAGAGGGATTTTCAGTCATTCCTCTTTGCAGAATCTCTCTAAATCATCCAGAGACCTGGGTCCTCTCCTCTGTACTCTCCTCTTCAGCTCACCCCACAGGTTCTCAATGGGGTTGAGGTCTGGGGACTGAGATGGCCATGGGAGGAGCTTGATTTTGTGTCTGGTTAACCATTTCTGTGTAGATTTGGCCATATGTTTAGGGTCATTGTCTTGCTGAAAGACCCAGTGACGACCCATCTTCAGCTTTTTGGCAGAGGGCAACAGATTTTGATTTAAAATGTCCTGGTATTTCAAAGCATTCATGATGCCATGCACCCTAACAAGCTTCCCAGGGCCTTTGGAAGCGAAACAGCCCCACAGCATCACTGACCCACCCCCATACTTCACAGTGGGTATGAGGTGCTTTTCAGCATGCGCATCTTTCGTGGCACGCCAGACCCACTTAGAGTGTTTGTTGCCAAAAAGCTCAATCTTGGTCTCATCTGACCAAAGCACACGGTCCCAGTTGAAGCCCCAATACCGCTGGGCGAACTCCAGACGTTTGCGTTTATGATTGTGGGTGAGGAAAGGTTTTCTCCGTGCATGCCTCCCAAACAGCTTGTTGGCGTGTAGACAGCGCCTGATGGTTGATTTGGAGACTTTGTGACCCCAGGATGCTACCATTTGTTGTAATTCTGTAACAGTGAGCTTTGGAGATATTTTGATTTCTCTTACCATCCTCCTCACTGTGCGTGGTGGCAAAATAAACTTGGGTCCTCGTCCAGGCTTGTTTACCACTGTTCCAGTTGTTTTGAACTTCTTAATTATTCCTCTCACAGTATATATGGGCAGCTGCAGTTGAGTGGCAATCTTCTTGTAGCCTCTGCCTGACCTGTGAAGGTCGACGCACATCTGCCTCACTTGTATGCTGTGTTCCTTTGTCTTTCCCATGTTTAAGAGTGGATAAGAGAAATGGCCTCGGTGTCACGTCATATTTATACCCCAGGGAAACAGGAAGTGATGAATTACTAATTAAATGTTCCTACATACTCTGGTAAACTTTGTAAACTACTGTAGAAATGACAGAAATGCTTCAATTATATTTATTTCCTGGGAATTGTTAAGGGTGCCAATAATTGTGGAACAGGTGCTTTAATGAAAAATAATTATTTTTTAGTCAGGGATTTTTTTTATTTTCCTACAATTCATTTGAGTTGAAGGCTACATTTTCCTACAATTTTCAGTGTGACAGTATTCTTCTGCAATAAACACTGAATTTATTTTAAGGCTTTTAACACATCTCAACCAGGGGTGCCAATAATTATGGAGGGCACTGTATATAAAAATATATAAAATTGATACATTGACACTGGGTTGTTTGGGAAATCAGTTCATAAGAAGTAATAAATGGGTCCCCAAATGTAGGCTACACTTTCATTGGGCCCCCACATTAGTTGTGGCACCCCTGGCTGCTACCTCAAGACATGCTGGATGGTAGTCCTGGACTCACGCATTGATGGATTCTGTAACCGTGCCTATCTGGTTGACTTTCAATAGCAGGCAGTTGCAGGCTTTTTTCTCCACAGCCTGCTGTATGCGCTTGGGGTTGGTCACCGTCAGATCGTCTCCGACCACCTGGATGTCCACAGACTGAGTGAATGCTGTCCAGTTCTCCCAGTCATCCTGGTCAAAGGGGTCTTCAATAGACTGGACTGCACAGCGAAATGTATACACTTAAAAATATTGTCATGACAAGTGGACATTGTTTGGACTGTACACGCTCCTTAAAAAGGCTCTGCATACATGCACACACACACAAACACACACAGACACACAGACACACAGACACACACACACACACACACACACACACACACACACACACACACACACACACACACACACACACACACACACACACACACACACACACACACACACACACACACAATGTCATGCCATGCTTATGACAGTACTGCCAAGTACAAAGTTACCAAGAATTTTCATCCAAAGTGGTAACAGTGTGTGGATATATGCCAAATTCACATCATGGACAATGGTGAATAGGTTTGATGTCAACGTGTCAACGTGAGTTCATGAGGGTAAGTAAGAAGCCCACACCTGGATACTGTTGGATGAAGCTTTTGTAGAGATCTCCCAGCTGCTCCCCACTGATGTGGCGATTGGTGTCCTCGGGGGATTTGAAGTCCAGGTCGTACTTCCCGCTCTTGAAGAACTCTGAAGCTGCCACGTCCATGCCGATGATGATCTTGTCCGTGTAGCCAGCACTTTCTATGGCAGATTTCAGGAGCTCCAGCGCTACGGATCACAACATCGCAACAGTACTTTTGCAGTAAGTTTAATGGAGAAGTTGTCAAATACTCAGAGGTCAAACAGCAGGCAGACAGGCATGACTGTGCCATCAGCAGTGTTCTGGCCTATGGGTTCCTAGTGTGGTTCTCCAGCTCCTCCAAAGCAGATCAGCAGGCACTCCAGCGTGTGGTGAAAACAGCAAGGAAAATCACTGGAATGCCTCTCCCAGAGATTAGTACCATCTATACCACACGCTGTCTACGAAGAGTGCAGAACATCCTGCGCGACAGCCACCATCCTGCCTATCATTTGTTCCAACGGCTACCCTCTGGTAGAAGGTACAGGTCCCTTCAGAGCCGCACTAAAAGCACTGGCACTGGTGTCACTTTTACCTCTTATTGCACTTTACTTGAAAAATTGCTGCTACTAAGTATTGTACACCAAACACAATTTCTTTGCCTTTTTGACAATGACAATTCTTGAATCTTGAATCTTGAATCTCATCATTTGTTTAAGTGAAGTGAGGTGAAAGCTCAACTGGGAAACTCCAATTCCCATCATCATTGAGACACAGCACTTCACAGCACACAAGTGCACAGTACACACAACAAAATTGCATTTATGCCTCAACCGCACAAGGGGGGCAGCCCCCAGTGGCGCCCCAAGATAGCAGTGCGGCAGGATGGTGCCATGCTCAGGGTACCTCAGTCATGGAGGACGATGGAGGAGAGCGTTGGTTAATTACTCCCCCCACCAACCTCGTGGGTCGGGAGTCGAACTGGCAACCTTTGGGCTATAAGTCTGACTCCCGAACAGCTAACCCATGACTACCCATTTGTTTCAGATTGCATTGCTAGGTGAACCCACCTTCATTGTTCTCCAGGATGTTGGGAGCGAATCCCCCCTCGTCCCCCACGTTGGTGGCGTCCTTGCCATACTTGCTCTTGATGACGCTCTTCAGGTTGTGGTAGACCTCGGCTCCGATGCGCATGGCCTCCTGGAAGCTGGCTGCTCCCACGGGCAGGATCATGAACTCCTGCATGGCCAGCTTGTTACCGGCATGGGAGCCGCCGTTGATGACATTAAAGGCCTTAGCAGCAGGAAAGGTCACATATAAGGGAATATAAGTTAACAAATAAGAAAACATAAATGGGTGAGGAAATTAGAAATTTCATAATTTATTATACTGTATGTAATGTATTTCACACACTATACATTACACAGTTCATCTACAGATATGGAAACAAATGGGGAACATGCATGTCCTCAGAACTAAACGTTAATTAACCCTCCTGTTATCCTTGGGTTCTATTTGACCCCATTCAAAGTTTAACGTCTGAAAATTACATGAAGTACGTAATTCGTTTGCTTCATCTTTGATGACTTTTCCTAGATATATTGGGGTCAATGTGAAAAAAGTGAAATTTCCACAAAAATGTTTTCCCAAAGTGATGTACACGTTTTGTTTACATCTGTGTTCCTTGGGGTCAATTTGAAGTGCTAGGACTTATCTAAAGGGCTTTTTATGTCCTAACAGAGCAACAGTAAATATCAGAGGTATAAACCGGTGTAAAAGTTTTTGCTTCTACTGATTTTGCAGACATTTAAGTGGCTGGGGTCAAAATGACCCCGAAGATCACGGATGTAACCTAAATCTGAGGATAACAGGAGGGTTAAGTGAACGTTTCAACTCTCCTTGGTACTTTTCAATAACCATTTTGATTTGTGTGAAAATGGCACAGCGTTGTAGTAGAACTTGAGTTCATGCATTATCTTAGTCAGGTGTATTTGTGGTGTCACTGTCAGCAATCTTACCGGTACGGGCAGAATGACATCTTTGTGTCCAGCCAGATCAGCAATGTGGCGGTAGAGTGGCACACCTTTCTCAGCTGCTCCTGCCTTGCACACGGCTAGCGAGATACCCAGAATGGCATTGGCACCAAACTGAGCTGAGGGACATTGGGCACAAAATTAGTAAGCACTTACAAGCACAAGTAGATATGCATACAAGATATTTACAACACGTTTAGCGCTGTTACGTACAAGTAGCTCCAAATTATATTTGTAAAATGTATTCATTTATCGAAATGTATAAGATGTCAAAAAATACATGAACAAAATGAACAAAAATATGGCTCCCTGTGGGGCCCCCAATATGTCGGACCCTGGTGACTCCACTTTACCCCCCTATTTCAACACCCCTGAACATGATTATGTTGATTTGCATTCGCAGTGAGATGAACCTCTTACATTTGTTGTCTGTGCCATCCAGCTCAAGCATAATGTTGTCAATCTTCGCCTGGCTGCCCACATGTAGTTTCTAAAAGGGACAATGTCAACATAGTAATTGTGCATCAACACTAGAGAGGAAAAGTATTTGCAAGACACCTAATTATTATCCCTTACCTGCTTGATTAGTTTTGGACCAAGGTCATTGTTAACATGGTCAATTGCTTTCCTCACTCCTAAGGAAATTAGAAGAAAATCAATGGCACAAAGCACTTTCCACAGTCATCACATTCTTACCCTTACTGCACACACACAACTAACTGGCTATGTTGCATTCACACCATAATACTATAAACAAGATTTAGTAACATTTTAATATGTGATTCAATAAGACTTGGACAAAAGGTCACTGAGGCTGTGAGTGTGAGCCCTGACCTTTTCCCAGGTATCTGTCCTTGTCTCCATCTCTCATCTCCAGAGCCTCATGGACTCCAGTGGAGGCGCCGCTGGGAACCGCAGCACGGAAGCAGCCTGAGGACACACAGAAGACATGTAGTCTGCATCACGCGTGCCAGTGCATAGGTAAGGGCTCATGAATTGTCATAGGTAAGGGCTCATGTATTGTCATAGGTTAGGGCAGGGCTGCTGACAGCATTGGCTGGGCCCGGGACAAAGTCATCTGAAAGCCCCCCCCCACGCATACATACAACGTAATGAGCCCCCTCTCTCCCTGGGCCTGGGACAACATACCCGTTTGTCCCCCTCTGTCGGCTGACCTGGGTAAGGGATCATGTATTGTCTAAAGGTGACCAATGGACAGTACATGTACTTCCCGAGAGGATGAACCCTGACGCAGAACAAGTACAGCATATTCCACCTGAATTCAAACCAATCACAAGAATCCAATGACACATATTCCAATGACTAGGTTTGACCTGTACAAATGCCCTAATTGGACATTGTCATACATGGTCATTTGGAATATGTGGCACTGGATTCTGGCTTGTGAATCCAGACTGCTGAAAACACTTGACTGCATCATCACAACATCGCCATGAGATGACACCAAGATTCCAGATTAAGACCTGCATGAGGGTTTCCATGAGCTTTTTTAAAGACATGCAAATATGTGATAGGAGCCCTCACCTACGTCAACTTTGTACAGTAAGTAAACATGATAACAGGCAAATACTGTTGACACACTAACTGAAGTGCTACTTTTGTACGGCAAGGCTCTGAACTCTTGCCCTTCACATGAGTGGTTGCATTGTAATATTATATGTAAATACAAAGTATAACCTCTGGGTTTTCCCCTCAGCAAACCATTCAGGGAAGCCGACAGGGGAATCAAAGGGGTCTGTTTCCCCGGGCCCAGGGAGAGAGGTGGCCCAGAATTGGGTCCATACTGAATTGCATGTATTGAGCAGAGGCCTTTCAGATGACTTTGTCCCGAGCTCAGTCAAAGCTGTCAGCGGCCCTGACGCCAATATATGCAATTCCTTCAGTTGTGTAATGGTGACACAATGAGTTGTTTGTGGGATGCTATATAAAGAGTGTGTACGTATCCACAGTGTGCGCTACCTTTATGTGTGTACAGGTCCACCTCAATGGTGGGGTTGCCTCGGGAGTCAAGAATCTCACGTGCATGGATCTTTGCGATGGACATCCTTGGCTGCAAAGACATGGAGGTACAGTATGTGACCGAATAACCAGGAAATATTAACAGGATTTAGACAACTTCCATGTAAACAAAGACACATAGGCTGTACCGTACAGAATAACACATTTCTATTCAGAGCTCAACGTTCTGTTTCTGCATTGTCACCTGTATTGAAAAGCCTAGACATAGCTATAAATAGTAAATACAGAACGATGCAGCTCAGAATGTCCTTGTCATTTCAGTGTCAAGACAAGTGTCTTCTTTCATCTTCCTTGATCTCCACAACTGAACCAATAACCACCATGACCACTGTCTGGTGACCAATGAGGCGAGCCTATGGGTTGGACAAGGAAGTGCAATGCGATTGGCTGAGTCTGCACCGGCGGCCTATTAATAGACTATGGCAGTTGTCATGGTGAACAGTGGCCCCCATCATGTCAGTGAGTGCATCTTAATATGGGACCTTGCCTCCTCCACTTGCCTCCTCCACTCGCTTCTCGTCATGATGACATCACTGACAACAGCATTATATTTCAATATCTTGCAAAAGCTCAATTGTAGAGTCTTTTTCTCGTTTGCAATTGTTATGGTGAATGAAAAACAGTCCCTCAAAAGTGGTTGTGGCGAGGCTGACAGCTGGGAAACTTTATCGTTTTCTCTACGGAGGGGCCAGGAGGCGGGACGAGGAGACAAGCACAAGTGGAGGAGGCAAGGTCACATATTAAGACGCATTCACAGTGTATCATTCTTAAGTTGCGGTACAGCCCATTCAGGACCGTGCACAGATGCACATTTACAGACGTAAATATAGGGCATGGAGGCACAGGCACACGCATCCCCCTAAAGGTAAACTATTTGTAACTATTTTTTCCCTCTATTTTAGTCCCCTCTCAATTTTTAAAGCCTTAAATACCTTACTATCACTTTACCAGTACCTGACTACTAGAATATGGGATCAGTACTCAGCCACTCTCAACCCCTGCTGTGCAAAACCCTCATCCCTTACCACAGGGTAACCAGGAGAACACCAAGTACAGTAGATACTCTCTCAGGGGCTCTTCCAAGGCATAGTGAATGATGACATCCAGAAGCCGAAAAAGTAACACAATCTGTGTGTGCGGCTTACCCATCATACACACACTTAATTGACAATAATTGTTTTTCTAATTCACACTATCCAATGTGTGTGAACACATTATTTACACCAGATTTCTTCCATTCCAGCTCCTCTTGGTATGTCCATCTGATGCTCTGGGAGCACACTTAGAATATACTAACCTTTTCTTTTTCTCTCTCTCTTACGTATCCCATATCATGGTTGTTAAGAGTATGCCCACAGCACTCCGTGGAGTATTCAGCTAAAATACCACCTCCCTCCTGCATCGGCGGTTACACACAATGTGGTCTTAATGTAGTCCCATGCTGAAGTACAGCACGCTTTCTAAACCCAGCAAGCTTTGACACAGTAGTACAGTTGTGTACATTTGCTGTTTTTATGGCCAGGCACACAATAACAAAAGGCTTTTTATAGTTCACCCTGTAGGCTTGAGAATGCATAATAGTGGCACTTAAAAGAAAAAAATGGCATCAATTCAGCAGGCTTGTGGAGTTAATGCAGTTGCTTGCTCTAGGGTTCAACACTTGACCTTAAAAGCTGACGCTTTTTCACTTCAGTAAACATTCAATGATGCAATGATTTTTCGCGACTACATTTTTTTGTACCGTAGTGCTTCAGATAGTCCTCACACCAATACACCCTTTGGTAGGAATGGAACTAGAGAATAACTGAGGACTTGTATTACACACTGAAAAAAAGACATCTAGAATCAGAACCAAAATCAGTCATTACCTGCCTTGTGCTGGCCTGTGTGAGTGTGTATGTGTGTCTAGGAGCCGGTGTCTAAGTCTTGCCGGTGGTGCAGTGGAGCTATTTGAACCATGCCCCACATGCCATATGGAGTGGATCCACGGATGACCAACTGCTCCTAATGTCAACCTCCCCCCTTTGGCGCAAGGGGCCCCCCTCACAGTCGCAGATTATACAGAATACACTGTACTACTCCTCCATCACAGGAAATAAACCACAGCTGTCAGCGCAGTGTGGTGGTGACAATGAAAGCATAACCTATATAATGATTTATAGACCAGTGTACTTGATTTCGATAAGTCCTTTACAAGACATTACAAGTACGATGAGGTGCCCAGTTTGTCATGTCAGAACTCAGAATAGGTAGACCCAGGGGGGATATACAAGAAGACAGCCTACTGGATGCTGGCTCTACTTTGGAAACAAAGAGAGTTCCCTTCTCCTAGACACTGATTTACTCTTTCAAGAGTGTTTGAGTTACAGTTATTCTCAACAGGGTTTTCGTAATTATAACATATCATTTTTAGATAACAATGTAAAACTACCTTGGGAACTCTTTTTGTCGATACGATAACAGGGTGGTCTATACTGCATGACTTCATATCTACATCTTTAGTACACCATATGAAAAATGTACTATAGAACACTATAGAAAATCACAAAATAAAACCCCACAAACAAATAGGTAAAATTGTTTTCTTTATGGCACAAAGGTAAGGAAAGTACATCCCCTAAAGAAACTGTCAGCAAAGTTAGGCATCAAAGACACAACATTGATCATACATGGTAAATGGGGGGGAAATATCGGCAAATGTTCATATAACAAAAACTTGGTCCCCGCTCTGGGTGTGGTTGTCAAGACGATCCTACAGATACCTAGCTTTTAACATTATCCAAATGTGCTTTCATTTCCTTTCAAATTCTATTTTAGTACACCTTACACCTTGACTTTCGCAAGGTTTGACCTTTTGACAGGAACTCTTTTAATTAAAAATATATATAATATTTACAGATTTTTTTTAACACAAAGATCAATTTGAGTAGAAACTACACACATTCAAATAGCTTTCGATGATTTTCAATGGATAACAGATTTAAAAGGTGACAACTAATAACTACTGCCAACTAAGGGCATCGTGACCCTCCTCTCCCATTATAGGAACCCCCAAAACCAGACACAACTTGATGACCGGGTTTAGATGCGTTTTAAGCAGCAGAGAAAAAAATCATACTTTTGACTGTACTAAAGCAGAGACATGAGAGCGCTTTTTTTCTTTTTGGAATATATTGACAGAAAGACCATTTAACCACAATGTATGTATGACCAAACAAAGCGTGTGTTATAAATGCGAGGCCGAGTAAACCATTCACACACAGAGCAAATGTGCGGCACCCATATATAAAATGACCTACTAACGCTATAGAGAATAGTCCCTTCACATGTCGACATTCCATTACTTTAAAAGGAAAAGCTAGATGATCTCCAAGACAGTGGATGTTAATGAGAGTTTAGGGGAGGGAGGGAATGACAGCCCTGACTCAACAGCTGAGGAGACAGACAGTTAAGTGGTGTGGTGTGGTGTGTGTGTGTAGTGCACTCTTACTGCAGTGGACACATCGTCCCTCACACTCACTCACTCACTTACCCTGACCTACGATCAGCGCTTCGCTTTGAAAGTTCAACATTGAGCGCAATAACACACAAGGAATATTCTCATTTTAAATGGAATGGTAGCAGCATTCGGGTTGTGCACGAGTCATGTAAATTCTACTCATTCCGAATGTGGCCGTGGCCGGAAACACTGCGGTTACAGAATGCTGCTCCACGCATGTAAACGGAATATGCCAGAAATTGTTTTAAACCAAATACAGATTATATTCTGTTTGAAACCGGAATACTCTGTGCATGTCACGGCGCTCAGTGAGACTTTAACATAAAAATCATGATCATCATCGACAATGGCGTAGCATTAAAAACACAAAACCACCGTAACAGACGAGTATGACGCAATGATAGTTACTGCAATTTAAAAAAACAACAACAATAAAACAAAAAAACAGAAACAAAAACAGGTACAAATAGCTGAACAATGGTGCAACAGTTAGCAAGGTCAGAGCATTACAAATTGTATTTCTGTTTCTCTGGAGTGACTAATACATTTGGAAAGAGGGTAGATGATTGCACATACATGACAGCGTTGGGAACAGACTCGTGTTAGTGGACACAATATGACTGGCCACTCGTCCATATTGCACAAGATGCACACATCTGAGCGTGTTTGCATGTGCGGTAGTTTGTGCGGTCTGCTTGCCTGAGAGAAAAAGCCAGGGTGAGAGAGTAAAACAGATCGCAGCTAATGTGTGTGAGAAAGATTTACCACTACAAGGTGTTTAAATGCCACCTTAAAAAGGGATGGGTTAAAATAAAGGAGATTTTAAAAACATACCCCCCTATATTCTTCCCACCCCATTTCCTACATAACTGACAGGGGGTGTACACAGAGGACCCGCAGCAAAGCTCGGCTCTTATTCAAATATAGCAACAGTTTTAACCTTCCTCTTACAAAAAGCAACAAGCCATTTAATGATCAAAGTGTCACCATCAGCTTTTAACAGTATTATTGAAGCATGTCAGTCTCGCTGACAAGATTTTAGGGTTTGCTAAACAGCAAATAAAAATAAAAATAGTGAAATAAAAAATAGTCAGCTTTTTGTTTTCTTTCGCCAAGCCAAGCTGATGTTTTTTAAATTCTTAAAAAACAAAAAAACTAAACATAAAAACAAACTTTAAAAAAGTGAACCAGACCCCTGGGGCTCCTTCAAATAAAAAGGGTTGTTTTTACTAACGCTCTCCAATCGCGAATCCGTTTTTGCGGTTGCTCTCAGACGCCCACCGGCCCTCGGCCAATGAGCTGTGCTGTGTCATCGTCTGACGGGTGTCCATGATCCACTTCGAGCTCCTCGTCTTCGTCATCATCACCATCATCCGTGTCCTCTTGGGGCGAGTAGTAGCCATCGTAGCCCAGCAGAGGGGAGTCGCGCTGGGGCGTGTGCGTCAGGCACTGGGCGGTGGTCACCGTGGTGACGGCGCTAACCGTGGCGATGGTGGAAGCGTAGGTGGCAGGGGGCGGGCTGACTGAGAGCGGAGACGCTGGATTGGAGCGCAACAGCGGCGTCCGCTCTGAGCTGTGCTCGTTGGTCGGCACCACCAGAACGCCGGGCCCCACGGCCCCCTCCTCGTCCGTGCGAGAGCCGGCGTCTTCTTCCGAGTCGGAGGTTTCGGCGTGCTCGGGGCTGGGCCGCGTCACACGCTGCTTGCACACGGGACACGTCTTCTTGGTCTGGGTGAGCCAGGGATCCACACACCTGCAGTGGTAGGCTGGGAAACAACAAGACGCAGAAACAAAAATGAACATCTGATAATCACCGCAAAGAGATTAAACTGCTACCATTTACATCAGGGGTGTCAAACTCAAATTGACCAAGGGCCAAAATAAAAATCTAGAATGCAGTCTGTGGCCAAACTGAATATTAAAAAAAGGCCTAAAATTGTGGACACACACACTTCTTGCTCAGATATTTAAATTCCACAAACAGATTCCCATCATAGTTAAAATGTGCCTGCACATATTTTGTTGCACATGATGACTGTGACCGGTTTCACTGGCTTGGGCACCCTCATATTCCTGTGACACACATGTGGCCCCCGGGCCTGAGATCGACATCCCTGATTTACATGGACTTGTGACTTACTCAACAGACCACAACATGGCACCCTGCAGGTGATGCAAACATAAAACACAGCGCCATTCCCCCTGGAGACACAGGGCCTGTGATTGTTACTCAGGCACTGCAGTAGCAGTAGCAGCAGTAGCAGTAGCAGCTCTGTGCTAAAGCCAGGGGACAGCCAGCCTTCACAGCGCTCCACCAGCGCTGCAGCTCTAAGCCCATTACATAACACACACTGATAACACACTCCCAGCTCTGCTTCAGTGGATTATTGGGAAAAACACAAATGTTTGGCAAAGCAGCCTTGTGCAGGCGCACAAACACACACACACACGAGCGCGCGCAGGCGCGCACACAAAACACACACTTACCGTGTGAGCAGGGCAGGACGCGCAGCTTGTCACCTTCCTCGTACTCGTCCAAGCAAATGGCACACACGTCGTACTCATCGCCTGGTGGGACACACAATTCAATTCAACCCAATTACTGTGACGGTCGGGCGCAATATAAAAAAAACTCGGTCAAGCAATTAATGCTTTTGGGGTCATTAGGCAATTCAAGGTTTGTGTAAAGCCTGTTCCAAATTAAAAAGGCCTCTTACTCAACACACATTGCATAACAGGCGCAAACAATGACACTGACACCAAGACACACTGACAATCTGCTCCGTACGGATTGGATTGCACGTCTTTGGCTTCACAGAGATCTACAAGCACTGGTGCAGTGTCTGCACAGAATGCAGGGTTTTTTGTGTCAGCGGCAGTTGACATTAGCTGATTCAGAGAAACCATTTCCCTACCAACACAGGAAACTAAGCAGTACTACTAAGCAGGTCACTGCAGAAACCAGGTGACAACATTAGCAATAGGACTGCTTATGCACTGTCACAAAAATGTTTTGAATTTAGAAATCCAATACACAAGTAACTTTGTAAGCATGCAAAATAGTAAGGATAGTCCATCTACACTGATGGCTCAGCTTCCTGGTCAACTATAAACAATAAAAACAGGAAGCTTGTGTATATTAGGAAGTGGGATCGGTCAGCCATCACAAAAACAGAAATAGGAATTTGATGCGTGTTCTTCCTTATATTAGACACAAAGTAAAAAACTTCAGCAGTCAACTTATATGAAAACAAGCCATTTATCTCTTTCAGCATTCATCGTTACATATGTATATATAATGATATGCAATGGGGGGGAGTGCATGTCTAACCTTTGTTGAACTTGTGAATGGGGATCTTCTTCAGCTGTTCCTTAGTGAGCCGGTTTTTCCTCAGCCTCTTCCTGTACTGGACACAGCGTACAATCTGGACCAACGGGAGGCAAGGGCAAATTTATGTTACCATAGCAACAATAAATCTTGGCATGCTGCTCTCGTGCATACACGTGCACAGAGGCCAGCACTACTCTTTAATTCCAATGCACAGCAATGCTGGGAGTAAACAGACATGACTGACTTTCTTGCCATGATGGAAAGGGGAGGAGAAAAAAAGGGATTATCCTGTCAGAGAGCATTGTAAAGATGGACAGATAATTGGCTTATACCTAGCAGACTGGGTGACGGTAAACTGCAAGTCAATTTATTTGCCCTCTCAGAACCAACTCAGCACATTATAAAGCTAAATAAAAACTGCAGTCCGCTCACCACATATACAATTACGATTCTGGGACTGACATTGGCACCGGCAAACTAATAAATATGTAGCTGATGAGAAAACTTAACTGTGGATAGTTATTATTGTAGTCACTAGCCATTTTAGCAGGCATCTTATTCTGGGGTTTGTCATATCAGAGTTGTAGCCTACATGTATATTCTGTTTGCTCTTTTGCATCAAAAACTTAGTTCCTCAGTTACTCGGTTCAGTCATCGGATTTATTTTCATGTAGGAAGCAATGTTACAATAATAGCAGTGCACTGATCTTCTTGCTTCATTATCTGGCTTAGAGCAAAGTTCTGAGTGTAGTCATACAGCATCAAGTCACTGATTACAAAGCGGTTTCATGTGGAAATGCTAAATTGCTAGTGACTTGGGGAAAGCCCCTAGCCACAGTGGCAAGTGAGCAAAAAAAGTTAATGTCAAATCCTGTTAAAAATAGCAAACATACTACTTTTGTCTCCTAATGGAGTGGCACATGTATTTGGGTGGGAGACGTGACGCCTTGTTTTTCCGTAACATTGGTTAAAAACCTACAAAACAGTTATTTTTCCTTTAAAAAACAAATGTCAATGTCAATGAAGAAGATGTGATACATTATGTTTCATATTAGTCTTTGATGAGAAGAAACATTTTTGTTAAGATTTATGTAAAGGTTTATATGTCAAATATCCTGCGGTGTGACTGTAACATTAATGAAACCTGGAATATAATATATATATATAAATTAACCAACAACATTTTGAATAATGTATGAAGCATTTGGCATGATTGCATAAACATTAACTTCATATTAAGATATGTGGATGTGAAAAAAAACTCAAGTCAGTAAAATTAACTACAAGTTCAATTTCGTGTGACATGTATGTCAATGTTTGTGAACGGGCAGCTGCAAGGCCAACTACAAGGGTCTTAAAGACTGACTCCTAACCAGTCAGTACCTCAGTTATTGGAGAGTGCTGTGGAAGCTTAAGGTGACTATTAACCTCTTAATATGTCTTCATATTGCAATGTTTCTGTCACTCAATGCTTAGGTTCATTTTATGGTGTCTTGTGGTGTGACTGCTCTTATAGAAGGAAAAAAAGTTTTTCAATAAATGAAAACACATATTAAGATTAAACACAATATCATTATCAAGTTAGCATGAGCTCAGATGTCAGTCATGTATACAAAAGGATTAAAATGGCCATAATGCAGTGAATTTCCTGTGGTGCGACTTCATTTTCCTGTGGTGTGACATGCCTATGAAATGTGTTGATGCAGGACACATTTTCTAAAAAAATGGCAAAAATGAGGCAAAATTCCACGGACCACTAAGTGCTTTATTTTTTTCCAATTTTTTCAGGAATTGGAAAAACTTTTTTTTTTTTTTGGCGTTACGCCCTTAAACGTCAACCACCCATTAACATGGTGTGCGTAGGCCACAGCATTCTCATGTTGCCACATTCCCGGGCTATATGAAGAAAACTGAGGACACAAAATTGATTTGGTACAATGTCAATTCTCCAAACTGACAATTTAAGTAGTGCCAACACATAAACCTCAGAAGAGTTACTCACCATTATTACGATCATGACCAGGATGATCATGCCAACCACTCCGGTGAACGGGAAGAGGTAGTAGGCCAGTGGGAATGGGAAGTCTGGCTTCAGGATGACGTAGGCCCTGCACACCATATACACCCATATTAGTCTCCTCAAGGTCTTACTTTCCACTAGAGCCACAGCATCTGGCTCGCGCATGACAAGGACCAACAGAAACAGCACTGCCCCGCTAATCGCCAACTCCAGGGCCGCACTGGCCAGCATCATGGTGTGCCAGCTAGTCAAAGAGCTAAGCATTTTCATACATGGACCTGAAGCTTCCTGAATGAGAAATGTGTGGTTGGTGGAGGAAATGGGCTGCTGATAGAGGGGACTTGTTCCCATCAGCAGCCAGAGTGGGCCACTCTAATTGCCCATCTTTTTCCACACTGCAATATGCAAGGTGCAGTGACTGGTAATAATGGTTGAGATATCTTCACCAAATATATTGTACTCTATTCTCTTTATTATGAGGTCACTGGACAGTAGTTGCCATAGAAATAACTGTTAGGTGGAAGGAACAATGTAAACAAATCTTGGAAAACACACAAGTAGACAATTACACTTCGATAATTACACCAAAATGATCAGGGAAATAGGAATTTCACCCATTGGAGGCATTACATTTTCCAATGGCATGTCTGAGACACATTGAGTTCTGAAAATGTCTATTCTATTTAGGCATCCAGTTCAACATAACAATAATGCAGGAGGTGCAGCAAATAGCAGACTTTAGACTCGAGCCACTGGAAGACCAGCATTAGCAGTAGCTTTCTTTTGTAATAATAAGAAAAACATACAAACAAAGAATTAATCACAGGCTCCAAGTAGTGCCACGTCTGGGGAAAACCCCTGCTAGACCCAGAGAAAGCTCTTAACAACCCCCAATGTCTGGAATAACAATAGCAATAGTATTTGTAAAGTACATCATCATACACCAATCTCAAATCTTAAAGAGATCACCAATGTCTAATAGGGTTTTTTACATCTGGTCCCCTTTAAGTGAACCAAACTCAGTCCTCTTTAAGTGGACCAAAAAGCGAACAGACAGCAAAAGAACTCAGTTCTGTTTTTGTTCATATTGTATTACAAAAAAGAACTGGCTGATCTTTCTGATCCTGGTAGGCTTTTATGGTGTGTCACTCTTCTTTTTCATCACACTCAGTTCTCTAGAGCCCTCCTTAAGTGATTACAATAGTGGCAAGTGTAACTTGGCAGAACTCTTAAGCGAACCGAACTGAGACCACATCAACCAACGTCTCAGTACAGTTCACTTCCAAGGGGTTTGGGTATGCTTTGGAGCGTTCACATATGCGGCAAAAATGCTGAGTCATTACTCTGAGTTTGCTTAGGTGGCTGAAAGGGACCAGGTGTGAAAACGCTGTAAGAGACTATGCGATCTCATCTGATCAGAATGTCAAGAAGCAAAATAAATGGAAAAGCAACCATAATGCCAGGAAAGTGAAGCACTTATGTGATTACCTCTGAATCAGATAGGCATACAGCAAATTGCCAATTGAATGACACACTGCTCTAGCCGTATGGGCTTTCACCTCATTCCTTCCCAAACAATGACTGCATCCTACTTGAACAGCTCAGCATTACACAGATGACATCACACTCACCCCTTTTCCGGTATAATGAAGTTACGCAAGACCTGGGATGCATAGTAGCTGGTGAAGACAGAAGGGATCTCTATCTCCTCCGCAATAGTTACTGCAAAAGAAGACAGACAGCTCACTCACTACTTTGGCGATGCACGTTTGCTTTAAAGGGACACTGTGCAGGAAATGGTCAAAAGAGGTCCTGCCACTATGATGCTCATTGAAACTGGGCTGCCTATTGCCAAATTTGATCTTTGCATCAAAGTTTACTAAGTAATAAACACATATTTCCTAGCATGATCCAAGTAGTCATTTTTGCAGCTAAAAAGGGCTATTTTTAGAAATTCAAATGGCGGACCATGGAGAAGATCCCCCTTTTCATGTATGAAAAGTGCAATTTTTCCAGTCATAATGAATACTTAGAATTTGATGGTGGTGGTAAATATTCATGAAAAAGGTAACATTAGTGAATGGGCAGCATGAATTCTGGAAATAAACAACTAAAAATCTCACACAGTGTCCCTTTAATGCCATATTAAATGTCATATTATGTCCTTTGTTTATTTTATAGACAAAGTTGGCCCAATAAGATAAAGCAGTAGGACTTAAACAAACGAAAAGGTGAATATTCAAATTAGGCGGAGAGCAAATCAAATACAAACAACCACTAGATAGAAGTTCTTCCATAAGACGTATTTTTCTCATGTTATCTTATCTTATCTTATTCAATCTCACTTTTTAAAGAATGATTTTTCTCCATCTTATCTTACTGACATAGTCCAATATAGCTGTGAGCCTGCAACCTTGCCAAATGCTAGGTTCATCAGTCACATTCCCAGTCTCAGTCACACTCCCTCAGCTCACCATTGCTGAAGTTCATGTTGAGGAGTATGTCAGAGTACATGTTGTGGACAATGGCGGCACTAAACCCAGCCTGCTGAGCGTGAAGAACCTGAGGGGGGAAACACATTACAATGAATGAAGACTCAACTCAAGACCATTCAGCAACCATAACAACAACCTCTGGGCAAATCAATCCACATGAAAAGGCCTGTTCTGCTCTCCCATCTCATCTAATCTACTTAACAGAGAAACACACGAGGGGGAAAAAACAGCCTTCATCAAAACAATCCATAACGACTCAATCAAAGAGACCTTTTACAACTGTGTACTTGACACACATGCAGTGCAAACGAGGTGATGATCATCTTCAATCACTGACCTTTATGTCGAAATTGCAGTCGAAGCGACGGATGAGCACAATGTACTTAGTGAGGTTGGCATCGCTGGGAGTTGGGGAAGGTGGGGGAGGGTCGATGGGTGTACACGCATTTTGAGGTCGGGCTTCCACCAAAACACCCTGGGGAGACATGGGTGCATGACAATGGAGAGAGGCAAACAGAGGCAAAGAAGATTAAGGTCCATTCACAGCAAAGACTTCAGGGTTTCCCCCAGTGCTTTACAGTACAGGCAGCCACCTTGAAAACAATCACCTACCACTTTGACTGGGTTCCCTGAAAAAAATAAACTTGTATACAGCGAGTGAAATTACTCCAGTTGCTTTGCTTTTCCTATCATGTTTCAAATAAAACTGCACCACATGTCCTTTCAAGCGATGATATTCACATGTCTCTGACACAGCCTTACCCCCTACCACCTTGACCCACACGTTTTCTGCAGGGAATACTGGACTTGTCATGATAACACTTGCACATAACACTTGTAATGATAATACTTGCACATTACTGTAGGCCTGCACGTTGTTTTGTTATCCGTCATGTGTTGTGAATTATGTGGCAACTTTTGTGAACGTCCAAAGGACCTTCAGGACCAATAAATGATTCTTGAACCTTGATCACAACACCCACACTAAAGACTGTTAATTTCATACCAAGGTTCTGTACTTGACATTAATGTTCTTATAGAGAGTGAAGGTTGTTTAAACCCTGTCAGACTCATAATGGACTAAGACGATTTTATTGTGTATACCTTTAAATGACATTATTCAACCATCTTTGATATATTAAGGTACAGGGTTGAGTTGTAAAGACTGAACACATATTTGCAATAGTTAAGCATACTGTAGCATAGTTCCACGGTATGGCGACTATGGAAGACAAAGTTACAACTGATAAGGGAGCAAAACAATTTTGAGCATCTCTTACCATGAGCCCTTCTATGGGCAAGAGGGAACCAAACATGGCAGATCGATCCTCAAATGACATTGGTGTCATATTGCTGTAGTGCTGTGAGGATGAAACGGAAAAAAGAAGCATTAAAAAACACAATAACAGCGCTGTCTCCTTGTGAACTAAAAAGAAACACACACATCTAAAACAATACAACAAAAGAAAACAACACAGAAAAACATATTCATAACTTAGGAGAAAACAATACAGCGTACTATACTCAATATGCAATAACATCAGATGTTCATAACCAAAACATTGTGACTACAAGACATGTTGGCTACAGGATAGCTCACCGCATAGATGTAGGAGTGTGAGGGGGTGGGGGTAAGCATGAAGCACAGGCCCAGAGCCAGCACTTCCAGGGGGGCCCTCATGCCCAACGCCAATGGCCCCAGGCGCAGCATCCCGACCCGGGGATGGGGGACAGGCTCACTCTGAAGGACAAGCACAGGGGACACAGATGAGATTGTTTACAATAAGTTTCAAACAACAGAAAGTTTCACAAAAGTTCTGGACATCTCTTAACATATATTATTTCACACGTTTACCACGGCAGTTACATGTGTTAAGCTGTAGAGCTGGCAATCGAATACAGTATCTGAATTTCTTTCCAGGTGATACATGAACAATATTCTGTTGGACCGGCCACTTTCTGTTGCCAGCACAGTGTACCTTCTATCTTTCCAGTACAATATTCATAGCATGTGATAACTCAGCGGCAAGCCGACCTGGTAGTCGGTCTATTTAAATCTGAGAGGTAAGACTCTTGGACCACAAGACATCATTGCCTCACGGATGAGGTCAAGGATTAAGTAGTTCACACGCCCCTCAGAGTAGGCCCTACCGCAATGTGATCATGACTGTACACACACAGTTAATCTCAGTCTCTTAACAACTGCATTTTAAAGAACAATTGTTTATTTTTATGTCTATGAGGAAATGGATGTATAACACCATCAGCACCAAACTGTAACTACCAAAGGCCTATAGCCTACTTCCCGAGTAGCTGTGCGCCGAAAGCCTGAAATACGGTATGCAGCTCGGCCAGTTTTCTTTCAGTTTCACGTGCCCTAATGAGTGAGGCTGATGAATGCCATCCATATCTCTATGTAGTACAGCAGCAAATGACGCCCATCAAATCTCTCGCTTGATCTTCTTGCTTATCTAGCAACAGACTTCCACAGCCATTGTTCCCAAAAGCTTAGTTCAACTAGGCGGCTCAGGAGGGGGAAATCATAGCTTGACAAGACTACGGCCTGATTGAATATTTCCAAAGACATAAGGGCCGTCGAAAGACATCTCTCCTCCCGACCAGATACGAGTAAAATTCACGTCATGCACTGTCAACTTTAAGAAGGAGAGCATGGCAGTATTATTATATTGTTATTCTGCAAAATCTTAATCGATACAAGTTGCGCGCGTGAACATACAAATCATGAAAAGCAAACTACCGGTATGCACCCATATTTAGTATAAGAGGTTGTTACATTCATCAGAGGTCCCAGTGCCTTGTTGGGCAATATTGTTTGCCGTTTAAAAACGCAAATATTTGCTGCTACAGTCATACGAGCTCCTAGTGAAGAACCAAGAACGAAGCTAATGCAAACACTACAAAAAATAAACTGGTCAAACACCAGGGCCACCCAGCTGGGTGATCCACCAAATTATTAAATTGTGCTTCAAGAAACGTTCAATAAAACAACATATGTACTTACTAGGATTTGTTACCGTCCAAAATCCAAAAGTCCAAGCGCTGTCTGAAAGGAGTCGAGTTGTAATTAGGTGTTAGCTAAGGTTGGCTATGGCTAACCAACCACGTATAATAGCTAAATGAACTCGATTCGCGGAGTAAAGACAATTAAAACGAAGCTTGCCCATACAGCGTCAATAAACTCTTCCCCACATAAAGAAAATATATAAATTAGTCGCCTGACAATGCTATCCACATACTTATCGACATTGCATGTACAGAACTCCCTGTTCTCATCGCACTCCTCTTCCCTGCCCGTGTTTACGATTATTTGGCAGGCAAAAGCTCTCACTGGAAATATCGCGAAACTTGGAGCTCAGCATTGAGAGGAAGTAGAATCCGGTTTAGAATGGCTGACATAATAAAAGTGCAACATAGTTATGATAAAAGTTCAAGTTGTTCAAGACGTCATGTGCGCAACATTTAAACACAGCATAGTGGACAAGTAGATAAACAATTTTATATATAGGTCTGTGTCCAATATAATATTACATATAATAATAATTCATACATTGTGTGACTCTTTACATCACATATGGATATCATCCAACAAGCAAAGGCAACCTACTCAGTCGCACGCACACACACACGCACGCACGCACGCACACACACACACACAGACACAACTAATAAATTCAGAACAATATTTGCTACTTTGGGTAGCAGCAACATGTTTAAAAACACACAACGACAGTCATTGGTTGACTTACTGAAGTTCACTTCGCACAGAGTGTGTAGGCTACTAGCCAGGGCTGGATTAATGCACAGGCTAAATATGGCTGCAGCCTAGACCCCCACCTGATTGGCCAAAAGTGGGAAATTGTGACAAGATGCAATATTAAATAATTCATGTGTCGTGTTGAGTACAGTTGGTAGAGATGCTATCCTTACTTCCTAGCTGGTAATTATGACACTGTCTATGTAAATTTGTCGTGAAATGTTCCTTCCGGGGCAACACAACAACCTGTAGGCTAGGGGCCCCAGTCCATCTTAATCCGGCCCCGACTGTAGACATGGGTCTGAAATTTGAGCTCTCTTCCCCTCAAATACAATTTGATAAGGATTGCTACTACATCATCCTAAAACAAAGACAAATTCTTGGGAAAAGGGATACAAAAATATGGAGACATGATGACACAACATACTTGTGTAATGGACTCGGAAAGCATTTATTTGAAGACAAAACCCTAAATACATATAATAAAATCCAATAAGAATGTCACAACTCATTAATTAAAAACAAACCACAAAAAAAAAACCTTCACACACATTCCTCTTCTTTGATGATAAAACTGTAGCGGACACATAAACTACAGGATGGCTGTATGGTACAGTACACACAACGCTTTTGCTATCCAGTGGGCCTGTGACATTTTTATACACAAAACACTTTACAGGGCATATACACATGTAACTAAAAGAGGTGCTCTACGTCACACAGAACTCCTCAGGGTCTTAGCCATTACAGAATGACTTAACACAGTGCAGTGGAACAGGGGCATATACTGTACTAAAGGTGGCTCACTGATTTGGTGAACACATAGGAAGCCAATACCACAGTTGGAAGAAGAGCCAGCTGACATTCAATCAGGATGAAACCCTATCCAACTACTGTGTCATAATGAGCGGAGTTACATGCAAGGAATGTTCTGGATTCAAACGGAATATTGGAAGTATTCCGCTTGCACAGGACAGGAGTCATGGTGAGTCTTTCTGCATTCTGAATGTGGCCGCATTCCGGTAGCACGCTGCTGCTCTTCCACACATGTAAACGGAATATTCCGGAACTTGCTTTAATGTGAATACTGGAAATGTTCTGTTTGAAACCAGAGTATTCCCTCCATGTACTGTAACTGTGATGAGTGAGTGACTTCCTCTGAGTTAAATAAATCAGCGCTGTGACTCATCCGCCTTTCTAATATTTAACCCCGAGCAAATAATCACTTTGTCCATCCATCCATCCATCAATTCATCCATTCTACAACATGGAAAGGCACTCCAACTTATACAGTACAACTGCCTTCAAACGATGACATTTGGTTGCATAATTGCTTGTGTACATCTTCCTATTCTACAGGTTAACACTGCTCAGAAATCGTATTGTTTTTTAAATGATAGATTCGTCTCTAAGGTCTGCAGAATGAACACACCCATGCACGCACGCACGCACACACTCACACTCACACACTCTCTCTCTTTCCTTTGCTCACACACTAGGATTACTACTGCCTGCTCCAGTGTCATCATCTTTCTTCAGTCGTTTCTTGGCCCTGATCTCGTTCATGGCCTCCTCAATAGACCGGGTGTCCCTCTTGTTCGCCACAGGTACTGGAGGAAAAACAGAAGACATTGCAACATTAACAATGGTGATCAAAGTACATGGAAGCCCTCAGTAGTCCAGGTGCAGGTGTAAAGCAGGACATCTTCATCAATACTAAATGTTCACTCCAAGACATAAAAAAGAGAAAAGAACAGTATTCAGTGTGGTGTGTTTTCTGAACTTTTAGTATTAACAAGGGTGATGTGAAGACTCTGTGAAAGACGGTGTATGACAACAGATTCTAAAATCCTGCACACTGATGTGTAAACGTCAGTGATCCTGCATTATGGAAAATAACATTCTTTAAAACTTCAGCCTTTCTAACATTTACCTCACAATAGTGTGACAGTAGCTTGGCTATTGCGACCTTTAAACCCCTCACTGACAGTGTGGTCTGGTTATTCTGCCATTATAAATCCTCTTCTCAGAGGAGTGGCGAACTACACCTTTTTGAAATGTTTGTTTGCTGCTACTGAACAACGCTTTAACTAATCACACTTAAGATATTTGAAATGCTAGATTTTCATTGGCTCCCATCCATAGGGCGTGACAGAAGCATTTGAGAATGCTCGGTTTGCCAGAGTACCATGAAGTGAAATTTCATGGAGCCTCAAGAGTAGGATGGGTGGGTCCAGGCAAGTGTGACAGTGCAACCTTAAAAGCGAGGTGTGCATGCACTTTCAGTTTACACCAAAAGAATCACTGATTAACTATGTTAAACTTCCAAGAAAAACAGAAGGATACATCATTGGCAAAATGGCATGACCTCTGGTGGCGATGCATGCGATTACATTACTTTCTAACCTCATTAGTTCTTTGGGTCTTGCCTAACCCGACACAACACGTAGATGGAAACTGTTCATGCTAACAAGGTCACATGATAGTGTGCACTCGGATGTCTCAGGAGAAGATTGTGCCAGGACAAATAGGACAAACCATAAATGTAGCAGTGTTGACACATAAAATGTGTAAATGTAGCAGTTTACACAGAAGCTGTTTACACATATATGGATATTTTTAAAACACATTGGTTTTCGGCCAACAACAACAACAACATATATTTTTGTATGTTTTTTATGCATCCAGGGTTCATGTGAGAAAGTGCACACACACTAATAATAGTACTATATTAGACATATAGAGGTAATGAACAGCTTATGGAGGAGGAGGACAGGGAGGGGATAGCGGAGGCATGTAAACAGAGTTTTAGAAATCTCCAATGAAAAAGTAACCCTTTGGGGGGAGAGGCGCACATTTGCACACATGCCGCATTTATATGTAAACGGATTAAAAATATCCACAAGTGTGACACAACAGTGTCTAAAACTAAAACTAACAGGTCCGAAACTCACCACAGCCGTATGCGCGATTAGCCTCAAGTGTGTGTGCCGCGTCCTTGGCAGCAGAAGTGCCGATCAGATGGCTGTATTTGTCCCTGTAGTTGGAGTTGGGAGACACGGGCCTCTTCGTCGAGTGGCTGGCAGACTCTTCCTCCTGTGCAGCCAGTTCCTGGAGAGGAGAGGAGAGGGGAGAAAAATAAGCAAACAAGAAGGAAGAGATGCTTAAGTGGCCACTTTATCGACCAAATTCATTTTTCAAATATTGGCCTAATTATATAGGATCTCATTTTTGTAAAATCTAAACATGATGCTACAAAATTAGATGTACAGAGGTTGATATTTGCCATGTTTAAAATAAAGTAGAGTAGAGTAACTTTATTGATCCCCGTCGGGAAATTAAGGTGTCAAGTAGCTTACATATATACACATAATGTTCACAGGGACAATAATCAGCATCGGCCAGCCGATATCCTTGCACATATTGGCCATTGGCGGACTCTGCCTTCTATTGCTATAGAAAAACCAATATTGGTCAAACCCAAGCTAAAAAAAAATAAGAATACGCTTGTTCTAATGATAGAAGTAAATTGGTAATAACATGTTTATTATTATGCAGACGGTTTATGTGAATTTATATACCTTTAATCTGCGTTTTTCCTCAGCTTTTTGAGGGTCCCATTCCTCTCCCTTTCGGTAAGCTTCCAGCTCTTCATCTGATGGTGCAAATTCCTTAAAAAAACAAGTCACACCAATGAATTCAGAATCAAATTATGTACAAGAGTTGATTAGAGGTCACTATGCAGTGATTGTGCAAACCTGCAATTAACATTGTGACCTCCAGACCAGAGATTCCCATAAAATAAAAGATTTCAAGTATATGGATTTTTTCTTTGCTGGCTTACTGATCAAATTCCGGCCAGCAACCTAACATGGTATTTTCACAATGTTCAAGTTGCAGTGCACTTCCCTCAGGTTAAATGTGGTGTCCCACGGTTACAGTGAATCAAACATGATGTGCGGGCACAAATGCATTACTCCTCCAAAAGCATGCATGTATGTAATGTAGCATGCACTGTTAGATACTGACTATATTACTGCAAGATTTTCAAGTTTCAAGTGACAGTGTGAATACCTTTTTGAACAACATGACGTATCTGCTCTCTTCATCCTCACCAAAAGAAAATGAAGTCAAACCAGCCACTTCCGCAACATCATGCCTGTGAAAAATTGACAGTGTTTACTTGCCATTTACTGCACCTTCTCAACTGGTTTATAATCTTATTGTGGATGACTTGTTACAATATGACCGATAAAAAAGACACTAGCATAGCTTGTGCCAAGAAGAGACAAGAGCTATATGAGTTGCGGCCTCACACTTACAGGATACTCCTCTCAATCTTTCCCATGGGTGCATATTTCTTCTTCTGTACAGCACTGTCCTGGATGAAATCTGACACCTCCTTCTCCATCTGGCAGATTGTGCATGGAAGAGAATACTCTTCATGAAATATTCGGGATCAACTTGCAGAATTAAGCAATTGGGAGAAAATGATATCCAGGTGTTTACCTTTTTCCGAAATTCTGCTTTCTTTCTCTTCTCATCCTCTTGCATCTTTTTCATCCTTGCTGCTTGTTCTATAGAGGAAAACGAATGGATTGAACACTCTCTACAAAGCTCACACTTCAGAAATGCAATCCATTACTATTGAAATGTATAGCAAATGTTTTGTAATCATTCCAAGGATATTGAAAGTAGGCCTGGCCTGGCACCACCATGCTTATGGACTTCATTGGCACAAAACTGCTCCATGCACAAGGCGCATTTGTATGATTCTGGTGACTCTATGTTATTAACTCAGACAAACTAAGATAGAAGGCATGCTTGCACCAGGAGCTTGCACAATGCACGCAGATGCACACCACTGTCTGTTGGTAATGTTTTGATGGCAAGGAGAAAACCATTGACCAATGAGAGGTTACTTTGAGCTGAAACGCGATTGCTTAGCCTAGAAATCTAGACGCCCCTAGTGGCCGCAAAATGAATTTGCTCCCGGGGGCACAGCTTTGCTGTAGGGGTTTTTGGCGCGGCCAGGCTACGATTGCTTAGCAGAGCGACGTCTGTTACGTGACTTGCGACAGAAAGGGGGCGACGGTGGGTGGCACTGTGCGCGCGCTCGACTATTCGTATATTTTCGTTGATCAGGCCATGTTCTAGTATTAAGAATCCGCAACGTTACTAACAATAGGTTGGTGGAGATAATACCTCTTGCTTTTCGCCGGCTTTCTTGATCGCCGACTGTTGGAGGCTTCTCCATGGAGCTTAGGATAGAGCCTAGGAGGTCTGCCATCTTGAATTGAATTGTTTTACCGGAAATACGTCTCTTAAAGGCACTCGGCGGGAACGCCCACAGCGCGTTTGAGTGGAAGCAGTTGGGAGATGTAGTTTATGATAAGTAATACACTGTTCTGTACAGTGACATCCCTGATTTCTCCTCAAAACAAATACACACTGTGGCAATGCTGACAAAGCTCCCCCAATGGGCCTCACTGATTCAAAAGTGGCAAGGGATTTTTCTACAAATAGTATTGTGACAAAGGGTCTGACTATGTGCCAGATTGATATTTAGTAGTATGAGAATCAGCCAATCAGAGAGCGCCTCCTCCGTGCAGGCACGTGAACGATGCCTGTCTCAGTAATATTCCAGAAAGTTTGGAGCGAGGTCGCCATGTTTTACTGCTTCATCCATATGCTTAGTTAGCAGTTTATTTCATTTATCTTGTGTCTTGTGTGCGTCCAGAATCGTAAGTACACCTGCTTATTTGTTGTTTATATGTTTCATTGTGTAATGTTACGCAGAATTTATGTGTAGACAATGGTTTAATTTCAATCGCGGAAGTAAACTTTTACCGCGAGTTATTATGCGCGAGGTAACCGCGAGTTTACAATGTTACAGTTTTATCTGCCATCGTGATATGATGCACATTCATGCTTATAGGGTTGAGATATGTGTATAACGGATATTTGTAATGATTATTGAGTAGATTATGAGGGGAAACAGTGCCGTTTTGACCTGCTATCTTCTGAACTATTAATGGAGCATTTTGTGTTTAGCTTATTGAAGGCTATGCTATTTTCATATTTGTCTGTGAGGCTATATGGATGCTAATGTCTTATAGCATTGTATTTTTGGAGTAATTATTTCTCCTTTGTCATTTCTGTTTCCCTTTTCAGAAACCACACACACACATACAGATAATGACACAACTGTGTAATTACTGATTTATTATTTAATAAAACCCAATCCCTCTGGAACATCTTCTTCTTCAAGTGCATTCTTACCGATGCCCCACAGTGGCTACAACTTTCCGTAAAGAACTATCATTCATCATAACAAATTGGAGGCCCCAGCGAGGATAGTGTAGTCACTGTGGATTATTGAAGATGTTCCCAGACCAGAGAAGGAGTCCGCCACCTGCAGATGTGCGCCCCCGCCGTACAGTAAGGCAGCCAGCCTGGATGGACGATTATGCCGTCTCCCTTCCAGCCCTACAGCGGTCCAACTATCCCCCTCATGATGTAGCTTACTTACCAGGGCAACAGCGCTATTATAGCATGGAGGGAGCTTCAGAGAGATTCGCCAGGATGACGCCTCTCACACCTCCAGCTCTGAATGAAGAGTATGGTGCAGCACAGGCATCAGGAATACAGCACTCTGCCTACTTACCTGAACCAGCTGCCCCTCTCTACCAGAGCACACCTGCTGTGCCACAAAGTCAGCACATCACTGGAGCTGCTCCTGACGTCATGGCTTTTCTGCATAGAATTGTGGAAGATAACCAGCGCATGCAGCAACAGATGTCGGACCTGCACAGGCGTCTCGACACCAGCGCTGCCCTGCCGCACTTACCGCCTCAGTGGCCATCTGCCCCTCCTCCTTCTCTGCAGAGGTCTGCCCCACATCCAACACTGCGTCCTATTAAGCAAGAAAATGACTGGTCCCAGTCCTTTGGACCGCCACTGCCACCTCAACCCAGCGCATATGTGTTGCCTACAGGAGATGACGGTGATTGGCCACTTCCTCCACCTCCAATAGCAGAGGAAGCGGAGCAGCCAGCCTCTCCGACGAAGGACTTAGTGGAAGAACTTACAGCGCTCATGAGGGAAATGCACCCAATTCAGCCGCGCCCAGTGCTGCCTCCACCTCCACCGCCAGTACCCAGGGTACCAACACCAGACTATTGTCAACCATAGAC
This sequence comes from Engraulis encrasicolus, assembly GCF_034702125.1. Lineage (NCBI taxonomy): Eukaryota > Metazoa > Chordata > Actinopteri > Clupeiformes > Engraulidae > Engraulis > Engraulis encrasicolus. The sequence continues at coordinate 37,630,251 of NC_085863.1, forward strand.
TCCAGCAGAGTCAGAGTTTGGTGAGCCAATATCTGCCCCCCAGAGGGAGAGTGTGTACCGTGGGCCAAAGGCAAAAATTCCTCCATTCACTAAAGGTGATCCAAGGGAGTTCGCGAGGCTGAAGGATGCACTGGAGAACCTGCTGCCAAGGGACGCAACAGAGCGCTTTAAGTTCCAGATACTGGTCGATCATCTAAAGTATGAAGACGCTCTGCTTATCGCCGACTCATACACCAACTCTCCTCAGCCCTACACGGATACCATGGCCAGCCTAACAGAGCACTACGGACAGCCACACCAGCTGGCCCTCAGGCACATTGCGGACCTCATGGATGCCCAGAGTGTTGCACACGGCGACACCAAAGGCTTCAAGAGATTCGCCCTCCAAGTAAGATCGCTGGTAGGCCTGTTGAATCAGCTTGGTGAGAGTGGACAGACCGAGCTCTGCTGTGGCTCACACGTATCCAGGCTCCTGTCTAAGTTACCTCATGACACGAGAGCGGAGTTCAAGAGGTTCCTTTACCCGCAGCGCATCACCATACCTACCCTCCTGCACTTCTCTGACTGGCTCAATTACGAGTTGAAGATGCAGCAGTCTATGTGTGAGCCTCGGGACCATGAGGAGAAAGGCAAGGCAAAGTCCAGGACTGACCGTCGTCAAGACAGCAAGGGTGCCAAAGTCACTAGCATCTTGCACACCACGGATCAGCCTGAGAATGTCCCAGTAGCAGCCACGCCAACCTCCAATGCCAAGCCGGCAGAGAAAACCGCATATTGCCCATTCTGCAACAACAACCAGCACTTCCTTGACCATTGTGCTAACTTCAAGCTGCTCACAGTGGAGCAGAAGATGGCGTGGATCAAGGCGAACAAAAGATGTTGGTGTTGTGCCAGGCTGCACCAGGCCGCTCAGTGTCGTCTGAAGATGCAGTGTCACAAGTGCAAAGGCAAACACCTGCAGGCCTTGCATGACGTGAACACCAAGTCTGCCCCGCATGATGGGAATGCGAAGCCTGCCACAGAGAACCTAACCTGCTTTGTCAGCACACCCACCGTCAACGACGTCTTGTACTTGGACAGGCGGTCAGGCTGCAATCAGGTACTCCTGAAAGTGAGTAGAGTGTTACTGCAGAATGGCCCTCACGCCCTAGAGACGTATGCCATCCTAGATGACGGTTCGGAGAGGACCATTCTACTCCCAGCTGCTGCCCACAGCCTCAAGCTCACAGGCCAACCCGAGGACCTGGCCTTGAGGACAGTCCGCCAAGATCTCAGAGTCCTACATGGCACCACTGTGTCGTTCTCCATATCGCCAGTGGACCAGCCAAAGAAGTCTTTCAAGATCCAGCGGGCTTTTACAGCTGAGCAGTTGAGTCTGGCCGAACACTCGTATCCGGTGGATGCTCTTCAAAGGAAGCACAAGCACCTTAGAGGGATCCCGCTCAAAGCTCTAGATAGAGTGCGCCCTCTGCTCCTGATCGGGTCTGACCACCCTCACCTCGTCACCCCAGTGGAACCAGTGCGCTTAGGACCCCCTGGCACTCCAGCAGCGGTGAATACAAGGTTAGGCTGGACACTATAAGGGCCAGTTGTGCAGAGGAAGACACAGCCCTCTGAACAGAGTTGCATGCACCTGTCAATCTTCTCACCCACTACTGAGCTCCTGCAGAGTGTTGAGAGATTGTGGCAGTTGGATGTTCTCTCCTATAGGAGTGAGAAGCTGGTCACTTGCTCCAGGCAGGATCAGGATGCTATCCACCTGCTGGAAGAGAAGACCACACGCATCGACATCGATGGTATCCAGCGATACGCTACTCCACTCCTACGGGTGAAGAATATGCCACAGCTGCATGCACCCAAAGAAGCCGTGCTGGCTAATCTTCGCAGCACAGAGAGACGCCTCTCCAAAGACCCAGAGCGTGCAGCGGCATACTGTGCAGAGATTGACAAGTTGGAGAAGGCCTGCTACGCAGTTAAGGTACCAGAATAGGAGCTCAAGAGTGCAGCAGAATCGTGGTACATACTGCACCACATGGTGTCCCACAACAGCAAGAACAGGATTGTCTTCAACTGTTCATTCGTGTACAAAGAAGACAACCTGAACGAGCTGCTGCTGCCAGGCCCTACTCTGAGCTCCAGCCTGATCGGCGTCCTACTGCGCTTCAGAGAACATGCCGTTGCAGTAAGCAGCGATATCAAGGGCATGTTTCATCAGGTGAGGCTACTCCCCGAAGACAGGCCCTTGCTTCGCTTTCTGTGGCGCAACCTGGAGACAGAGAAACCACCGAACACCTACGTCTGGCAAGTCTTGCCATTCGGCACAACATGTAGCCCCTGCTGTGCTACCTTCGCGTTGCAGAAGCACGTCTTTGACCACAGCCAGCAAGACGAGGATGTTCGGGTGGCCATAGAGAGGTCGTTCTATGTTGATAACTGCCTCCAGAGTATCTCCTCCGTGGACGAAGCTCGACAGTTCGTAGACAAGATCACCTCACTGCTGGCCTCTGGAGGATTTGAGCTGCGTCAATGGGCAAGCAACGTCCCTGACTCGATCAGCCATTTGCCGAAGGAAGCTAGGTCAGAGAGCAGTGAGCTATGGCTCAACGAGTCCAGTGCTGACCCACAGGAGCAAGCTCTAGGGCTCCGTTTGCTCTGCAACTCGGACACCTTGAGGTACAAGTACCGAATGCCAGACCATCCTATACCCACCATGAGGAACATTTACAGAGTCCTGGCCCGCTTGTATGACCCCTTAGGATTCATTGTCCCTTTCACAACACGAGCCAAAGTCCTGGTGCAGCACTTGTGGGACAAGCGAAGGGAGTGGGATGATCCCTCACTTCCTGAGGATGTGCTGCAACCCTGGCTGGAATGGGAAGAGGAGCTGAAGCATCTCTCAGAGATCTACCTACCCCGGTGCTACGTGAGCCATGAGCTAGACATCTCAACCTGCAAGAGAGACCTGCATGTCTTTGCAGATGCGTCCAAAAAGGCATACGGGTCTGTAGCCTACCTGAGAACGAAGAGTCCTGATGGCCGTGTGGAGGTGTCCTTCTTATCTGCAAGATCCCGAGTGGCCCCAAAGAAGCAGCTGTCAATGCCCAGGCTCGAGTTGTGTGCTGCGCTGACCGGAGCTCAGCTAGCTTCCCTACTACAGCGAGAGCTCACATTGCCCATTGATGAAGTCGTGCTGTGGACCGATTCCACCACAGTCCTTACCTGGCTCCGTTCTGACTCCTGCCGCTACAAAGTGTTTGTGGGGACACGAGTAGCCGAGATCCAGGACCTGACTGATGTCCACACGTGGAGGTACGTGGATTCGGCCAATAACCCAGCTGACGACGTCACACGGGGCAAGACGCTGCTAGAGTTGAGCCAGGACAGCAGGTGGAACAAAGGCCCAGTTTTCCTGCAGCAATCACCAGAGTTCTGGCCGAAGACACCTGCCACAGTGGAGCTGGAGGACACTGCTGAGATGCGGAAACCTACAGTCTGCTGCCTCAACACGACTACTCAGAGCTCATCGCCTTCTACTGCTCACCAGTTCTCCTCTCTCAAAGACATGGTCGAAGCTGTTGTGCAATCCCGTCACGGGGCGGCCACTGACCAGGCCAGTGACTCGGCTGAGGACTACAGGGATGCGGAGCGAGAAGTCCTGAGACAAGCCCAGCAGGAGAGCTTCCCGGAGGAGTTTGACCTGCTACGTGCCGGCAAGCCAGTGTCAACGACCAGCCGGCTACGTGCTCTAGCCCCAGAGTACGATGACACTGTGTGCCTCATTCGTGTCGGAGGGAGGCTTCGCCGCAGCGACCAACTGGACCTGGAAGCCATCCACCCAGTGGTCCTGGACCCTCAGCACAAAGTCACCAGGCTCATCATTCAGGACGTTGACGAGAGTCTACACCACCCAGGATCAGAGCGTCTGTTTGCAGAGTTGCGTCGCAAGTACTGGATCCTGCAAGGCTGTGAAGCTGTCAAGCGCCATCAGCATGCCTGTACAGACTGCCAGATGAAGAGTGCTATGCCATCCGTGCCCACAATGGCAGACCTCCCACGAGCAAGGCTGCGGCTGATGAAGCCCCCATTCTTCTCAACGGGAATGGACTGCTTTGGCCCATTTACAGTGAAAGTGGGCCGTCGTCATGAAAAGAGGTGGGGTATCCTGTTTAAATGCCTCACAACCCGGGCAGTGCACCTAGACGTCCTGTCTAGCATCGACACAGACTCTTTCCTTATGGCCCTCCGCAGGTTCATTGCACGGAGAGGAAAGCCTGCAGAGCTCCTATCGGATCAGGGGACGAACTTCGGTGGTGGTGCTAGAGAGCTACAAGAAGCCTTTAAAGCCATGCATGCCACCCTCCAGGATCACCTCGCGAAGTACCAGATCCAGTTCCAGTTCAACCCTCCAAGTGCTCCACATTTCGGAGGCGTGTGGGAGCGGGAAGTGAAATCTGTCAAGGCCGCACTGTACCCCACAATTCAGACTCAGCCCGTTCCTGAAGAAGTCCTGAGGACCGTGCTGATAGAAGTGGAGGGGGTGTTGAACTCGAAACCTCTTGGCTACGTTTCCACAGATGTAGCTGATGTGGACCCCGTGACACCCAATCTGCTCCTCATGGGGCGGCTGGATCCCTCACTCCCCCAAGCCGTCTACACGGAGTCTGATCTGCTGAGCCGCCGCCGCTGGAAGCATGCTCAGGTGTTAGCAGATCAATTCTGGAGACACTTCATCCAGCGCTACCTCCCGTCACTGCAGACCAGGTCCAAGTGGCACAAGGACCCATCGCAGCTGCAGCCGGGAACCGTCGTGATGGTCGTGGACCCCCAACTGCCAAGGGCCCTGTGGCCTGTTGGTCGTGTCACCAGCGTCATCCCAGGGACCGACGGACGAGTCCGCACTGCTGTCGTCAAGGTGAAGGAGAAGACCTACACCAGGCCCGTGGCACGCCTCGTCGCTCTTCCTGACCTTCCTGACCTGGACACTCGTCAGCCCTTCCGCAAGTGACAAATTTGATGGGACAAATTTGGGGGCGGCTGTGACAAAGGGTCTGACTATGTGCCAGATTGATATTTAGTAGTATGAGAATCAGCCAATCAGAGAGCGCCTCCTCCGTGCAGGCACGTGAACGATGTCTGTCTCAGTAATATTCCAGAAAGTTTGGAGCGAGGTCGCCATGTTTTACTGCTTCATCCATATGCTTAGTTAGCAGTTTATTTCATTTATCTTGTGTCTTGTGTGCGTCCAGAATCGTAAGTACACCTGCTTATTTGTTGTTTATATGTTTCATTGTGTAATGTTACGCAGAATTTATGTGTAGACAATGGTTTAATTTCAATCGCGGAAGTAAACTTTTACCGCGAGTTATTATGCGCGAGGTAACCGCGAGGTTTACAATGTTACCGTTTTATCTGCCTTCGTGATATGATGTATATTCATGCTTATAGGGTTGAGATATGTGTATAACGGATATTTGGAATGATTATTGAGTAGATTATGAGGGTAAACAGTGGCGTTTTGACTTGCTATCTTCTGAACTATTAATGGAGCATTTTGTGTTTAGCTTATTGGAAGCTATGCTATTTTCATATTTGTCTGTGAAGCTATATGGATGCTAATGTCTTATAGCATTGTATTTTTGGAGTAATTATTTCTCCTCTGTCATTTCTGTTTCCCTTTTCAGAAACCACACACACACATACAGATAATGACACAACTGTGTAATTACTGATTTATTATTTAATAAAACCCAATCCCTCTGGAACATCTTCTTCTTCAAGTGCATTCTTACCGATGCCCCACAGTGGCTACAACTTTCCGTAAAGAACTATCATTCATCATAACAAGTATCTTCACAGCAGACTCAGATATACAGTAACATGAATGTGTTTTTTAGAGAATAGAATAGTTTTAAATAGTTTTAGATTAGAAAATTCTGTTTTGATTAAGGAATGCCTACTGTTATCAGTCTGTTCATGGTATAGCTTGATTCCTCACTCCGATTACTCTGAATGTTTGTGTGCCACGAAAACCATCTGTGTGCCTCATGCAGAAATTAAAATGAGGTAGGCCTACTTGAAATCATAGATTGTTGTCAGTGCAATAGAACGCAAGGTCACCTTACTGCATGACACAATTTTGTCTGACTTGAACACTGTTCATATTTGCAGTACCTGTGCACAACGATGTAAGCTGAGCAATAGTGATACTCAAAGAAAAGCTTCAAACACATAAACTTGACCTTCAAAGAAAATATTTATTTTTAGTTTTTTTTTTTTTTCATTTTTATGTTTTTGTTGCTTTATAACCAGAACCACAGAGTAGATGTTTCACCTCAGATAAATCCAGCATTCCACCTGGATTCATGAAAGGAACAATGTTTACATAAATTAGTGGAAATTGTGTTGGTGAAACCAGAAAAAAATAAAACACTAAAACAGTCACAATACTGCAAAACAGGCCTTTACGTTTGTCCTGATTTTAAGTTTAAAAAAAGTTGAAAAGTCTTACTTGTATCTGTTATATTACAGTATAGCCAACATGATCCGTGTACATTTCTTGACCTCAATTTCCTATATTTTTGTTCAGTATGGGTAACTATCAGACAACACATGATGGAAAAAAGTGGACGTATTGAAGAACCTTTAGTGGGTGCACAGGGTGAAAAGTGCTTTGTTCTATATCCTTGACTGTACAATCACTACCAAACCACACATTCATGGTTCATTTGGTTGGAGAGTCCCCACATTTACGGTAATTATGAGGACTAAAACTTTCTGAAACCCTCACACAAACAGTGGGTGTAATGAAACGCATCTCAGTAACATTATAAATGAAAATAAAATGGCATGTTTTATTTCCGAGAAGTTGTGTTGGCCGTGACCTAAGAGGAAACAATAAATGAAACAGCAAATGGAGACGTTATGATGTTGGAGATGACTGAAATTACATTTGCTGCCAACAATACTACACACACCCACACACAGGAAGAGAAAACACGAGTTGTCAGTCTTTCCCTGTGGTGTGTAAAGAACAGGTACAAATAGCTTACGATTTAGACAAAGCAAAGACACTTGGCAAGAACCACCATGTACGTTAATCATTGTGGTTGAATAAAATTAAATAAAAGCAATGAGTGCTCAGTGCTCCTGTGTGTTAAGTGTGCGTTTAAGAGGGTTCTTTTCATAGCCGTTTGTTTTAAGGATTTAGTCTGTACATGTTCACTGATAAGCAACCCATCTAATACAGATGTTGTGATGTTCCTTTAAGAGACAAGCAAAGGTGAGATGAAGCTTAATGAAAAAGGATGTGTGTCTGAAATTGATCTATAGACGTCAGTTGGAATTGAATTTTTGTGGCTTGTAGCAAGCCTCACCAGAAATGTGATGGTTTGTATGGTAAAAAATAAACTTTTGTGGAAATGAAGCCAAGTGTTAGAGTGAGTCTACATTGCAGTGGTGCACAACCCATAGATGGAAGGTGAGGGTCCTTTTCCAACCTATCTATCCTCAAAACTGAAGATGACAGGAACTTTTTAGGTAAACCAAGGTTCAAACAAGTTCAGCTTACTAATGCATCAATGAGGTGTCAAACGAGTGAGTGGGCAACACATCCACCTAAAGCCCCCCTCAGAATTGGGATTGTGCTCCTCTGTGGTGTGTCCCCCCCCACAACCATTCACATTTACAACTCTGTCTATGAGTCGAGGAAGTAGATCTTGTAATATTTGTTCATCTGTTCCAGGAAGATGAAGGTGAGGACTGTGTGCGGGCCCAGGCGAGCGTAGTACGGCGTGAAGCCCTTCCACAGGCTGAAGAAGCCCTCTTTACGGATGACGGTCGCCAGCACATCCTGTGTGGGGAGACAGGGAGAGAATGAAGGTACAATCATCTTATTCAGTCGAGGGTGACAATTGTGCACATCCTCATTTTTTTCTGATCGAAACATAGTCCTGCCATGGAATAAAACATCAAAGAAAAAAGGATTTTAAGTATGCAGACTCCTCACTCAGAATGATTACATTATTACAGGGTATTGGTTACAGTCCCTAGAGCAACGTGGGGTTGGGTGTTTTGCTCAAGGTCACTTCACCCTAGCCTGGTTCACACCAGACGGTGTGTGTGTAGCTTTGGCGCCCCCTGGCTAACTTCAGCCATGGATGGTATGCGATTCGAACGTGTAACGTTCCGATTATAGGACCGGCTCCCTAACATTACGCCACAGCTGCCCATCACTCCATCACACTCATACATTGTTATCCAAGGGGATTTAACATGTATTCCGTATAAGGACATTCCAACTGGAGCAATGTAGTTTTTAATGTCTTACTGAGGGCATTTCTGGCATGAATGACTGTGCACAGCATGGCTAAAATCTGCCATCCCAAAATCTCAAGGCCAACTCCCTTACCATTAGCCTATTAGCCTGGCTGTTGCACAAAGCTCATATAAATTGTGGTCAGGGGCGGTTCCAGACATTTATTCTTGGGGTGGCAAAGGGGTGGCGAAGTGTATTTCAGGGGGGCATGCTCCTACACTAAGGGAAAATTATAAACGCTATATAATCGACACACACACTTATGTGATACAGTGAATCCCTTAAAGTGAAACCCTGCAACCTAAAGTTCTATGTCTGAAATGATGTCAAGCATTAAAGTGGAAATGAAGCAGTGACCTAATATAGGGGTCTATAACACCAGTAAGATAAGCCAGCAAATATATATATATTTTTGAAGTCTGAAATTTAAGCCGTTAATAAAAAAATAAAGCACAAACACGTAACGTTTCTGTTAACGTTTCCAGCCAACAGCGGGTGACGTCACCCGAATGGTAGTCTCCTATTCTAATGCTGTTATGATAGTAGTGAATTAAACATTTGGGACTTGCGTGGCTGATTATGAGCTTATTTGCTTAACCCAAATGAAGCAAGAATACGTGTTTGGGTGGGACAGAACAAATATGAGGCATGAAGGTAGACAAGACATCCCATCACATGAACCACAGGTAAACAAGCAGCTTTTTTTTGCTAAGGTGACAAGTCGCTAACACATTTTGGTATGAGCCAACATGATCACTATTCATAATCGTGCGATGTCGTGCAATGTTGCAGTTCCCTACCTTCATCTTCCGATGATTTCGCCAACATTTTCCAAGCACCTGAATTAGGCTACTTTGACATCTCCGTGCCCACGTTTAGTCAACAATAATCCAAGGCAACAACGCTATTCCAGCCAGTTTGAGGATGCATCCGCGACTTCAATAACATAATAATTTACTACAATAGATGCAGCTACTTTAAGCATGCCATAACTTAATGTAGGCCATGATAGTTTAACGTGTCATTTCCTGTGGCATCAACTTCAAATCCCCAAAGCTCCTCCAACTCCGAGAGCGAGACGAGAGAGGGGATGGGATAGCCACACACACAGGCTGCGTCCCTTCCCTTCACAAAGCTTTCCAAACTTCCGCCAATTTTGCAAGTTATTTTCTATTACTGAATTGAACCACATAGCCAACTTAAAGACATGGGCTTTCAGATTAGCGTCCAACAATGCAGGAAAAAGACGTTATTGGTGACGGTCTGTCACTACAAACCTATGAGATCGAGCAGCCCCAGTCCTGACTCCTGTCCTATGGTGGATGCAATGGGTGGATGGCTGCAGCTATCCCACCATGCTCGTAGCAAAGGCTTTTTGACACAAAGTGATAATGACACTTGGCATTTCTCTTTCATCTGATAGTAGGTATATAACATTGAAAACCCAGGGACAATGTAGAATGAACCCCTCGTCCTTCTTCAATTTTACTGCCACGATTAGAGTCAGTTAGCGCTGTAGTTAGCACACGCTAACGTTAAGTGAATGGAAGGCTACATTAGCCACCAAGTTCTACCATTCGCGTTACGTAGGCGGCGAACATGGCTGCGCCCTTGTGGCGAAACTCGGTAATAACATGTCATTTTTCAGCAAAACTACTTAAAAGTGCAGTTCAATGAACATCCATTCGTTTATGAAAATAAATAAGCCGCCAAAAAATGATAATAGTTGTCAGTGCTTCATTTCCACTTTAAGGCTGTTGGTCACAATCAGGGCTCTTAATTGAGGTGGCAAATCATATTTCTGGGGGGGCAAATGCCACCCCCTGCCACCCCTTAGAACCGCCCCTGATTGTGGTTTGAGTTTTCCTCCCATCACTGTGGACCAGTTGAGACTAATTGAGCCCAATAGGTCCAGTTGGCGGGACTTCCTCCCAGTGTTATTGGGAAGCTGTAAGCTAAGTACATGAAACGTGTTGGAAGACAAGATGCTGAGAAGGGCTAAGAGGCTAATTCTTACTTGTTATGAGGTAATAGTGTGACTTACAACCCTCTGGAATTTAACGTTGCTTCCTAATTGGTTGCTAGGCATGCATTAAGATGGATTACACCACAATCACAACTAAAAGGTGACTAAATATGAACAAATTGTGAAAATTGAACAAAAAATGTCTGCATATTTAATTACTTTTCCCTTCTTTTACTTGCCAAGTTGTTGTCTGTTGAACAGATTTCAACTATTTGTTCCACGTGCATGCCGAAAGCTTGGCAAGTTTTGCTACGCATGCATTCAAATCACTCGGCATTAAGCGTGTCGGAAAGCAAGAAGCAGAGGTGAAGACGACTTGTTTTGAGATTGGTACAAGTTACTGTATGGAGGATTGTCATGGAGTAGCTCCCTAGGCTTTCTGAGGAATGCACCAAGTTTGTTTAACCTATTCAACGTCACTGTGCAGGACAAAGAAGTTATGAATTTCTGGGCTGGACACTCCAGGTTTGTACTTTAAACTTTTGTAAGAAATCACACATTGTCTTGTATTGTTGGTGATCTTCCACCCTCTCTTGCCTCACCACGGGTGGTTGCCTTGGCTGTCTAACATACCCACTTTTGGTCTAACAATATCTTTTAAGACCTGAGGGATGTTAAAAATCACATTACAACTCTACTGCAATCATGCAATTACTGCTAAATAGCAGCCAAAATAGTTTGTCTGCCACTATTAAACTTACCAAAATAAGCTAGGAATGCTTGTTTTTTGGAGTAAAGCGTTGGCTCAAGGCTTCTAAGATTTTTGCATGCAATTGTTAATAATTACGCTCCTCTTAATTATGCTATAAAAACATTGTAGCTCTATTATCATAATGATCACAATGCCGTATGCAGAACGCGCTCATGTTCAGGCTGCAACTATGAAAGAGAGGGAACAGGAGAGGGAAGTAACACTACACATGTAGGCCTAAAGTTTGGACGCAACTTCTCATTCAAACCCTTCTCTTTACTTCCTTGGATATTTACAGTGCATTGTAGATGTAGATCAAAACGGTGCACACACATATAAAATGATGTGCTTAGCAAAAAATATAACTTTTAGCAGTTGTCCAACAGCAATGTCAGCCGTCTATCCACCTGACGTCAACACGGCACAGCTGATGGTCCCACACGTTTCAACAAGCTTCATTTTTGTCTATTTTCCAGTAAAAACAGTCAAACTCTGGTCAAATTGCACCTTTCATGACGTGTATGGCTTTTGCCTACCTATTGTTGAGGAGTGTGCATTTATTGACAGTGTGTGGTTTGAGCTTGTAATGTCTGTTACATACTTATTAACAATATTATGTAACAGACATTACCAGCTAAAACCACAAACAGACAATAAATGCACACATGCAGTTTGACAAGAGGCACAAGTCTGTTGTGGCCGTAGCATGCTCAGGGAATTTTGAGTGTGTTGATCAGCCTAAGGGCTTGTGGGAAGAAGCTGCTGCTTTGAGCTTATTAACAACAAGAAATGTCATTACACTAAGACTTTCACCAATTTTGTTATAACAATCTGTGACCTAAGTGGCCTAACTGGGCAGTGCACACAGTACATCTATACAACTCTAATATGATATAATATACTGCTATTATATTACACTATACTACATTAATTACATCTGTAATGCGCAAGTGACATAATGAACTTAGCGTTTAGAGTTTGACGAAACAGTTTGATTTCTCGTATGCAATGCCACATAGTGGGGTTGATTATGAAGTTCACCATGTCTTTTTGTTCAGTTTTGTTGCAATCTGTGACATCAGACGCCTGACTTCACACACAGTAAACCTTTTCAACCGTAAGACGATATACTTATCATATTATAATTATATTATACTACAGTCAAGTTGCCCGACTTGACAGTCACCCTATTACAACTTTAATATTATATAATATGATCTAACACCGCTATTCTATTACACTCTAGTATATTAATTACACTCTTCATGCACGAGTGACATTGTGAACTTCACACTGCCTGGGTAAGAGTAAGAGCCTTGCCCTTCCCTCGTGGTCTGTCCTTCACGTTTGCTCTTTCACCACTCCTCCCCTTTCACTCTCTAAAGGTCAGTTCTATAGCGGTCCCAGTGTTTCTCTCAAAACACCCAGACCAGTCCCGGAAGCTCACACGACACACACACACAGGGGATATGTTGAATGAAATGAACAACACTTACCAGACCGTTTTTGTACTCTGGCTTGCCATCAATCATTCTCATGTTTTGGATCCTGAAAGTTTACAAAAAATATTAGGACTGCATAGCATCACATTTGATTCTTTGAGAGCTACACTTCTGGAAACAAGCTCATTTTACACCTTCCCTTGAGGTAAATAACTGAGTTTTGCCATTCTCCTGTAGTTCCAGACGTTTTCTGAGTCTGGCAAGGCAAATTCTACCTCAAAGTGATTAACAGCTAGCTGGTCCCATTAGACTCAATGATAGTTGCTAGCTTGGGACTAGAAGTTACATCACCAGACTAAGAGAATGGCTGGAAGAACATGAGGAAGGTAAAAACACAGTTATTTTCCTCAAGGGGAGGGGTAAAATGAGCTTTTTTCCAGAAATTATAGAGTATGGCTGTGTTTCTCCTTGTATATGACTTTTTTGATGAAGCTACGTATACATATCTGGTCTACAGTGGGTATTTGTGCAGTTCGGTGCTCTATGTCCATAGAGCTACTTGTAGTTGGAAAGAGAAATGCTGACTCATTTTGGAGTACAAGTTGACCTGCACTGCACATGCCCCAATCTCTTCCTGTAATCACCTTGCCCAAGCAAACACTACACAAATTAAAGTTGACAGGTGGAAATTATCACACCCGCAGCATTATTTAGAGACCACTTGATGGGTTGAAGGTCAATTTTCAAGGAAACTCATTTTAAGCCATTTCCATCAGGTCAACGCAAACCTAATGAGCTTCAAAAGTCCAAATGTTTAATCCGAAGGGGCTCATTTAGCAAAACTATAACCGGAAGAACTTATATGTGAGGGTAGGAGGCCAAGAGTGACACCTCATTGAGGCAGAAATTATCTCTTTGAAGTACTTGACACATTTGTCAGGTTACCATTTAACTTCTAAATGTGTACTATGAAAAGCCAGTTAAAAAAATCCTCATTGGAGAGCCTCACAGTGAAAAGATTCTACCAATACCACCACTGAAGTCACACATTAACTATGATGTATACAAATGAAGCTGTTTATTGACGACAAACTGCAGAGTGAGTATGTAAATACCTTGTCTTGACAATGTCTACAGGCATGGAGGCAGCGGTGGTGACGAGCCCACTGATCATACTGGCACAGAAATGGCAAAGGATGTTATCTCCAAAATACCCTGAGGAACCAAACACAGCACGGCACACATGAACAGAGAGGACTAGCTGCTAGTATGAGGTTGATGGGTGAGAACCAACATTATTTACAATTCATTGAGATTAGTATGAAGAGTATGCTAATGTGAAGGTGTGAGAAAGTCTTAAAGCACCTCTCAAGCACTTTTCATTCACTTATTCTTCCTATCTAAAGATAGGTGACCTGCTTTTCTGAACTTGAAGAGGCATTCAATCTAGCACAAGCAGAAAAATCAACTGAACAACTTTTTTTTAAGATGGAAGGACATGTAAGGCTACTTTAAAAATGGCAGATGAAGATTCATTTCTGAAGTTTAAGTTCAAGTTTAAGTTCAGGTTCAAGTTCAGCTTCTGCTCAAGCTCAAGTTCAAGTTCAAGTTGATGGGTGCAGTATGAGCATGTTGAGTGATGTGTGTAGTGTAATGGTGTTGAGTGACGCGTAAGGGCCTCCACACACCAGTTCGAACAGCACTGCGGAGCACTATCAGTTTCGACAATTTTGGTTACACCCGCACACATGCTATAAACAATAACTTGTCAATACAAAAATAGAGCTCTCCAATAATTAGCAGCCGACATCCTGGGACATTGGCGCCGGTGTGCGGGGTTGTATTGAAAACAGTGGAATCGAACATTGTCAGGGCAGCAGTGCTATGCACTTTGTCGGACCAGAGTGCGGAGGGCCTAAGGGTGTTGTGTGGCGTGAGTGACTTGCCCCCTCACCTGAATCCAGCAGGGCCTGCTTGGACTGGGAATAGGAGGCGAGCTGAGCGGCATTCACAACCACAGCACGGGCCATGGTTGGTATACACCCCTACACACACACAAACACAAACCATTTCACCTTAAGAACTAGAAATATGAACAAATGTTATATTACATTACATTACATTACATTACATATATATAGGGCCATGTACTACCTTGGAATTTACGATGACAGAGAAAACTGATGTTTGGCTTTTCTGGTAGAAAGGTTAATGTATTAAAATATTATACCCACCCTCCAGAGTGTTGTAACCCCCTCCTCACGGCTGATCCTGACGAGAGCATTGAAGACGTTGCTATATCCCCTCCTCTGATCTGGGGGCAGACTGCGGGGCAAAAAAATGATAGCATGAGAAAAAGTCCAAACATTAATTGTAGTCAAGTGCATGATAAAAGGGCAAAACTCTGTCACCAATGTCAAAAACAAAACACAATGTCACCCTCCCAGTAACTTTGGAAGACATTGGATGTGATAGTCTCATTACGTCACTTTTTTTTTCCTGATACAGGAAACGTTTCACAAACGGTTTACACATAACTAGGTATTTTGACATTTAAGACATCCGTTTTCCAAAAATATATTCGCTCACGCACATCGGTCTTGGAAATGCTGCACATGTGGATAGCAGTATAAAAAGAGGGAAAAAGTCATTCAAGCCTCCAACTTTTGCCTGTATGGAAAGAATCGGTTGCAGAGGAAAAAGCTTTCTTTGTGTATAAACGGAAGGCACAAACGGAGGCAAAGGCAGAATTAAAAATACCCGGCTATGTGCCAAACGGCATGTCCATAATGATACATAGTCATCTAGAATCAAGCGGCTGACCAGCACTACTGTGGCCACATTCAGTAAATTATTTTGAGTACCGGTATTGAATTCATGTGAGTTTATGTTTGGATTAGACATGTCACAGTAATGGCAAACGGCTACCCCTGTTTTTTAGATCATGAAGTGTGATCAGAAACGGGTTCCTTTGGTTTATTGTTTTTAGAGAAGTTGGTCTCGGTTCACTGAGCAGAATGAAGCGCCAGCAAAGCATTACCATTTTTCTTTAAAGTGAAAAATCTATTGACGCAAAACTGAGTGGAACCACATCACAGACACCAACTTTGCAGATGCCTCAGGGCGGTAGCAGCCATGGAGAGATTTGCCACATATGGAGTTGATATTGAGAAATTACACTGGCACAAGCATGAGCACCCACCATCAGGAACACAATGTTTTTTATGTTGCACACCACCTCTTCCACAATACCTGCTATGCTTGTATACCACCTGTTACGGCTGTATGCATGTCTCGTTGCCTTCTTCTCTGTTCCTCCAATGAGATGAAGCAAGAGTGGGGAGTGGCCTAACGAGATGCACCTGCGCCTCCAGTCAAGACCGGTTTAAAAGGCTCCCCAAATTTCCTGCACTTGAGAGGCTCTTTAACTGACACTATGACTGTTGCCTCTCCAGCCTTGGATTTGTCTGTTATGTTGATTTGGACTATACGTTAATTTATGTTTGTTTAATGTATTTGTCTAACAACTAAAATCCCACAGGCTGGGTTGACTTTTAAAAAGATGTTTGCATATCTCTTTTAAGGTTAAGTTTGGTTCTGTGTTGGGGCGTAACACCATCTGTGTATGTTTTTGGATGTGAACACCCCTCTTCTTCTATAACTGCAGTTACATGCACACAGTAATCCAGTTTCATTCCATTTAAAACAAGTTCTGGACCATTCCATGTACATGAGTAAAAAGTTCTGCAACCGGAATAAATTCACACTTGACTTTAGCACACATCGAATGTTGGCATCGTTCCATTTTTAAAAAATTCTTGCATATAACAGCGCTCTGTGTTGTTCAATATCCTTACCGGCCATCGGCGGTCATGCGGATGAGTGCCACCTCTGCGGGGGTGCCCACGAAGGCCCCGGTGGCCCCGGCGGTCATGCCGATCAGGGCCTTCATGAGGAAGTTGGGTGGGGTGCCGTCAGGTTTGGTCATGCGCTCGAAGAGCACCGTGTAGATACCTAACCTGGTGGTGGTGTATGTGGCTTGCCTAAGCAGACCAGCGGACAGACTAGTGGAGAAGGAAGAGGGAGAAGGAGAAGTCTTAATTATTATGGGTGAAAAAGACCAAGCGAAAAAGCCTGTCAGTTTTTAGGGATTTGTTTACTTAAAATGCACCCTGAGTCTCATGTGAGCTTGATTACTAATGACATATAAAACACTTTTGTCATGTATTGCTTAATTGTATGCATTGAATGACTGCATTTTATTCATATCTCCGATGTCAAATAGTGAACTGGAGATAACAATCTGCATTGATGGCATTCAATATTTGTTCATTATCTACTTAATACAGGATGCAAGCATTGTACAAAATGTAGCCACTACATGAAGATAGTCAGACACTCAATTTAATTTCCTCAAACTACAGGTGTGCCACAAATCGCAACTGTGCTTCACTGGGGAAAAAAAGACTGGACAACCCAGTCAAGCAAGACGTGTCAGCCAATTAACTACAGCTAACAGATGATAAGAATCTTGTCATGTAAATGAAGCTTGATTACATGGAACTCCATCTATGTGGCTACAGTACCCACAATGTGGCATTCCCATGTGTCTTGATATGCCTGATAATGCTTCTGTTCTCTTTTTTTCTGGGCCTTTCTGTTTTTCTCATGACAGGACAGATGAAGAGGTGGACAGAAAATTGTTGGTAGAGAGAGACATTCCATTATCAAAACTCCCGTCCTCCCTTGTGCATGTGGCCTCGCGTCACTGAAGATAGAAGTTTAATTCAATATCTCGCACAAGCGTAATTCAAGTCATTTCCTCATTTGGAAGCGGGATGTTAAATGGGGAAATGTCCCCCAAAAGTTGTTGCGCCTAGCCTGACAGCGGGGAAACATTGTGGTTTTCTCCACAGGGTGGGGTGTCAGCGAAGCCCGAGTAAAAAAAACAAAAAACAATTTGAGGACAGGAGTTAGGATAGCGGAATGTACCCAAGGAGTAGGATTGGGAAAAAAGCTCGGGTCACGGCCAAGGCCATGCTTTTGTCCTCTTACCCTGTGTAGATTCCCCCGACGCCTTCATTCTTCAGGATGCTGACCAGGGCATGGAAACTGGTCTTGTACTCGCGAGCTTTGGAACCCTGTCCAGCCAGCTGCATTCTGTTCTTCACCAGATCCAGTGGCTGGACAAACACCGTGGCCCCCATTCTGAGAAAGGAGATGTCACAACTAGTGCCTTCACGATATCACAGTTAAACAAACACAACTTACAAGTAAGCAAGGATTACATTACTAGTTATTTACCTTTAACATTATCTGTATTCTTTCATTCTGGACAATTTATTTTATACAGCCAGATGTGAACAAATCAATCTCTCTCTCTCTCTCTCTCTCTCTCTCTCTCTCTCTCTCTCTCTCTCTCTCTCTCTCTCTCTCTCTCTCTCTCTCTCTCTCTCGTTGTTCCATGTGCACACAATCAAACTATCCATTTGTATACAAAAAAAACAGGGTAACTAGTGAGAATTACAGGCTTAATCGAGTGTCAATATATCTTGCTCAAGTTTCATTCATTGCAAACGAATAGATTCTGGCTTGCAGGATCTGTAACACAAGTGGAATATAATAGTCTTAACTTGCCACAAGGCCGAGTTAAGCCTAAACCACATAGGAATGCATTGCGAAGTGTAACAGAAAGGAATATGCAAGCCAACATACTACTAATACCAACAGGCATTCGGTAACGTAGATGCCACGACAGCTGATATATTTGACAAAACAAGTAGGCTATAGGGCCATTATCGTCGAGTCAGTTCAGGACAAGTCATTACATCATGCGCTATTGAATTTCAGAATGTTTTAATGTAAAATGGTGCAATGAGAGCCCAATTACTGTAGAACTCTTCATTCTTGCTGTTTACAATTTTACTGACATGGCCCGCTGTCATCCGGGCCTTTTCTATCTTATCCACAGCTAAACATACATAGCTGGTCGTATATGGATTAAATGGAGGAGACAGCGATGCCTTTACATAACCAGCACGTTTGCACTGCATTTCCCCCCCAGCGCTCTCAACACAGACAACAAAACAGCAAATAGCAGGGCACTTCTGCTGTCAATGACCTGTCCTTAGCATGCTAGCTAGCATCCCATCAATACTACACTAGTAGAGCTAGTTCTACAGTCCGCAGAAGGCACAGCCCCCCTGCACAGGGCTAGCGGGCATTTATCAGTAAGCGTTTACATACCCAGCCAAACCGCCGAACAGGAACTTTATGGATTTGGGAGACGTTTTCGGCGCTGGAGTAGCCATGGCTATGGTGTTTTAGGGTTCCAAGCTAGGACACTTTTTACTGTTTGCAGTGTCCCTTGCTTTTCCACTGCAACACCGAAGTACAGAATCCAGCAAGGTGACACACAGTGAGGCCGCGCACGTACTCACAAGGTTCTGTCAGCCAATCAGATATGGAGACAAAACCACGGCCGCGAGCACGTACATGACGTTTCTGTATCATGATGAAATTTCTTAAAGGTAGTGTACGTATAGATAGATTTCATGTTTACTAACAGCGCGCCTGCGCACGGCGACAAGGGGCAGAAAGGCTTCTACGGCCATAGAAAAACAGTATACAGCTCTGTTAAAATCTATGTGTGTTACTTTTTGTTATTTTGCTAGTTGCTCTTTTTTAAATAAAAAACGGCCGGCACACACTCTCCCGACCCATCCCCAATCGTAATTTTGCCACCTAGAGCCTTTCCTAGGTCTAGGTTTCATGATAAAAAGGCAGCATACTTACAGTGCTAATAGCATTACATCTGAAGGCTGACACTGATGTTGGTAAAACGTGCTTGATCAAAGGTGACAACGTTTCTTCTCCGATGTTTTTTGTACACTACATTGAGGAAAAAGGGGGAGTGAGCGAGAGAGCAAAGCATCTTGCTTGGATGTAAAACGATCATTCATGTGCCATAACAGGAGTGCTTACAACTTCAGGCAGTGTGCTGTTTGTGCTTGGTGCAGACTTGACGAGATACATACAAAATGTAAACATCTGCTTGTGCGACTTTTGGCAGATAGTTGTTCATAGAATATATGTTCATACACTTGATTAACCGGCATTTAAACGGAAAGGCGACCGTACCAAATAAATAACCTGGTGAATTTGAACATCTAATAACTACACGTTAGCTAGCTAGCTAGCAGCGAACGTTAACATGTTAGCTGGACAACTAACCACTACCTCCAAGTCAGACATGAGTCTCCCATCTTACATAAAATGTAAATTTAAATTGAAAGGGGGGTATTGTTGAATATACGACCTGACATATAAACCATTTGAAACAGTACAGCTTGGTAGCAATGCTACCTACCGAATATCAATAAGCGTTGCTAGCTAGCTAGCGCGCTATATTACCTGGACAAAATCAGCCCATTTCTGATGTTGCATTGCTACTAGATCTCAAGACTCTACTTGTAGATTAATCTACATTTTGTATTTCAATTGTAAGGAGAGCAGATGGACAACAGAATTCTAATAACTTAAACATCTGTGTCATAACAACATTGCAATCGTTTATGCTAGCTTTCGCTAGCTAGCACCACCACCAGTGTGTGAGCTTGCTAAAGCAAGTTACCAGTTTTAAAACAACTAGGATCTAATTACAGTTGGAAGTTGGCAATTCGGTTATTAACAATATGAATGCCCTCTCCAGTGTATAATCAATAGCATTAAGACAGTGCTAAAGTCTGTTACAATAACAATACATCAAAATGCTATGGTGCAACAACCTGCTTTATCACAAAAAACCTTTAAACTCATTAAAACCTACATTTCCTAAAAAACGGATGCCCTGTGCAAGGTATACAAATCATCCCGATCACATAACTAACTCTGCAAGTACAGTTGAAAATAGATCAGCATCTTAAAATTCCACTTTTTCAGACAAGTTATCCACAGCGTCGATAGAAAACAACAGTGAACTGCGCGGCTTTCTGCCCCTCGCATGCGCAGTTGTTACCGTATGTTACCGTGTGACGTTGCCTGGAAATCTATCTATGTGGTTTCAGATTATTATGTAAGCAGTAGGCCTAGGCCTAAATTCTTAACTGTCGGCCTAGTGAAATAATAATCCTTTTTTCGCTCAAAACTTGTCATTGCTTATGAATGAAAATAATGTGTATAAATCATCATCATCGTCATCATCATCATCACAGAGAGACGGTTCATCATCGTCATTTTTTAGGTTAGTTTCAGTCGTTGCTGTCATAATCATCATCATCCTGGTCATCATTATCATCATCATCAGCACTGGTTCCCTTTTTTTCTGTTGAGAGTGATTTTTCCGTGAACCATTCCACACAAATGAATTACTATGCTATTAATATTGCTAACATTTTAATTTGAAAGTAGGCCTAGCCTATGCATTTGGAAAAGTAGGCACACTTGTTAAAGTCAGTTGTTTACTCCAGTGTTAACTCTGACATGGATCTTGTGCACGCATCACCTTTTCTCTGCATCCCTCCTGCAGTACCTCTGTAACCACCCTGGGGCCCTGACCCCAGATTATGGAGAAAGACGAGGTCACGCATGCTCTCATAGAGAACACTAAAGGCCATGTCACTAAACAGATTGTCTTGATGTCTGATTCTCATTTATTTGGATCAGGCTGGCTTCTTTTCTGAGCTTTTCCACAGGTTATTCCCTCTTTTCTTTTTTCTTTTTGTCGTTGTTGATAGGCGTAAGACTCAGTGTGTGTGTGTGTGTGTGTGTGAGTGTGTGTGTGTGTGTGTGTGTGTGTGTGTGTGTGTCTGTGTGTGTGTGTGTGTGTGTGTAGGCTATGTGTGTATGTGTGTATCAGTGTTCACTGCGCACGCGCCTGTCTGTTTGCCTGCGCACATTAAGGTAGGACTGTATTATTTCAGAACTCAGTGTGTGTGTGCGTGCATGCACGTGTGTGTGGAGGATGGAGGGAGGAGTGGGAGAGAGAGAAAGAGAGCAACATGATTGATTTTGTAAATTGTCCTATAGGTGGCAATGGCACCACCCTCTGGTCAATCTGAAGGGAACAAAAATGACTCCCACTCCCACAACAGTTCAACCTACGTTCCAATACCTTTCACTAAGCCCATACGACTTCTATGCTGTCGACCAACGTTGACGGAAGCACGTGAGCGAGAACTTGTTGTCACGATGTGGGTGTTATTAAATACAGCGCATTTAAAGTCGGCCACAAATATGAACGAGACGATGAGCTCGAACCGGTTTGCTCTACTAACACACCACGTGTGAGGAGTGGGGGGACAGGCAGTGAGGAGGAGCTGAAGTGGGGACCTGCGCAAACTTGTGTAGAGGTGTGAGACAAGACCCATATACACACGTGAGTGAGTTGTTGACCAACCAGTTCATGGGCGCGTGACCTCGGAGGCAGTCCGCCGACGAGCGTTGAAGGGGATAAGCAACTGCAGAGGTTGCAAGATCTGACTGCAGCCGCATTCATCCCGCGATAGTTTTACACCATGTGACATGTCACCTCGTCAACGCAACGTCGACGAAATTTCGAAGTTTGACAGGAAATCTAACCGTCATGCAGCATTTTCCATCCAGGGTGCATTGCTGTCTAAATGCGCATACATGCGTTGACACATGTCGAATGCACCTAGTGAGAGCAACACGGCCCATACATACATGCAGGCAGTTTGAGCCAAGCAGAACTTTGTTGGATAATTAGACTCTTTATAGGTGCATCGTGTAACATATTTAGTAGTTTATTTCCAGAATTCGTCCTGCCCATTCACAATGTTACCTTTTTCACAAACACTTACGACCACCATCAAATTCTAAGTAGGCCTATTCATTATGACTGGGGAAATTGCACTTTTCATACATGAAAAGGTGGATCTTCTCCATTGTCCGCCATTTTGAATTTCCAGAAATGGACGTGTTTAGCTGCAAAATGTATTGTACTTTTGTCATAACTAGTAAATATTCATTACTCAGTAAATATTCATGAAAAGATCAAATTTGGCAGTAGGCAGCACCGTTTCAATGAGCAGCATCGTTGCAATACCTTCTCTGGCCACCATCCTACACAGTGCACCTTTAACTTATCCAACCATTATCATGTATTACACAAGATAATTGATCAATTGCATCCTCTTCACTGTGCTATAACCTCTCCAGGCCGGTTACCTAACTTGATGGAGAAGGTATTACGTCAGACCTGCAGAGCCTAGGTCTTATTTCTTCTTTTTTTTACCACAAAATTGTCAGGTTCCTCTTTTCTCCAATTTATGACATCCGAATTAACTAAACCAAATCCGTCACCAAATCATCTTTATCCAACCTCACTGTTGTCAATGCAGTTCAGCTCTCCAATGCACTGCAATGCTCTCCCATCCACTACCAATGCATCTCCAGCTGTCCTGTGCATCATGGTGCATTACACTGTACCTTTCTTGTCTCCGTAAAATGAGCGGCTTTACTCGGGTGTTTTGAAAGTGGCCGTGCAAGACGTTCTCACTCTTGGCCCTATAAAAGCAGGGGATTATAGCACAGCCCACACGTCAAACGGGGTCTTTAGGGGCTTAGAGTGAACTTTCTGCACAAATCCTGTAACACTACATATTTACCCACCCCCCATTGGTACACTGGTACCCCCCGCATCTATTTTCAGCTCACAGTGGAGTAACTGGGTCAGTGTTGTCGTTGGGTTGGGGCACATACACACACACACGTGCACGCGTCGTGCACACACACACACACATACACACATGCACACACACACACACACGCACACACACATGGCCGTACACACACACAAACATACATGCACTCATGCATACACACACACACACTCACACACACCCCGGCACACAGGTCCTGAGATCTGTTGCCGTGTATTTTATGGGATCAGGAGCTCTGGCTTGGCATGAAATCATTGCATTGCAATGAGGTCACCGAATCTGGGAAGTGAAACTTCACAGCTGTTTGTGTGTGGCCTGTTGTGGCTACCTAAAAATGAACACAACTCAATCACACACTGAAGACAAAGAAGTGACGATAAAAACTGTAGTAGAAGTAGAAGTGAGAGAAAAGTTTTTAAAAAACCCTCTCAGCTGCTCATTAGGTACAGTAGAATTGGTGCATCAAATAATACAGTGTAATGTGAGAGTGTTGTACTCACACCATGTTTTTACTTGTACTTTTACATCTCTGTTTTCAAATACATGTGATGTAGTGGGTCATGGCTCATGGCTCATGGAGCGAGGGAAGCCGACAAAGGGGGACAAAGGGATCAGCTCTCCCGGGCCCAGGGAGATACGTACTGTAGGTGGCCTAGAATTGGGCCCTCATTACATTGAATGCATTGGGTGGGGGGCCCTTTTCAGATGACTTTATCCTGGCCCTAGCCAAAGCTGTCAGCGGCCCTGCATATAACCCATAGTTGAGGTGTGCCCTTGCCCATGCTCTGTGCCTGCCTGTCACACTGAGAGAGGGGTATTTTTTTTACGGTCGACCACGTTCAGTGGATTTACAGGCCTATCACACTTGCACTTCACTCGATCATCACCCCATTATGCTACACTCGCTAACATCGCTAAGCCTTTAATTTTTGTTTTTATAATCATTTGGAAACCTGTGTGCTTCTCAGAGTGTTCTTCTTGTGATTGTGAATGAACGCTGGGTATACACAGAGTAGTGGTGGCAGCATGCATGCGCAGTACTGTGAACTAACGTTAGGCAGGCAGGGAGGGGTAAAAGATGAGTCACTGGGGCTGGTTGTTGTTTGTGTGTATTGGTCGGGATCGAGGGTAACAGATAAACCCAGCAGGAAATCTCACCCCTCAGGAGACATGCCACTGAAACACACAGAGAGCAGGCAGCAATGGCCTGCAGCCTACGCACCAGTTACAACACTTTATCAGGCCCGCCAACAGATGGGGACAAATGGGTTCTCTGGCCCAGGGACAGTGGGGGCCCAGAATGGGGTTGTCAGTAGATTGAAAGAGGGGGGCTTTTGATGGTTTTGTCCTGGGTTCAGCGAAAGCTGTAAGCTTTAGGCCTATTTCAAAGTGAGACACAGATGGAGAGCCCTGGAAAAAAAAGCTAATTTCATAACATTTTGTGTCAATATGTCGGTGTACATTTCGAGAGTCAATATGTTGGAGTGTCATGCTTTTTTGGACATTTAGAGTCACACAAACGAGACATTACATACAAGCCTTTTTTACTTTTCTTTGTTGTTTTCTTGCATAACAGTAAAATAAAAGATGTACAGGCAAATATATAGCATTTAGGAGTGCACTAAATGTTTATATACATTGGTTGGTAGATCTTTTGTTTCTAAGTTTTGGCAAACAATAATGCAGTCTTTTGTTTAAAAAAAAGCAACATGGCATCTCTAATATCATTCATTTACATCAACTTTTCTTCAAAAGCAAATCGTCATCATTATTTACACATACTGTAAGCCATGGGTTATACGGTGAACGCAAAACAAACACCGGAACTGGTCAGCACAATTTGACATGGAGAACCGTTGACTTTTTAACTGTTGGGGGAGACAAAGGGGTCGTCACATATAGACCCAAGGAGAGAGGGGGCCCAAACATTGGGTGGTCATTACATTGTATGTATTGGATGGGGGCCCTTTCAGATGACTTGGTCCTGGCCCCGGCAAAAGCTATTTATAACTCCTGCAGACTGCGCTTTCACAAGTCTTTTCCAGGATGAATTTTCTGATCAAAAAGCAGTAGGCTTAAGTGCACAGATCTAATGCTGAATCCTTGCCCAGTTCCCCTTGGATCACCACCACTATGTACACACTGATGTTTGGCTGAAGATCAGAGAGGACAAAAATAACTTGGACAAGGGGAAATCGCACACGCTATGTCAAGTCTCGTTTAAAACAAACTGACCCAGTGGCCCACAAAACATCATAGACAGCAGGATATTACATCTTTTTTATGCTCTGTAAGGTTCAACTAACAAAACATAAAATACTTCCTCTGATTTTGAAAACGAACGCCATGTCATATGTGGCACACATGATGTACCCATCCTTTCTGTATACAAAAAATGTGGCTTGCACGTCAACACTGATTATCCTTCAGTTCCTGAAAGTGGCACAAGCGGCTGAGATGAATCCGTCACTACACAGACAATGTAGAGCAAAACAACAAAACAACAAAAACAAAAAAAAACATGTAAGCAGTCTTCCTTGTACTACCTCACCAGATGACGCCTCCGAAAATCCTACCACGTGGTCAAATGCAACTTTACATCTGTACCCAAACAGCAAGATGTGGTACTTTGACGCAATGGAGCAACGTTTATACAACCTTTCCTTGCATATTGTGATAAAGCTTCCAGAAATAAACAGAGGATGTTTTTTTCTTTCTCAGTGGAAAACTGTTCAAGCAAGGCTGCACAGCTGACCATGTCTCCCTCACATAGAAAGAGTCAACTGTTGTCCCTGACAGCTAACAGCAAAGCAGCATGTCCGGTGAACTCATGAGGAGACAGCATGTCAACTTGAGTATAGTATCGGAGGCTGAATCTGGGCATGCTTTTGCTCACAGCCAAACACAAATGTATGACGGCGGATTCTTCTCATTGTCATCATCGCAGAGAGCATTTATGTGTATGTGTGTGGACGTGTGTGTGTGTGTGTGTGTGTGCGTGCGTGCATGCATGTGCGTATCATGTCAGTATGCGTGTGTGTTTGTGCATGTGTCTGTGTGTGTGTGCATGTGTCATGTGTGTGTGTGTGTGTGTGTGTGTGTGTGTGTGTGTGTGTGTGTGTGTGTGTGTGTGTGTGTGTGTGTGTGTGTGTGTGTGTGTGTGTGTGTGTGTGTGTGGACGTAAAGACATCAATGTCATCTTCAGATCGCAGAGGACTATGAACTCTCTTTACACCCGGACCCTGAACTAGTTAGTGCAAAAGGACAAGGCAGAGGCTGTTCTTATTTTCTTTTACAAATGAGGTGCTGTGAATCCACATACACGTAGAGTAAACTAAACACAGACAGAGACAAAAAGCCATGCCGTACCTACTCTCCTGATCCCCACGAGTGGGGGAGACCTTTTCTTTCTTAAAGGGACATGCGCACATGTTTTAACACAGTTTTACAAGAGGAAGGGGAACGGGGAGGAAGACTGGCGTTGTTCATGATGCACAGTGCCACAGAATGGCTGAAGACGTTCACAAACACACACACACACACACACACATACACTCACACACACAAAGAGAGAGACGTACGTACGCAAAGACACACACACACACACGCACACATTACACACACGGTGCTACACCACATAGCACGTCACTACTCCTGGTACCAGAAACAATAGGCAGGTTGTACGTCCTGTCTGGCAGTACTGTCTTACACACCCATGGACATACACATAGAGGCATCTACAGTATAGACATGCACACACACACACACACACACACACACGCACGCACGCACGCACGCACGCACGCACGCACGCACACACACGCACGCACCCATGCACGCACGCACACGCACATACATACACACACACACACACACACACACACACACACACACACACACACACACACACGCACGCACGCACGCACGCACGCACGCACGCACCCATGCACGCACGCACACGCACATACACACACACACACACACACACACACACACGCACATACATACACACACACACACACACACAAACAAACACACAAATACAGACATACACATCACATCACATATCTGTCTGGAAAGAAAGAAGGGAAGATTTATCTGGCTAGTGTTGCATTGTGGCAGTAAAATGATCCATCATCCTCTCAGCTGCTTTCACATACTGTATATTGTCTTTCTCAAGAGGAAGAAGACGGGAGAGGGGAGAGGGGAAGAGTTTACATATTTTTTTTTATAGTTCCAGTCCGCGGCATCACTGTTCATCAGTCCATCCATCCATCCGTCCATCCATCCATTAATCTCTGTCCATTTCAAAGCCTTTCTGTCCCCTCAACTTTACTGATGGAAGACAGAGACCTGAAATGCATCTTCAGTTCACCACCTTTGTGTCCATGTGTGCACAGCAATGGAAAAAGCCTGGACATGTTTTCATGTGTGATCTTATTTTTTTTGTATCGTCCATACTGTAGTTGAAGTAGTCGTAGCTTAGAGTAAGATTTTAAAATTTAAATATGTGTGTATATTATAGTATAAGGTTTAAAGAGGTTGCACCGGCAGCTATGCCGTGAATATTGGAAGCACAATGTTGCAACATGCATGTTGTTTTTATTGGTTATGCAGGAGGGCAAAGAAGCGATGTTTCTCCGCATGCCGTGATTGCTGTCATCCTTCTCTCTTCTCTCTCTCTCTCTTGCTCTCTCTCTCTTCCCCCCTTTTGTTGCGTTGTCGTTCCTCCTCCTGCATCCTCTCAGCCTCTTGTCTTTGCTTTTGTCTTGCGTTGCTTTTGTTCTGTTTTTTGTTTCGGTCTGTTTTGACGTCTTTTTTTTCTTGTCGTTTGTTGTTCCCCTTCTTCATGCGCGCGTTTCCTTCTTGGAGTGGGGCTTGTTGCCCAGCAGGGCGTCGATCTCGCCCACCGCCTGTGGAGTCATCTGGGTCAGCACCTGGAAATACACACGCACACGAACGCACGCACGCACACACACGCACACACACACACACACACACACACACACACACACACACACACACGCAAGTACGCACACACGCACGCACACAGCCAAGATTATACTTCTTTCTTTCCCTCATTTAACATCAGTCAATTAAGTGGCAAAATAGAAACATTTTAGTATCCATTCATGGTGCTATGAATGATAGGAGTTCACGGATTGGATGATGCTGCAAAAGCAGACATCAACATATTGGCAAACACATATCGATTTGAAAAATGCTTGTGGCCTGACCTTCTGTTTGTGGGTCATGGGTGCGCGCGTGCGTGTGTGTGCGAGCATGCGTGTGCGTGTGTGTGCGAGCATGCGTGTGCGTGTGCGTGTGCATGTGCGTGCGCGCATGTGTACAAGACTCTGTGTGTGTGTGTGTGTGTGTGTGTGTGTGTACATGTGAGTGTGTGTCTTTTATAGCGGTTATGCAATGGTTGACTGAGAGACAGTTACCCTAAGTGCCCCCAGATTCTCGATGAGCTGGTCTGCATTGGAGACGCCCATGAGCACCGAGCTGACTCCCTCACTGCGCAAGCACCAAGCTGCAAAAACATAAAGACATCCATTTTAGAAAAAAAACATCCCCTTACACCACGTCTCCCACCTTGAAAGGACGTGAAGATGTCAACAACAAACATTAGAAGACTTGAGTTTAATTGTCATTATTTTGTGCCAGGTTTATAGGATGGCTGCAAAAGGTAAAATCCTAAAGAAAAAAATCTCATTCGACAGCAAGGCCTCCCTCTTTTACAAGAGCACATAATCTTAAATGATGTAAGGATTCTAATACATGCTATTTTTGTAGCTCAGTGTATGACAAATAAGCTTGAACATGATGTACCGTATTAGTTCAAAACATACTGTAGGGACTGATTTTAATGATTTCTGTGTGACTTATTTATATATTTTACTTATTTCTGTGGCTGCTTCATGCCCACATTTCCTGGCCCAAGCCCACATGCCCTCATTAGTGTAATATAAACAGACCGGCATACTTCTCACCTAAAGTGTTTATCACACTTCAGAAGACGAATATGAGTAAGCACAGCAAGGTTAGTAGGCAGATAAACATCGGTTTTCCAGTGTCACAGTGTGTGATACATGTTACTGCATACATTTATATACAGTAACCTATACTTAACATAATATGTCATCTGTTTTTCTCTATTCGACGATGCACATGCATCTATCTGTAGTGTATAAAACCTACACAACTTAATTGTCTTGCTTTAAGTGAAATTACACACACACACACACACACACACACACACACACACACACACACACACACACACACACACACACACACACACACACACACACACACACACACACACACACACACACACACAGAGCGCTACAGCAATGTGAACCACATAGTAAGTTCTCACCGATAGCGAGCTGTGCAGCGGTGCAGCCCATTCTGTCTGCCAGCAGGTGGAGCTCTTTGATTTTGGCCAGCTGTCGGCGTCCCTCCTCACTGTTCACCCGCTCCTTCAGCCACTGGTAGCCCTGCAGGGGGCACACAAAATGGAGAGAGAGAGTCCTCACTAACAACAACAAACAAAAACAGAGACACACAGACTCCCCACCCCGCCCTCTCTCTCTCTCTCTCTCTCTAACACACACACACGCACACACACACACACACACACACACACACACACACACACACACACACACACACACACACACACACACACACACACACACATATATGTCAACAGGCTACATAAGCTTACAGACCTCCATGAGGACATGGTACAACATACAGTCCCAGGAAAAAGTTTGTACACCCTTTGACATTTCTTACCTTTCTGTCAAAATTGGTCATAAAACATGGTCTGATCTTCCCGAAAATCACAAGAAGGAACAACCAGAGTCTGCTTTAACTAATTCAACCCAAACATTTACAAGTTTTCATATTTTCATTGGCCATAAGATGTAAATATTCACAGGACAGCAAGGCATAAGTAAGTACACCCTTGCATTCAATAGGTTTTAACCCTAAGTTAGTCGCAATAAATTCAACCAGATGTTTCCTCTAGTTGCAGATGAGATTAACAAAACAATCTGGATGTATCTGGTCTCCCTCTTCTTTAGAAAACTGCCTCTCGTCAGCAAGGTTTGTGGGATGTCTGGAGTGCATAGCTTTCTTGACTTCATGCCATATAATCTCAATTGTTTTTTTATCAGGGCTTTGACTGGGCTATTCCAGAATGTGTGTTTCATTATTATGAAGCCATTCTAAAGTCGATTTGCTTCTAAAGTATGGGTTGTTGTCACATTTCAGGGCCCATACTCTTGTGTGCATCAACTGTGTGACAGACTTCCTCACGTTTTTTTCTGTAAAATATCACAATAAACTTCTAAGTTCATTGTTCCACTGATAATAGCAAACTGAAAAGGGCCTGAGGCAGCAAGGTAGCCACATATAATGATGCTCCCGCCACCATACTCAAAGGTGGAGATGATGTTTTGGTGAAGGTGTGGTTCTCCAGTTCTCCTCCAAACATGACATTGTGTGTGTTCCCCTGAACAATTCAACTTTGGTTTCAACGTTGGTCAACAGAATATTTTGCAGTAATTCTATGAAGCATATAAATGCTTTTTCGCAAACCTCAAAGGTGCAGCAATATTTTTTTGGACAGAAACCCCATTAATTCTAGATTGGCAGAATGAATCCCATTTTTAGCTATTCTTGGTTACATCTCCTCTTCTGAGTATGGTGGCGGGAGCATCATTATATGCGGCTACCTTGCTGCCTCAGGCCCTTGACAGTTTGCTATTATCAGTGGAACAATGAACTCAAGTTTATTGTGATATTTTACAGAAAGAAAACGTGAGGAAGTCTGTCACACAGTTGATGCACACACGAGTATGGGTCCTGAAATGTGACAACAACCCATACTTTAGAAGCAAATCGACTTTAGAATGGCTTCATAATAATGAAATACAGATTCTGAAATAGCCCTGACAAAAAACAATTGAAATACAGATTCTGAAATAGCCCAGTCAAAAAACAATTGAGATTATATGGCATGAAGTCAAGAAAGCTATGCACTCCAGACATCCCACAAACCTTGCTGACGAGAGGCAGTTCTCTAAAGAAGAGGGAGACAAGATACAAACAGATTGTTTTGTTAATCTGTTCTGCAACTACAGGACAAGTCTGGTTGATGATATTGCAACTAACTGAGGGTTAAAACCTACTTAATGCAAGGGTGTACTTACTTATGCCCTGCTCTCCTGTGAATGTTATGGCCTTATGACCAATAAAAATATGATAACATATAAATGTTTGGGTGGAATTAATTAAAGCAGACTCTGATTGTTCCTTCTTGAGATTTCCGGGAAGATCAGACCATGTTTTATGATCAATTTTGACAGAAATGTAAGAAAATTCAAAGGGTGTACAAACTTTTTCCTGGGACTGTACGTAAATAGGTAGATCGATAAGACGTACAGACACACACATAGGCCTACTGGGAAATGTGTATGAATGGTATATAAACTTGTTGCGGTGGGAATGCCTCACACAACAACAGTGTATGCCTTACAGTGAAATGCATTCATATGAATATATGAATTCATATGCCTTATGTCTGCATTGTGTGTTGATATTTTTGTACAGTCAGATTTATAGTAAAAATGTGTGTGTACATTTTTTTTATTTTTTGGATTGCATGTAAGCTGTCTTTGGCCTGCAGATGTTTGCTGTTGCTGCAGTAAGCACAGAATGTAAAAATGGAGAGTGGGGAAGTCTTCTTCGTGGCAGTGCCGTACGTACTTTCATGGCAGCTCGGGAGCAGTCGGGAACCCCATCGCTGTACTTCCCAGTGATCAGCCCACACGCCAGAGGCGACCAGGTCATCGCTCCCACTCCTGAGCCACAGGGGACGGCAGTCAAGTGTAGGCCGGAGTGGAGTGGAGTGGAGAGGAGAGGAGGACCCAGGAACACAGACACAAGAGCGGTTAGAACAATATTTACAGTAACATCTCAATCCATCTACTTGTTACTGACATACACTGTCATCCCGAATAATAAAGAGAAGACGACGGCTAAGTAGGAGTGGAGTGGCGAACAAAGGACAGAGAGAACAACAGGGCAGGAGATAGGTTGAAGCAATTTTACAGAAAAAAACATTTCAATCCCTTTATTAGTTATATATATGGTTTCGTCCAGAATAATGTAAAGTTGAGAATAAAAAAATATGGACATATAGTTAGATACATACCATATATGAAATACAAGCAAACAGCATATAGATAGATAGATAGATAAATAGATAGATAGATAGATAGATAGATAGATAGATAGATAGATAGATAGATAGATAGATAGATAGATAGATAGATAGATAGATAGATAGATAGATAGATAGATAGATAGATAGATAGAGATATTACGTTCGATGTGCAAATCTGTATAAAGTGTGTATCTTGACAGTGCAAGTGGAGAGGAGGCATTGAACCTCCCGAGTACTGTCATGATTCTCCTGCGTGCTCCACAGATGTGAATAGCTGTCATCAATTGAGTGGCACGGAATAATAAGTGGATTGTAGAAAAGAAGTTCACGACACCAGTTAAACGCTCCCGATTGTATTTTCAATAACTCACTAATGAAGTTGCTCCAGGTGCTTGTCATACATCAGACTTGTAAATAACGGTTAAAGCCTGACACATCCCCATTTAAAAAGCAATTGTTGTGGCTGGAGAATATTACTAGCTCCCAATAATCCGTTTAACAACGGTTTAATTAATTGGCTTTGGGTGTTTGTCGTACGTCTGCCTCTCCAGTGATGGCGCGCGCTTGACATATCGCCATTTTTAGAACTGGCTGGAGGATATTGCTAGTTTCCTAGAACCACATCATATTTGTCTGCTTCATTGCACAGTCCAGCACCGCACTCAGACTTGAAATTAATGCGTCAGTGTGTGTGTGTGTGTATGTGTGTGTGTGTGTTTGTGTGTGTGTGTGTGTGTGTGTGTGTGTTCACACGTGCATGCTTACGTTTGTATGAGTGCATGCGGGCGTGTTCATATGCCTAGTCAACAAACTGTAAGCCTCGTGTTCAGCCACTGCACCGGTTTGCAATGTTTTGATCCAGCTCCCATTATTGATTGGCTTTCTACAACATTATGGAACGTTTCATGCATCTTGTACATGGGGAGGATGTGTGGGGGGCTGCATGTTGGTGTGTGTGTGTGTGTGTGTGTGTGTGTGTACATACAGTATATGTGAAAGTGCACGCATGCATTATAACGTGCATGGGTGTCTGTGTATGTGCATGGATATGCTTGTGTAGTATATACCATATGTGTATGTGTGTTTGTGTTTGAGGTGCCTGCGCGCGTGTGTGCATTTTGCTTCACGCATTAATGACTGACCTATCTTGTGGTAGAGCTGTTAATGTGTGTTGTATGATTTATAAATCCATCGCACCTGTGGGCCACCGTACTTTACACATGAATGACTGACCTATCTTGTGGTAGAGTTCTGGCAGCTGGACCTCCACCTTGTCCCTCTGGAAGTAGTGGTACTCAGCCTGCTCACACACCGGCGGGATCAGGTTGAACTGCCGCGCCACCGAGTACGCCTCCTAGTGGTGGGAAAGAGAATGATTCACATTGATGATATTGATGAGATCGAAAACATGTAGGCCTACTGCAAAGACAGTTACGTAACCCTTTTATGTAGAGCCTCTATTACAGTATACGACTCCAATCATCAAAATTGCAATAACCAAATCTAAATCTGCTAAATTTCTGTTAAAGGTTCTCTGTATTGCCATTGCAATGTTGTTATAATGTAATAGTTGAGGGTTTTTTTTACTGTGAATCTGAAAACTGCTCTCTGGTTAGTCCTTCTGTTACGTAACTAACTGTCACTTACTGCAACAGACTCACTTAGGTAAGAGAATGAAGCTGTTGGCTCTTCAGATAACAGGTTTACAAATGGCTGCTTGGTAAATTAAACCAACCGCTTGGAACTCAATTACCACAGTCCCCAGAAGGAGGGACTCCAAGGCAGTGAAAGGCAAACGGATACGCACCATGATTTCCATAGCACTCCATCGAGATGTTCCCCAGTACATCGCCATGCCCTGGTTTATCACAAAGGTCATCGCACGCACGACTTCTGCAAAGGGCATGGTCACATTTCACACACACATAAACACACACACACACACACACACACACACACACACACACACACACACACACACACACACACACACACACACACACACACACACACACACACACACACACACAACCATATGTCAAGTGAAATCTTGTCTCCATATCCAACAGATGTACTGTAACATTGAATGCAACCCCCCAACTGACCTTCCATAGGACTGTTGACATCGTTGCGGTTGGCGAAGACTATGTCAACATACTCTAGCTGCAGCCTGGACAGGGATCCTCGAAGACCTTCAAGATGCAAACCAAATGCTCACATTATGGATATTATTTTGATGTTTTAATACTTAATTGTTTCAGGCATAATGATAACATTTGATAATTGTTGTCTGGATTTGGATATTATGGGTGTTTTAAATGAAGATATAGGAAAAAACACAAACTTTTTTTTCACCATGTCTTAAACAAATGCACTTCATTATTGGGAATGTATTTGTTTGGAACATGATGCATGCAATACACTTTTAGTTAACTAGAGAGTGTGTTCATTTCATCTGATAGTTTTAATGCACATCCAAAGATAGGAATCTTTGGTGTTTGAACTCGCCTACGCTTGCAAATAATTACTTTCAAATGGCCATCATTATCAACCCCAGATGCATCATAATCATTATCACCTCCGCTCAACATCATTAAAAGCATCAGAATCTGGTTTCACATCATCATTGTCTTTGACTACTATTGACCTGGGCGAAGGAGAATTGTCACAAACGCCTTTCACATCCGAGGGCCTACCTCACGGAAACGGCATTTCACTCACTTGTGTATAATGGTCATTAACACAAATGGCAAGTTACATAGCATTTAGGTAGCTGATGCACTTACAGTACCACAGACAGTCCACTCTGGAGCAATGCTAAGGGTTAAACGCCCATAGCTCAAGGGCACTTAAGCCATACATGAGGGTGTAGTAAAGTACTTGTTATTCTCTACCCCCCACCAGGCCCGGCCTGGGAGCAAGATAATAGCCCGGACATTTTTGTCAAACACCAGTCTTTCAGAAACACTGTTATGATTAGCTCAATCCACTGTCTAGTAGTGGTGTGCTTTGGCACTGCCCTTTACGATTTGATTCGATTACGATTCAGGACCTAACGATTCGATTCAAATCAATGCATTGCAATGCATTACATTTCTACTGAGAGCAACAACACATTTTTCATCAGTCATGGGGAAATACAAGCAGTCAGATACTGAAGAACATTTTATTGGCTGTTGTGTGTATCAGTCCTGCAACTTTCAATGCTTTAATTTTAATTTTAATATGCTACGGAAATGTCCTTGGATGTAATTGAAACTTGAAAAAATATGCTGCATCGATTATGGCGCCAGTCTCTCAGGAAAAAAAAAATCCAACAGCTTTGGCCTCTGAGGAAACACCCTGTAAGCCAGATGACCAGTCTAGGACCCCCGCCAAGATATTTTTGCGTCTGGCGTGGGACTTAGACTTCATCCCAAGATCATCTGCCTAACCTGTTGAGCCACAGGTGCTTCGGCCGTGTTAAGACTCGTTAGCGATAATGGCTAAGTAGCTTACCTTCAATTATATGCTTTCGGGAAAGCCCCCTCTCCGTCTCTGCTCTGGGAAAAGGAAAAGAGCAAAAACTAAGCATGGATTGAAGTCTCAAGTGGATATTTCCTGTAAAATGTTTGACAGAGTACATTTAAATATGTATTTTATTTAATTATGTAATTTGTTTTTTTTCCCTTCAATATATTTGCCTCTGTACTTACTGTCCTCCCCAGTAGATCTTGGTCGTCACTACATAAC
>NC_085863.1:37671381-37686381 GCF_034702125.1 Engraulis encrasicolus
TTTGTAAGCTTTTTTTTTGTTTAAACCACAACTATGTATTGTTTTGTTACATAAAACAGCACTGCAGGTTACTTATGTATCAGGTTGATGCTGACTGTCAAAATCCAATCGGCTACACTGCTTGGCTTGTGATCATGAGTGCAGATCCCCGGGGTGGGGAGGGGCCAAAAGGGACATGTCTCCCCAGATTTGGAAAAAAAAACATTATTTAAAACTGAACACATTTATCGTGGCATGGCATGAGATGCATAAAAAAACAAAACACTTTCCAGTCGTGTTTGCATTCGAGCTGCTTGCGATCACGTACTGCAGGAGAGGAAATTGGATGTTGGGCAATTTGCCCTGAACAGGACCCCGGTTTTGCATAACACTCGGCGAGCCATGCCACCGGGGGCCGCGACAGACAGACAGGTGGCTGTGAATTTGGCCCCTCGGCAAATCAAGCCCTGACAGGTCACAGCCCCCAGACAGGCTCGGGCAGGCGGACACTCTGGTCTAGCCAAACAATGGAAGATTAATAGCAAATCTCATTAAAGCTCCCAAGCAATTGAAGCACAGGCAAGGCGAAAAATTGGAGATGGAAATAGGGGTGCAATACTGTTATGAATGGCTGTTTCAGATGACCAATTCAGCAAGGAGGATGTGCCAAAGAAAGGCAAGATGACGCAATATTATTTACGTCGACACATTTCATCGACAGGGGAAATTCAATGTGTGTCATCCGTGGAAAAAAGAAGAAAGAACAGTTAGTAGTGCCAGTAAAAAAATAACCAGAGACAGAGAGAGAGAAAATCAGATTAAAAATCAGACACAGATAAAAATAACCCGAAGCCTACAATGATGCAGTTGGTGAAAAACAGAAAAGACAAACGCCTGAAAGCGTTCAGTTAAGCGTAACGCTAATAAGGCCAAAGTAAAAGGGACGAGGAGAGGCGGTCCAGGATGGCATCCCTCTCCTGTGGTAATTAAGTGGCACAAGACAGAGCTGCAGAACCCCTCTGCCAGCTGGAGGGAGCGCTGATGAATTTGTGCTACGGCTGTGTGTGTGTGTGTGTGTGTGTGTGTGTGTGTGTGCGTGCGTGCGTGTGTGCGTGCCTGTGTATGTGTGCCTGTGTTTGTGTGTAAATGTGCATGTGTGGATGTGTAAGCGTGCGTGTGTGCATGACTCTGTGTGTGTGTGTGTGTGTGTGTGTGTGTGTGTGTGTGTGTGTGTGTGTGTGTGTGTGTGTGTGTGTGTGTGTGTGTGTGTATGCGCGTGCTTGCATGTGTGTGTGTATGTGTGTGTGTGTGTTTGATGCCATGGTCGGCAGCTCTTCATCTGGCTGCCTGGCCGCGTGTCCGCCAGGAAGAGAGATGGGAAGAGACAGACTGTCAGAGCTGAGCGCGCTCAGATCCAGGCGGACTGGCCAGGCTTTATTTTACACGCCCGAGCCTATTTTTATTTGCCCACCCCACTCTATTTATAGCAACCGCCGCTTGTGTCTGAGTAATTCCGTGTGTGTGTGTGTGTGTTTGTTTGTTTATTGTGTGTGTGTGTGTGTATGTGTGTGTGTGCCTGTGCGTGCGTGAGTGTGTGCGTTTGTGTGCGTGTGCGTGTGTATGTGTATGTGTATGTGTATGTGTGTGTGCTTGTTAACTGTGTGTGTGTGTGTGCATGCGTGAGTGCGTGTATGTGTGTGTGTGTGTGTGTGTTTGTGTGCCTGTTTGCATTTGCACACTCAATACATGCTGGCCGATTCATTACATGGATGGAGATTTATAGAGCTGGGGGGAATTAGGTGTTTTAAAATGAGCCGCATGAATCATTACCCACACAGTAAATTTCACAGACCTAATCCAACAAGCGAGGAGCCCATTAACACTCACGGTGTTGATTCTACTCCACAAGTGTTGAATTCACACTGCAAGTTTTTGAATGGCCGTCTGAGTTGCGGTGTGTTTTTTTTCCGGTAATGACCTAGTGGTGTCACAGTAGATCAAGTCTCTTCCTCTACGGGGCGAACGGCATTAGACTGGACGCAGCTTTGCTTAACTCGACAGCCAATCCAGACAGGGCGGTTTGGGAACGGGCAGACAGACGTTCCGGCTCACATTTTGAGAGATGAAAATATTTCCGCTGTCATCCGCTTTGCCATCAAGGTGACACAGTGACACACAGACTCTCTCTCGCTGCCCTGACAGTGTGACTAGTGTCAGGGTGCTGTGCGTGTACATAGGGTTGCCAACCGGCACTTGAAATACAGAATCATCCCATAGAAACAAAATAGAAACATAGAAACGAGACGTTATTTCGTTAAAATGCTGAAAATTGCATCTAAGAAATGCAGGACTTTCTGGAGCGGAGGACACACAGACCCCCCGAGCAAATGAGGTGTACCTTATTTTTTTCCCCATGGAGTTGACATCCCTACGTAGGCGACGTACCTAACCACCACATATACTCACATGCACAGATATTGTGCACACATATTTCTGTGCGTACCCTCACACACACACACACACACACACACACACACACACACACACACACACACACACACACACACACACACACACACACACACACACACACACACACAGATAGGTAGAGTCAGACAAAGCCACATGCCGAGGTAGAGAGAAGGTGAGCAGGTGAGAGGTCACTGCAGTGTTGAATGCATTGCGTGCTGAATGAGTGACCCTGTAGTGGTGGAGTATGTGGGTTAAGCAGAGGTCAGCTAGAGCAGCACTCTGGGCTGTACTGTACTGGATAGGCATGCCACAGCCACTGGATCATGGAAACACACAAACACACAGTGTACACACACACACACACACACACACACACACACACACACACACACACACAAACTCGCACACACACACACGAACACGCACATACACACACATGCACAAGTACACACACACACACACACACACACACACACACACACACACACACACACACACACACACACACACACACACACCCTGTGCTCATCCCGTGTCCTCGTCCCTGTCATTCAGTGTGACAGCTGCTGTTGGTGTTCCCACTGTCTCCTCCTCTCATCTCTCCTCTCTCTGTCTCCTCCTCTCATCTTTCACCTCTCTGTCTTCTCCTCTCATCTCTCCTATCTCTGTCTCCTCCTCTCATCTCTCCTCTCTCTGTCTTCTCCTCTCATCTCTCATCTCTCCTCTCTCTGTCTTCTCTCATCTCTCTCCTCTCTGTCTGGCCAATGTCTTTCTCTACCACTCCAAATCTCCGTCTTTGTCTCTCACAGAAACTCGGCACGTCTCTCTCTCTACATCTTTTCTTTATCACTCTTGTATGCTCGTCATCCCTTTTAGTCAAGTCAAGTCAAATTTTATTAAACATTTCATATTTTCATATTTACATAGACTCAATGCGCTTATTAGATAAAAGAAACACACGTAACAATTTAAAAACAATTAAAATTTAAATTATTTATTTATGTACTTGTATTTTTGTTTGCGCCTGATAGCTGTCGATTGGGTGGGGGGTGGGAGGGGAATGTTTTGTAAGTAGCTGTGTGATAAAAACAATTAAAAAAAAGCATGTTAAAAAAAAAAACAATTAAAATAAAAGATAAAGTAATAAAAGAGTAAAAGATAAAAATCATGAATTATAAGTTACAGAGAATAAAAAAGACCCTTCTTAAAAGATACTACAGACTGAGGTGACCTTAGTTCTAACGGTAGGTTATTCCAGAGGGATGGAGCACAGTAACTAAAAGCGCCATGACCGGTTTTTGTGTGAATTCTGGGGACAGTGAGAAGATATTTGTTGGAGGACCTTAAATGACGGGTTGGGTTATGAAGAGATATTAGATCAGAAATATAGGGAGGGACTAGATTATTTAATGATTTATAGACAAGAAGGAGTATTTTGAATTCAATTCTTTGCTTAACTGGGAGCCAGTGAAGAGATTTGAGAATAGGAGTGATGTGGTTATATTTGGGAGTTCTAGCGAGTATCCTTGCAGCTGCGTTCTTAATAAGTTGTAGTTTGTTTAACATTTCCTGTTAAACCAGCATAAAGTGCATCACAGTGCGACTGGAAACAAGAGCATGGATTACAGACAGAGGGTTACACACTTTAGAGATATTTCTAAGATGGTAAAAGGATGCCTTAAAAATGTTGGATATGTGCTTCTGAAAATGAAGATCAGCATCAAGGGTCACTCCTAAGTTTTTGACCTTTTTTGTCCTCACAAGGTTTAACGATAGAATTAAGAAGTGAATAAAATGTATTTCTGAGGGCCTTTGGGCCTACCAACAGAACCTCTGTTTTCGCATTATTTAACATTAAGAGATGTTGGGCCATCCAGGTCTCTATGGCAGACATGCATTGAGTGAGATCATTCATAGGACTGGGGTCATCAGAGGAAATAGATATATATAGTTGGGTATCATCAGCATATGAGTGGTACGAGATGTTGTGCTGCCGGATGATAGACCCAAGAGGTAGCATGTACAAGTTAAAAAGTAAAGGACCAAGAATTGACCCCTGTAGCACCCCGTATAGAATAGGCTTAGCATCAGAGACAAAATTATCAATAGAGAACGTAAAACACCTTCCGCTTAAATAAGACGAAATCCAAGAGAGCTGTACCTTGAATACCAATTCAATGTTCAAGACGGTGAAGCAGAATAGTATGATCTACCGTGTCAAAGGCAGCACTTAGATCAAGAAGAACTAGGACTGACATTTTCTGATTATCAGTGGCAATTCTGAGATCATTAACAACTCTGACTAGAGCAGTTTCTGTGCTGTGATTTACACGGAAACCAGACTGAAAGGGACCGAATATGGCATTCTGAGACAGATAGGACACAAGTTGTTTGTAGACAACCTTCTCAAGAATTTTGCCAAAAAAAGGCAAATTTGATATGGGTCTATAACTGTCACAAGTAAGGGGATCAAGGCTTGTTTTTTTAACAGTGGAGTAACAATGGCACATTTCAGACAGACAGGAAAAATACCAGATAGTAATGATGTATTAACAATTTTAAGTATGTCAGCAGCCAAGCAGCTGAAAACTCGCTTTAACAGCTTAGTGGGTACAGGGTCAAGGGAGCAAGTAGCAGACCCTAGTTTCTGGACCACTTCTTCAAGTTCATTTTGGAGAATAACAGAGAAATTCTGGAGAGTAGCTGTGCTAGTGGGCAGAGTTCGGCTAAAAGTTGCACAACAGAGACCCTCATTAATAGATGTAATGTTGTTTCTGATGACTGAAATTTTATCACTGAAAAATAATGCAAACTGATTGCACTTTTCTTTCGTGCGGAGCTCATCAGGTATCAGACGAGGAGAATTGATTAGTTTGTCGATGGTGTTAAACAGGACTTTAGAGTTGTTCAAGTTTTCAGATATAATCTGTGAAAAATACTGCTGGCGAGCTTTTTTTACTTCACAATTATAGGTGAGCAGATGCCTTTTATAGTTCTGGAAATCATTCTGAGCTTTACTCTTGCGCCATCTACGTTCAAGTCTACGACAAGTTCTTTTAAGAGTACTTATGATTTCAGAAGTCCTCCAGGGTGGTTTACGCTTCTTTGGGACAGATTTGATACACAATTTTCATTTTTCTTTTGATTAACATAATTTCTGCCTATTTTCACTCTACCCATCTTTTGTTGCTATCTATCTATCTATCTATCTATCTATCTATCTATCTATCTATCTATCTATCTATCTATCTATCTATCTATCTATCTATCTATCCACAGAAATTCTCTCTCTCTCTCTCTCTCTCTCTCTCTCTCTCTCTCTCTCTCTCTCTCTCTCTCTCTCTCTCTCTCTCTCTCTCTCTCAAGTCATTATTTTCATAGCAACATCATTTTCCCACCAGCGTTTCTCTGCAGTGCTGCATTAGTCTATAGAGCTGTCTCTGAGTCACAGGACCACAACCCACCTCTCTCGCACACATGCACACATGCACACATGCACACATACACACGCGCGCACACACACACACACACTCACACACACACACACACACACACACACACACACACACACTGTGATGATGCGACCCGTGAGCGCGCGTCATCATCACGGCGTCTGCTGTAGCAGGCGCCATTGAAAGCATGAACCAGTCTCCCCATTCAAACTTTTGCCCGAGTTATTATTTTTGTTAATGAACTTCAGTTTGTTTCATTTTCATATTCTGCATTTATGGTCTTGTTAGTCATCATGGGTCGACACATGCTTAGCTGACAACCATTTAAACCCGGAGTATTCATACATTACACTCGCATACATTGCATCCAAACGCGCATACATTTTCAATCACAAACCACACGAAATCCAAGTTTTGTCAACATCTTTTGTTTCTTTATTTTGTTATGCCTAATTCCATTATTCATCCTTATGAGTTCAAATGAGTGGTTTTTCATTGTTTTAAGAGCACCTAACAATGTTTCTTCAGCAAATGAAAGTTTCTCATCTTACCGGTCTCGCAGCACTTCCGTGTTTGACAAAGGGTTGCGTGCTGGCGAGAGTGACGTTTTTATCATTGGGCACGTTCGCGTGTGCGCGTCCTCTCGCCATCCCGTTAATAGTTAATCTCCAAACACTTCATAATTGTTGCCGTTTGCATGTTGACATGCATTTGTATTTGTTTGTTATTTTTCTTGTTAAGGCCTGATAATGTTTATTTTGTTGTAGCGCGCTTTTAAAAGATTTAAATTAATTAAGATGTACTGCCTATGTAAAATTCCCTGTTTTTTCTTCAGGCAGTTGTTTTAGCCACCTATAGGG
The DNA here is from genome assembly GCF_034702125.1 of Engraulis encrasicolus. NCBI lineage: Eukaryota > Metazoa > Chordata > Actinopteri > Clupeiformes > Engraulidae > Engraulis > Engraulis encrasicolus. The sequence continues at coordinate 37,678,145 of NC_085863.1, forward strand.
AGGAGGCAGGCATCCTTCATAATGGGGATGTTCTCATTCTCTGGGAGAGCCAGGTGGGACAAGACCTGTATTTGTTTGCTCTGCCATAATATAGGCCTACTCAGGTGTGTGAGTATTTTGATGGCCGTTTTGCATTCGAGCCTAAGGCTAGTTAGTTTATTTCTTTTGTGCAAATTTATTTTGGTTCCTCGCAACCTGTTTATTTTTTGTATATTTTTGTAAATAGTGTATAGTTATATTTTTCAACTTTTTGGTTTATTTTTGGTTTTGTTTATGGTCTATGGCTCACTGTGGTTTGCAAAATAAAACGCAAAATCTCCATCTCCTGCGTCCTGCCGTATCTGTGTGCCTATCCGTAAGACCCTCGACACTCTACTTTTAACATTTGGTGGCAGCGGTTCGGACCAGTGTCAAAAGGGGTCGGCACACAGTAGGCAGTGATGATGATGCAACCACAGAGCAAACCCGAGCAGAAGCAAGACCAAGCCGTGAGAAGCAAGACCACCCTCGGCGCAACTGCAGCGCCACCTGCTGAGCTGGAGGAGGATGTCAACAGGTCCAGGCCCCAGTCCGCACCACCCGAAGACCGGATGAGCAAGCTGGAGGCAACACTTGCTGGCTTCATCCTGGCCCAGCAGAAGAGAGAGGAAAAGTGGGAGAAAGCAGCACAGCGCCAGGACCAGAAGTGGAACGCAATCCATCATCAGTTCCAACAGCTTCAGACACTGGTGGGCGTGGAGAACCAGCACCGTCCGACCCCAGCGGTGGCAGAGGAATCCCAAGACCCGCCAGCACCTGAACCGGAGGCCCACCCTGACCACCAGGCTGACCAGCAACCTCGAAGGTCTGCGAGCGTGGCTCTTGAGAGCAGACCGGAATCCCGAGGAAGCAGCCGTGTGTCTGAGTCGTCCTGGCCTTTGCCCCTCACCCCAGAGCAGTTCGGCTACCGACCTCCCAAGATGGTGCCCTACTCTGAAGAGGAAGACATTGAGCACTACCTCACAACTTTCGAGAGGATTGCTGCCGTGAACAGGTGGCCAGTGGAAAGTTGGGCTGTATTTCTTGTCCCCCTGTTAACAGGGAAAGCCCGTGCTGCCTATGTGGCAATGGACATTATTGACGCCCAGGACTACGTCAAAGTGAAGCAGGCCATCCTGACAAAATATGAAATCGACTCTGAAGCCTACAGACACCGATTCCGGGCCACGACTGTCCAAGATGGAGAGACGGCGAAAGAACTCCAGTCAAGACTCGCGGATCTCTACCAGAAGTGGATGTGCCCAAGCATGAAAACCAAGGAGCAGATCGGAGATGCCATCGTCCTGGAGCAGTTCATCCGAATGCTCAACCCAGAGCTGAAGGTGTGGGTCATGGAACGGAACCCGCTGACATCCAAGGAGGCGGCCGAGTTGGTGGAGGCCTTCGTCTCAGCAAGACGACATCGCCGAGGCTACCAGATCGGGAACCAGGACCAGAACAACCGTCGGACCCATGGTGCCCAGCGACAGCCTGACCAACGACAACAAGCCAAGTCTGCGGGTGGTGGTCGTGAGTTCCAACAATCCAATGCCCCTTACTCTAGGCCTAGCCCTCACACTACACATAGCCCCCACCACAAGCCTAACCAGCCCACTAGGCCCAAGCCCCGTGTAATTTGTCACGGCTGTGGACAGCCCGACCACATTAAGCCTAATTGCCCCCTTAACCCCTCTAGTGTTGGCAGATTCTGTTACACCCCCTCTAATGATAACGTAGCACCCCCTAGCTGCATGGATGTCTTACTGCCAGTTAGAGTTAACGGTAGGGTGTTACAAGCCTTGGTGGATTCTGGAATAAACAAATCTTTATCCAGACTAGCTGTCTTGATGAAAATGCTATAAGGTTCAGAGGCAGTGTTAAAGTATGTTGCATACATGGAGATGAAAGTGAACATAAAACTGCTGATGTACAATTTGAAATTGAAGGTCAAGCTTACCTTTTGAATGTTGCTGTGATGGGAGTCATCGTTCCGTCCCGCAGTCAATGGTGCAGCCCAGTTGTACTCGTCCCTAAGAAGGATGGGGCGCTGCGATTCTGCGTAGACTTCTCGAAGCTCAACGCCATCTCCGCCTTCGATCCCTACCCAATGCCGAGAGTGGACGAGCTGGTGGAGCGGCTCGGGAAGGCGGTATACCTGAGCACCCTCGACCTGTGTAAGGGGTACTGGCAGGTACCCTTGACACCCCAAGCTCAGGAGCTGACCGCTTTCCGTGCGCCCACCGGCTTGTTCCAGTTCACCACCATGCCATTCGGCCTACACGGAGCTGCCGCCACCTTTCAGCGGCTGATGGACCAGGTGCTGGTGGGGGCGGAGTCCTTTGCCGCCGCCTACATCGACGACGTCGTGATCTTCAGCACGTCGTGGGAAGAACACCTGCGACATCTGGCCGACGTCTTCCAGCGCATCCAGGCAGCCGGGTTGGTGGTCAACGCCAGCAAATGCCAGATCGCCAAGCCTGAGGTGTGCTACTTGGGCTACGTCCTGGGTGGTGGTACAATCAAACCCCAGGTCTCCAAGGTGGAGGCCGTGCGCAGCTGTTTGCCACCCACAACGAAGAAGGGGGTCCGCTCCTTCTTGGGGTTAGTGGGGTGGTATCGGAGATTTATCCCGGATTTCTCCACTCGAGCCTCCCCACTGACCGACCTCACAAGAAAGTCCAGCCCAAACAAGTTGGTCTGGACGGAGGCATGCGAAAAGGCCTTCCAAGACCTGAAGGGCTGTTTGTGTTGCAGTCCAGTCTTGCAGAGCCCCGATTTTGACCTGCCCTTCACGGTCCAGACCGACGCCTCTGGATTGGGGCTGGGGGCCGTGTTGTTGCAGGGAGAGGGGGAGGATCGAGGGCCTGTCATCTACATTAGCCGTAAGCTTTTTCCACGGGAGACTAGGTACTCTACCGTGGAGAAAGAGTGTCTAGCCATCAAGTGGGCGCTGGACACCCTGAAGTATTACTTGTTGGGCAAGGAGTTCAATGTGGAGACAGACCACCGGGCATTGCAATGGCTGGACAGAATGCGGGACAGTAATGCCCGCATAACCCGGTGGTATCTGTCGCTCCAACCCTACAAGTTCTCGGTCTTGTACAGACCCGGGAAAAGCAACATCCCTGCAGACTTTCTTTCCCGCCCCGATGAGGAGGGCCAAACATAAGTTGGGGGGTGTGTGATGATGCGACCCGTGAGCGCGCGTCATCATCACGGCGTCTGCTGTAGCAGGCGCCATTGAAAGCATGAACCAGTCTCCCCATTCAAACTTTTGCCCGAGTTATTATTTTTGTTTATGAACTTCAGTTTGTTTCATTTTCATATTCTGCATTTATGGTCTTGTTAGTCATCATGGGTCGACACATGCTTAGCTGACAACCATTTAAACCCGACGTATTCATACATTACACTCGCATACATTGCATCCAAACGCGCATACATTTTCAATCACAAACCACACGAAATCCAAGTTTTGTCAATATGTTTTGTTTCTTTATTTTGTTATGCCTAATTCCATTATTCATCCTTATGAGTTCAAATGAGTGGTTTTTCATTGTTTTAAGAGCACCTAACAATGTTTCTTCAGCAAATGAAAGTTTCTCATCTTACCGGTCTCGCAGCACTTCCGTGTTTGACAAAGGGTTGCGTGCTGGCGAGAGTGACGTTTTTATCATTGGGCACGTTCGCGTGTGCGCGTCCTCTCGCCATCCCGTTAATAGTTAATCTCCAAAAACTTCATGGTTATTGGCATTTGCATGTCGCCATATTTGTTTGTTATTTTTCTTGTTGAGGCCTGATCATGTTTATTTTGTTGTAGCGCGCTTTTAAAAGATTTAAATTAATTAAGATGTACTGCCTGTGTAAAATTCCCTGTTTTTTCTTCAGGTATTTGTTTTAGCCGCCTATAGGGAGGAGGCAGGCATCCTTCATAATGGGGATGTTCTCATTCTCTGGGAGAGCCAGGTGGGACAAGACCTGTATTTGTTTGCTCTGCCATAATATAGGCCTACTCAGGTGTGTGAGTATTTTGATGGCCATTTTTTGCATTCGAGCCTAAGGCTAATTAGTTTATTTCTTTTGTGCAAATTTATTTTGGTTCCTCGTAACCTGTTTATTTTTTGTATATTTTTGTAAATAGTGTATAGTTATATTTTTCAACTTTTTGGTTTATTTTTGGTTGTGTTTATGGTCTATGGCTCACTGTGGTTTGCAAAATAAAACGCAAAAACTCCATCTCCTGCGTCCTGCCGTATCTGTGTGCCTATCCGTAAGACCCTCGACACTCTACTTTTAACACACACACACACACAGACTCACTAATACACATGCACGCACACACACACATGCATGCACATGCACACACACACACTCACACTCTCTCTCTCTTTCATCCACACACATCCGCACACACACACACACACACACACACACACACACACACACACAGACAGATACACACACGCACATGCACGCGCGCACACACACACACACACACACACACACACACACACACACACACACACACACACACACACACACACACACACACACACACACAGGCTCTCTCTCTCTCTCGTATGCACAGACACATTCACAAACATGCTTGTTCGAACCATCCTATATATGCATGGCAAAGCCTAAAATACACCACCACACATATGGTCCAACATGCATGTGAAAAACACACACACACACACACACACACACACACACACACACACACACACACACACACACACCACCACTGAGGGAGGCTAAGACCAAACAGGAGTGGACAGATGGATAATGATACATATGAGAAATCGTACAGCCCTTCTCCTCTCTTGCCTGCAGCATGTGATCATACTGTATCATTCATGCTTGATTTGCACACAACCATATCCACACTCACTGAAAAGGTATGCAGTGGTGCCAGATTGGGTGGTTACCCGCCCAATTGGGCTGCTTGGGACGGTCATCTGCGGGTAAAAATGGTCAAAAACGGGCATTGGGCAGGATTCTTTGTAGATTTAAGGCCACAGAAATCAATATAATTTGGTTCTAATGGGGCGGGATTTAGTGCCTCTGGGCAGTTTTTGAGCGTTGGCTGGAAATTACCAGACACATCTGGCAACACTGCATGCATGCCACGTGCATATCAATACATATATGCATTATGCACTATGACATCAGTGAAGGTATATGCTCATTATCCTGCTCACGGTTCAATACATATAAACACAGATATGCACACATACTGTTAAACATACTCTATCTATACTGCTGCACCACACCACAACGCGGTCACTGCATCTGGTCGAAACTGAGCTTAGATCGGAAATGGGCTTCATAATACTTCCTTTTGCTTGTGTCAAAAAAAATTGGTCAAAGTCTCGTTTCAGAGAAAAATCTATTGAAAATGCAGTAACTACAAAAACGGATGTTACTGCGCTTTTTGTTTTTGATGTGATGTCTTACAAGCTAAAAATGCATTAAGTCCCCTGTACAGTAGTCACTACACTGATCATTGAAGCAATTGTTCAGGAACAGACGGTAATACGAAACAAGAACGCAGTAACTACATTTTTGTGGTGAAAAGACATATGAATGTTGTTGGGTTTTCTTTTTCATGTTTTTCTGTGTGCATAAATGTCCACCCTGAAAAAGCTACAACACAGTTATCTGGCCAGAAAGGAAACGTTAAAGCCTCTTGCTTTGTACGGCAGTATAGCAGGGTTGGAGAGCTGGATTGAGAAAGCTAATATCCTGCCAGATATTCCGTCTGCCTGTGCTCCCAACTAATAAGCTCATCAACCTGGCTGAAGGGGTGTGGTAATTGGGATCAGCTGTTTCACTGAATTGGCTACAGCAAACATGTGGCAGGGATTTGACTTTCTGGGCCCAGGATCTAAGGTAGCAGCAACAGAAGTGCTCACTGCACACACACAAGAGCATAGGGTAGACTGAGTACAGTTGGGTACACTTTTATTTTTGTCCCCTTCCACGCAGAAATTAGACTATTAAAAGGTCTTAAAAAGAAAGTTGTTTTGGACAGTAAATATTTTCAGGATGTGGGCAAATATATAATCAAGAAATTATATATCTAGGATGTTTAATGTTTATGTAATTAATCAAACAAAAAATGTGCACTTTTGTCCAAACTGTACCCTAGCTGAAAAACGGTGGGGTACAGTTGAGACATAGCAGAGTACAGTTGAGACACCATTCTAATCAATGGGATGTAATAGCCATGGGAGCTAATAGCATGGCCGATAGCAAAATACTGTACTCAACTGTACCCGTTAGCATCTTTACATTGGTTTTACATAGTGAAATTAACATTACAGGCTAGCGTCTAAATTGTCCCCTTCTGGCCAGATCACACATTGATAAAGATTTTAAAATGGTTTTAACTGTTATGATGTCAGGAAATATGTCTGCTTTTAGAGCACATATCATGGCTTGCAATCATGTAACTTATATCAAGAGGATAACTACTGGTCATTAGATATTCAATGTTGAAGGACCCTGGTGAAGTAAATCTGACCTGTCGAAAACAGCATTTTCCCAATATCTTTGGATCTGCGTTCTGTGCTGGTTTCAAATTTCCCATGATCTAAGAGGACATCGATGCACATGTCCACAGCAAAAATTAGATCAGAGTTACGTTGTTACCCAGAGATATTTGGTTTGTCTCAACTGTACCCTGTACTCAACTGTACTCAGTCTACCCTACACAAAGGCACACACATGTACACACCAGGGCTTAACACTAACACACGCCAGGTAGCCAAATGCGGGTGAAAGTCGGCGTTGGCTAGTAGATACCGAAGGTTCACTAGCCATTCTGGCGGGTCCGTCACTATTCTAAATGATGAGGCACCGCATTTTGTAGTTTTTCCCCTCGGACCGTCTTTGCTACAAACGCAATGCAATGCGTTTTCGCGAGCCTACAATACCCATGAAGCACCTGTGTCACGTGTCACCTGTGTCTCACCCACGAGAGGAATCTGGCCGGCACATCAGCGCGCGTTTGTAAATGTCACTGAAAACCTTCACGTGAAAATAAAGTAGCGAAGTTCATCTCAACTGACCTGTTTTGGGATCTGCCATTAGTACAATGCATAGTAGTAGTGGACATTAAAATGACCAAGGCGAGAGGAGAACACCTCAGTCTTGTGAAAGTCTTGAGACTAATTAGCGCAGTGATAAGACAAGGACACATGCGGCATTAATAATGTTCGGTTTAAATCATTTTCTGATTTGCCTGTATGTCTTCATACCTTAATATTCCTCCATGTTTCTTGTGCCGTTGTTCCCGACTGTCAAATGGGGCTTAAACAACGCGCAGTAGTAGCCTTCCAGACTGCACAAAATCATGTCCCATGTCCCTTCGCATGTGCCCATCTTGCCTTGCGTCCGTTTATGTTTTAAACAACTCAATATTAAACGGAATGAAAGGAAGTCGTAACTCCTTCTGTAGTTACCGGCCGCATATGTGTGTGCCTTCTAGTGGATAGCCTACTTTTATGAGAAAATATTCCAGAAGAGGGGTTATTCCACATCCATGACCGAGGACATGCGAAGCTTGGCAATGACTTTGCACTATCTACTTTGCGCATCGAAAGTGCCCTTCAGATCAAAGACGGAAATATTTTGCTCTCATGTAGCTTACATTTGTGCCCTTCCACAACACTGTGCTTGGTGTTTCTGCACGGCTATGCCATTCCTCAGATAAATTCATCTGTTCTTAAAGCATGCATGTATACAATTCTAGTTATTAGGCCCTATATTATATTATATTATATTAGCTTATATTATATTATATTATATTATATTATATTATATTATATTATATTATATTATATTATATTATATTATATTATATTATATTATATTATGTTATATTATGTTATATTATGTTATATTATCCTACATTACATTATTACAGCCTATTATATAATTCATTAAAGCTGCTATGATGGTTGAGAAAATTATGGCTAGTGAAAAGGCCCAATGGCTAGTGAGTCAGGAAAACCACTAGCCAAAATGGCTGGTAAGCGAAAAAGTTAGTGTAAAGCACTGGTACACACGTACACATGCACACATACGCGCACGCATGCGCATGCGCATGCGCACGCGCCCACGCACACGTACACACACACACACACACACACACACACACACACACACACACACACACACACACAGGGTTACAAGTACACTGGGAGCCTACG